>NC_082684.1:160507748-160818847 GCF_949987515.2 Delphinus delphis
GCGGCATGTGGGATCTTCCTGGACCGGGGCACGAACCCGCGTCCCCTGCATCGGCAGGCGGACTCTCAACCACTGCGCCACCAGGGAAGCCCTGGACTTAGTTTAATTAAAAGAGTGCCCTGAAATTATAAGGTGCGCTTTTATCTGTTTATCGGTGAGACTTTTCAGCTGATAACATGGAAGCAGCACAGAGATGGAGAAACAGATTGGATTCTGAGGTGGATGAAACGCTCAACCCAATTTCGACTTTTCTGTTGTGTTCATCAAACAGCATGTTGTTTTCTTCGACTGTCTTTTTAGTAAGAAAATGAATGTACATTCCAAATGAAAAGATGTTAATGCGAGTCTGGATCTTAGCTTGTCTGCGTATGAGGGTCTGTGAAGGGTTTTGTTTGCACACTGATTCTCCTCCTGGTTCAGAAAGAGAGGGAGGGCTTCCCTGGTGGCGCAGTTGGTCACGCAGTAGGTATTCAGGAAGTGTTTGATGAATGAATAAGCGAAGGCATGCACCTAGAAGTTGGTCACGCAGACCCAGAGATAGGGTTGCTCTGCACAGTGCCGGGGGAAGCCTGGAGTCCTGTGTTAGGAGAACCTTCCTGAGTCAGAGCCCCCCGAGATTGCTGTGAGCTGCCTGGGGAGGGAGGGACTGCAAGCAGAGGGTGAGTGGTGGAATCAAGCGGAGGGCACTCAAGGATTTTTAATGGGCAGTTAAACCAGATGATTCTAAAATGCTATTTATATTCTGAGACTCCATGAAATAATTTGAGCATCTCCTGTTTCCATAACGATGTGTGAGTCACCAGGGAGCGATTTGGCAGTGTGTGCAATGAGATGCCTACCTAGGCTTGGGTATTCCCAACTTCATCTTGGTAGTAAAATAAAAATTTAAGAATAAAACTTAACAAATAACAAATTATACACAGATACCATGAAATTCAGGATAGTTAAACCGTTCATTCGATAAATATTTGAGTGCCAGTAGGCATTATAGGTTCCGGGGCTGTCTTTGTAGTTGGAGAGAATAGCAGAACCTTCTGGGAGGGGATGGAGGTGGGACTGTAAAGAATTTCTAGAAGTTCATTGGTGGCCTGGAGCATCAGGGGGTGCGCAGGGGGGGGAATTGGTGCGGGAATGGGGAGGTGCCCTGGACAGTGAGGAAACCTTCCTCAGGAAAGTAGTAGCAGGCAAACCAGGAAGGAGGCTGGGGTCACACTGTGGTTGACCTCAGGTATCACCCTAGCGCTAAGTTGATCCTGTGATTGAGCGTGGAGGGAGAGGTGTGTGTGGTTCAAGTGCGTTTAGAAAAGTGATTGCCTCCACCAGATAGGAGTGTGGAGTAGGCAAAAATGATGTAATCATAGACATGGAGATCCAGCTGGCCAGAATCAGGGAGGTATCATAGCCAAAAAGACATTTGACGTTTTGTTAGTGGCTCATCTGTTTGCTGATTTAAACTTACAGTCGGTTCACTTTGGGTCTGTTCTTTTTTGGGTCCATTTTCTTTTCAAGTGGATTCATAGGCATTTACCACTTTCTCATTTCTACACTTATTGTGACTGAGTTTGTCACTGTTATGAAAGTGTTCTCACATGCTGGCTTCACTGGTGTCAGATGTCACTTGATGTCACCAAGAGCTGAGAAAAGCTATTTTAAGTGGGGTGGGAAAGGAATGTATTTCAGTTTTTAAAGGGGCCACTGAATTTTCAAACAAAGCTGAGAATTTTTAAGGAGCTTGGGCACTTGTGCATCCTGTAATGTTGGGAGGTCTTGTTAAAAGGCTTTGGATTTCGTTCTGGTTCTTTGTTTCGAGGTCACTGTTAGTGAAACATCATTGGATACTTACAAACAAATATAATCGAGCGTTAAGTCCTTAATATTTTAAAATAAAGATTAGGAAGCCTGAATTTTAGAGGAATTGTGGCCCCCCCCATTTCTTCTTCTTTTTTTCAGGGCTATGGCTTAAAAAGGCCATGGTTTTGAGGATCCTCTGTTGTAATAATATAATTTTGCACCAGAGAATACAGTTGAGTACCAATATTTATAGGGAAGCTGTAGCTAATATTTTCAAATATTTTCTTTTAAAAAAATTTCAAGCAAAATTGCATTTATTTTAACTTTTACCTCCACAGTTTTACCTAAGCTAAGACGTTAAAGAGTTTAAAAATAAAAATTTTTAAAGAGTTCCTGGAGGCTAGCCCCGTACTCTGTGAGGGTGTGTGTCCCTTCAGTGAGTTCAAATGTCCAAAACTAGTCCTGTGAAAACCGTCCCCCCCGCCGTGTGTTCTCTGCTTCAGTTTATGAAACAATTAGTTGACATGCTTCTGTGGGCCAGATTACTAGGTTATCTATAGACACATTGAAAGATACTTTAAAAAACTTTTTAAGGAAGTTAGGTAAAAATATTAATCAGTATTAACAGTCTTTAAAAAATACATGTTAGACATTTAGAGTATGATGTAAAGAAGCGATCTGGGTACCTTTAGATAATTTGTTAATAAATGTGGTCATTCTTAATTAGTTTTCTTACCCTTGAACAGCACACTGTTTTTTTTTTTTTTTTTTTTTTTGGTCTCATCCTGATTTTCCTTGAACTTTATAATTTTTACTCCTTTTTCTCTCATTCTTCTGTCAGAGAGCTTCTTGATATATTCAAATTTGTAGTCTCTGGAGCTTCAGCTCTTATTAGCTCTTCTTCAGAGGCAGCTCTGAGATAATTTCCCAGAGGATTCTGCTCCTTCCTCAGAGAGCCGTGGTCCTGCCGCCCCACGCAGGGGAGCCAGAGGAGGGAGGTCGTGGACCCAGATGACGGATGTCGGCTGGCTTACACTGTCAGGAGAACTGTTTTCAAGAAGAAATAAAACTTTAAAGGAGGAAAAACATTTTTTTCCTTTCTCCAAATTTAGCTCTTTGCCTTTGAAAACTGGATCCAGGAAAACAAACGCATCCGTATGAGCATGTGTATCCCAGTATGTTTGTCAGCACATTTCTGTGTTTATAAACTTGTCCCATTAGTGTGACCGAGGAGTATATTCCTAGTGATTGCTTTAGTTTTAGTAATTTGTATAAGTTGGTTCACTGGAGGGTCTGCTGGTCAGTAGAGAATTACACATTTGCAGCTCGTGGTGCAACGTAATTTCAAAAAGCAAATTTAGAATAAGAATTGACAAGGGTTTTAGAAAACCATGCGTTATTTTGTTTTTTACCACATGAGATTCATTTTCTAAAAAATTTTTATTTATTTTCATTTGCAAAATGTTTTTGGCACTTTGACCCTAAAGGGTTTCCTGCATAAATTCAGAAACTTGGAAGCTGATCCCCAGAGACTATTGGGCAGAAAACCATTTTTTAAACCTTTTTTATTCTACAGGAAATGAATGTGTTTGCCCTTTTCCTGCGGTGCCATATTGTCTGGATTTTCTTTCTGTTCTTATAATGGGCAGAAAGAGTAAGAAGGCCACACGTTTGCTAATCCTCTTGGTGCTGTGTCGTGCTATGCTGCAGGGCTGCATAATTATGATTAATTGTGAGCTGGACCATGTGCATTTCAGAGAGTGGATTGTAATTAAATAAAACTTAATGATTTTAACATTGGGCTACCGGTATGTATTTATGATACATAGCTCTATTATTCCTACATGATATACTTTGTAATTGCACAGATGTTGTTGAGCTCAAATTTCAAGCCATAAAAATGTTTTGGGACTGCTTTCTAATGACAGTAAGGTTTCACGTATCTTTGTGTTTCACAGATTAGACCTCAGAAAGGTGAAAACGGAGTGGTGAATCGAAAAGAAAGCAGGTGGCCAGTAGCACACATACGCGCATTCTTTAATCAGGATGCAAGTTGGCTTTCTTGTGTATTGCTCACTTGACTGTATTTTTATATTTCTATAAAAGTGCAAATGTGAGTTTATGTTAATGATTTAAAATACTTGAAACGATCGAGCTATTGTGGGTTGGTTCTGAGCATGCCTTTAAATTCAGAAAAGAAGTTATTTTGTGTGATGGACTTTAAGTATAAATATTTATTAGTTTTTGTACGGTGAGTAGCTTTGGTTGAATTATTGTCACCTATATGGGTTTAGGTTTTATAGCTGCTTGGAGAATTATGTACATTAACTTGAAAGATTAATTACATTTAATTTTCGTTTAAGATTAATTAGTATTGTTGACTTGATTGCCAAGCTAGGTACTTTATCATCTCCCCTTCAGCTGCTTTCCAGCCCACAGTTATTCAGTCATTGTGCAGGCGATAACTTAGTGTCCCAGGCTCTCATTTTTCCCCATAATGATAATAAGGGTACCCACCTTGCTGCATTGCTGTGATGATTAGCAATGCTAGGTTCCATTCACTGTGTCCAGTGCTGTACACCAGAATTTAGAAGCTTTCTGCATCCATTATGTCATGAAACCTCGCTACTGCCCTTTGGGGTAGGAATTTTGCCCCAGTTTTCCCGATAAGGAAATGAACCATGCAAGTTTACCACAGCTTGACCAGGGTTGCACGCAGCTCCTAAGAAGCTGAGTTAGGACTAAGCACGTAGAGCACCCAGCACTGTCCCGCTCACATTGTGGTGGTTGTTATAGATTTCACAGTGACCATTGGGGAAAAGTGTGTAAAGAGGTGAGAACTAATTTTTTAAACATTACATTGTCTTAGGCTTTTTTCTTTCTTTTTTTTTTTTTTAATCATGGCTGTCTTCTTCCTAAGGGATAATTTCTCTCTCACTGATAGGGAAAATGTCTATATGTTTAAGGATTTGGGGGTGTATTTGGAAAAGGATTTTATATGTTTTTATATTTTTAATGCATTTTAAACATAGCTTTAGAACACTTGGGTGTATGCATACAATTATATACACATATTACTACCTTATATCTATGTTTATGTATTGCTTACACACTGTGTTTATAGACGTGTACTATATTTGAATTACTTTATTCTAAATGTCAGGCATTCCATTTATTTCCCATTTTCGCCTACATGGATTAAGATAAAATTTATCAGTTTTCAGCTGCCTCCCCCGATGTCATTATGCACAATCGTGTATGGGACCTCAGGGGTGGAATTCTTGTGGTTGGTCCAAGATCTAAATTTTTCTCTGGACCTCCTATGATTTTATTCTGATGTGTCCTATTTAGAAGTTCATAGGGAAGGGATTCTAAAAATGATATTAATTTTGTGATTTGCCAAGTTAATTTTTCTGGCCACATTTGAAATTAAATTTGAAAAGGCATTAGGGGGACTTCCCTGGTGGTCCAGTGGGTAAGACTTCGCGCTCGCAATGCAGGGGGTCCGGGTTCCATCCCTGGTTGGGGAACTCAATCCCGCATGCCTGCCGCAACTAAAAAACGATCCCGAACGCTGCAACAAAGGATCCCGCATGCCACAACTAAGACCCGGTACAGCCAAAATAAATAAGTAAATAAATATTAAAAAAAAGAAAAGGGGGCTTCCCTGGTGGCGCAGTGGTTGAGAGTCCGCCTGCCGATGCAGGGGACACGGTTTCGTGCCCCGGTCCGGGAAGATCCCACATGCCGTGGAGCGGCTGGGCCCCTGAGCCATGGCCGCTGAGCCTGCGCGTCTGGAGCCTGTGCTCCGCAACGGGAGAGGCCACAACAGTGAGAGGCCCGCGTACCGCAAAAAAAAAAAAAAGAAAGAAAAAAAAGAAAAGGAAAGGCATTAGGAAAATCTAAAATTACTCCCTTATGCTTCTTTTCCTTGCTTTCCTCAGTGTATGAGTACCCTCTGTTCTGTGCCTTTTGGTTTTTAATCTCTTCTGCCTTACAGTTTTGTCCAGATAATGCTTGAATGCCTCTCTAAGAGTTATGTTCTCCTATTATTTTGTATTTCTAGAAAAAGTTTAAATTTCACATTTTGATTAGCTTACTTCCTTTCCATTTTTAGGTTGAGGACTACAGTTGTTTAACAGTAAACTAACTCGGTTGTGAGGCAGCATTATGTTCCTAAAATGTCTACGTATAATGTACAAAGTTGTGATGGAAAACATTCATATTTGTATTACCTCGTGTTTTACAAGTAACTATTAAACACAGAATACCTCTGAAGACTATAATTAATTTTTCCAGCCACCAAAGATTTTTACTTTCATGTAAGCATTGAATAATGAATGTAAAAATTAATTGGTCCTTATTCTGCCTAATTCTAGATTCTTGGGTTTCTTCTGTTTTTAGGGCTGAGTTTGGCTGGCATCATGGCAATAGACTGATATCAGCTCTTCTAAATTGTTCAGGGACTGGGATGTTTTCAGCTACTAGGTATTTTTAAACAAGAAAAGAAAAACACCCATTTTTGTCCCTGTCTTTGTATGAATGTATTTCCCTGGGTGCTGCTTACTTTTTTTTTTTTTGCGGTCCGTGGGCCTCTCACCGCTGCGGCCTCTCCCGTTGCGGAGCACAGGCTCCGGACGCGCAGGCTCAGCGGCCATGGCTCACGGGCCCAGCCGCTCCGCGGCACGTGGGATCCTCCCGGACCGGGGCACGAACCCGCGTCCCCTGCATCGGCAGGCGGACTCTCAACCACTGTGCCACCACGGAAGCCCCTGCTTACTTTTTAAAGTCATGGAAGAGTTGAAAATTTTCAAGTTTGCTATCAGCACACACACAGCCTTGTCAACTGGACTTGCAAATATAAATAAGCCTTGTGTATTTTCAGCAATCAAAAGCTATGGCTATTTTCTAATTATTCTGTTGAGTACCACACTTTATAAAACCTAGAATTAATCACGTACAGTGTTCAGCAGTTTCATTTTACAATCAATGACGATCATGACGTGAAACAAAACGAAATGCCCCCTCCCCACTACCATCATCAGAAAAACCTCCTAACGTAGCATATTCTAGGAACTACAGAAATATTCTTTGGTGAATGAATATAGTTCAACCCTGATCCTACTGGTTCCTTAGAATTTTCCTCCTATTCATTCTCTGTACATGCCTCTTTTCCTTTGACACAAGTCTACACACAACATTTTGGTTTATTTGCTAATCCTCCTAACTGTCCTCGAAGGCTGGGTGTCTGCTGAGACTGTTTTCATAATGATTTCCTGGTTTGAAGAGCATCCTAGTCCCACAGTGCCAGCCAGGTTTTGATGACTGCTGCTTCTCTTCTGTTGTTTTGAACAGGGACACAGCCTAGCATGTTTGACATGTTTGTGTATGGAAGAGTCTGAGTAGCAGCCAGAGACAAGTGAGCATCTGAGAGCAAACCAGACCCTCACTCGGGACCGGCCGAGTAACTTGCAGGGACGCCCTGTGCAGAGTGAATGCGCAAGACACTGACAGCAGAGCGTAAACCCAGGGTGGGGCTCTGTGCTGATGCATGGGTGGGTGCACCCCTGAGGCCTGCCCTGCCCTTCCTCTCAAACAAATGAAGGAAGAACACCTAAATGTTTCTCACAAAGCTTTCTCGATTCTTTTTTTTTTTTTAAAGAATAGTAATTTCTTTTCTTTTTTAAATATTTATTTATTATGTATTTGGTTGCGTCGGGTCTTAGTTGCAGCAGGTGGGCTCCTTAGTTGCGGCATGCATGTGGGATTTAGTTCATGGACCAGGGATCAAACCCAGGCCCCCGGCATTGGGAACGCGGAGTCTTAACCACTGCGCCGCCAGGAAAGTCCCACGCCTTCTCGATTCTGATGCTAGAGGGCTGAGCAGAGTGGGATGTACCTAGCTCCCTCCAGTCTAGGTCTTGGAATTGGGTTTTTCCTTGCTGATTGACCCCTGGTCCTCTCACGGCTATAGAATGAGCTCTGAGGGGTGCCAGACCCACGAGCAGAAATGTCTGCGAGGTGCCAAAAGATGAATTTACCTTTCCTCCCTTTTCTCAACACTTTTGGAACAGAAAAGGGATTATAAAAACAGACATCACCTCGGATAACTGCCATTCAGAATTTTTATAATTATTAGAGTTTGTATAAAACACAGAGGATCCTTTTCTTTTAATCTATTCATTTTCCATTCATACTCTTTTCCCTCCCAATAATCCCAGGAAGTTACTTAATTATTTAACTGTTCTTCTAGCTGTTACACATAGAATTCCTATTGTTGGCACAAAACCCTTCACTTAAGCCTCGTCTTGGGAATGCGCTCATCCTTGTTATTTCTGATACGACCATGAGATGTTGTGGTTTTTAGCACATTTGTCTGTACCCTGGAGGGTTGTTTGCAAACACGGATCACATATGTTGTGAATTTATCTGTAAAATGATGGAATATTTTTATGGTTTTAATCTATCTGGAGTAATGACTTTGTGGGTGGGATGGGGTGAAGCTCTGACAGTTCTGAGATCTGTAAAATGCAGAAAACTTGGTACTGCCTTTTCAGATGGGCCCCCAAAGATTAAGATTTGTGCCGAAGTACATTTCTCAAGTTCGCCTTTCACCACAAAAATAACGCATCTGTCTACGGATCTGGACCACTCTTTCCATGTCCCAGCTGTGTAAGGGCTCTCCCGTGGATACAATTAACTTGTTCGCCCCCTAAGACTTGCGAAGAACCACCAATCAACAGAAATCCTGGAAACGCATGCTGCACAGCGTGTGAGCTTGGTGGAGGGGATCGGATCAGGTGTGCTTTTCCCGCTTCCAGCCTCACCTGTCTGCTCCTCTCCTTTCTCTTGGTTGCTCTATTGGTTTGAGGCACCCAGGGTCCCACATCACCTTCCCCCTCCTACCCTGAGCATATGCCTTTAGACACCCACCTGCACATGTGTACAGATGTAGTTTCTCCTATGAAAACTGGCAAGACTAACAAGAAATTACTTGTATTTGTGGATTGGCTGGTCACAGTTTTATAACTCTCAGGTATATTTCATTGGGTATTTGTCCTTTGCTTTGGGGGCCGTTTTGTGAAATGAGGGAACCAACTTTTTGTGGTATGCGGGCCTCTCACTGTCGTGGCCTTTCCCGTTGCGGAGCACAGGCTCCGGACGCGCAGGCTCAGTGGCCATGGCTCACGGGCCCAGCCGCTCTGCAGCATGTGGGATCCTCCCGGACCGGGGCACGAACCCGTGTCCCCTGCATCGGCAGGCGGACTCTCAACCACTGCGCCACTAGGGAAGCCCGAACCAACTTTTTTGATAGGATTTTAAGGCAGCAGTTTTTTGGGGGCAAAACTAGATGGTTTTTGAATTTCTTGTTCTTGAAAGTGTCTGGGACTGAAGGCATCTTTGACAGTCACCTCGCTCCTCCAGGATTTGGGTATAAAGGGATTGATGGCATGTGGGATGGTTTTCTGTGTGTAATCGTCTCTCACTGAACCCAGAGCAGGGGCCTACCCCAGCTTAGCATCTTCCCACCTTTCTCTTTTCCCCATGACCGCTACATGTGTGTTTTCTGTTTTTTGGTTTTTTTCCCCCTATTTCCGTTCCTTCCTAACTTTCTCTCCCCTTCTGGTTCTTCTACTCCCTGTCTGGTGTTCTAGGTGCATATGATGGCCTCACATACTGTCACACGCTTCTGGTTATGAAGTCTTTGGCAAAGAAGTGAGTTGTTTGCAGAGTCCCCCTCCTTGCTACTCAACGGCTTAGATAATTGAGGTTCTGTTCTGAGTTGTGAACTCTGGTTGACTTGGAAGCCCCTTTCCCCAAAGGCAGGGTGTGAAGCTCCGCATCCTGGACTGCGTGTCTATTTTTCAATGTGTTCCTTTACCCCTTGCCTTCTTTTTTGGCTTTATTTTGGAGGCACTAGGCAGAAGGGACAATCTTTGCAGATTAAACCCGGGCAAGTTAATGTTGTCATTGGGCAAAGACTGTTAATCCCTGGGGTTCTTGGAATGTGTCAGGTCTTCTCTGCCAAGGGCAAGATGCCATCAAGGACAAAGATGAGCTCTTAAGGGAAACAAGGATGCAACTTTATTAGCACCAGAGCTGCAAAGCACTAGGCAGGGGGTCCTTTCTAATTTAAACTTGCAGCCCACCCAGGCGCCATTGCTTCATGCCAGGACACCTTGGCAAGCTACCAGCAAACAGTAATTTTCAAAGCGCAACATTATTTTTTTCTGATCTACTCTCTCAGGTCCTATATACTCTACTTAATTTTGATAGCCATTTGCTGCTCTAGCACTAGACGGTACTTTCTTCTTTCCATTAATCTCTTTCTACCAAACTATCGCATTAAAGGGTACCACACTTTGAAATTTAAAAACTACAGCATAACTGTTTGTCACCTGCTTTAAATTACAAGTTTTTTAAGTACTAGTGATCTTGAATACATATTTTACATTTGTTGAACCTCAGTTTCTCTTTCTATTCATTGTAGGCATTATGTGGGTAGTAGAAAAGACCTTTAAACATTGAAGTGTATGTATAGTGAAGGATTGAAGAACTTTTATGTATCTATAAACCCATGTAACTGCCACTCAGATTGAGATGTGGCACATTCCCTGCGCCCCAGAAGGCTCCTTGAACCCATTTTGCCGATGGGCAGTTCATCCCTTGCCTGTTCTGATTGATCACTCAACATTAGTGTTTCCTGTTCTTGAACTTCACAGAAATGAGATAATACATTATACACTCTCTTGTTACTGGCTTCATTTGCTCATTATTATGTCTGCGAGATTTATCCATGTTATTGGGTTGTAGCAGCAGTTCATTTTGTGTAGTAATCTATTGTATGATTATGCCACAACTTTAAAAAAATTATTTATTTATTTTTGCGTTGGGTCTTCATTGCTGCACGCGGGATTCCTCTAGTTGCGGTGAGGGGGGCTACTCTTCATTGCGGTGTGCGGGCTTCTCATTGTGGTGGCTTCTCTTGTTGCAGAGCACGGGCTCTAGGCACGCGGGCCAGTAGTGGTGGCTCGTGGGCTCAGTAGTTGTGGCTTGCAGGCTCTAGAGCGCAGGCTCAGTAGTTGTGGCGCACGGGCTTAGTTGCTCCGCGGCATGTGGGATCTTCCCGGACCAGGGCTCGAACCCGTGTTCCCTGCATTGGCAGGCGGATTCTTTTTTTTAAAACATCTTTATTGGAGTATAATTGCTTTACAATGGTGTGTTAGTTTCTGCTTTATAACAAAGTGAATCAGCTATACATATATCCCCATATCCCCTCCCTCTTGCGTCTCCCTCCCGCCCTCCCTATACCACCCCTCTAGGTGGTCACAAAGCACTGAGCTGATCTCCCTGTGCTATGTGGCTGCTTCCCACTAGCTATCTATTTTACGTTTGGTAGTGTATATATGTCCGTGCCACTCTCTCACTTTGTCCCAGCTTACCCTTCCCCCTCCCCACGTGCTCAAGTCCTTTTTTTTTTTTTTTTTTTTTTTTAGATTCCACATATATGTGTTAGCATACGGTATTTGTTTTTCTCTTTCTGACTCACTTCACTCTGTATGACAGACTCTAGGTCCATCCACCTCACTACAAATAACTCAATTTCATTTCTTTTTATGGCTGAGTAATACTCCATTGTATATATGTTGCAGGCGGTTTCTTAACCACTGCACCGCCAGGGAAGTCCCCATATGCCAACAGCTTTTTAATCCATTCTAGATTGTTTCCAGTTTGGGCATACTTCTGATTAGTGGTGTACCTAATGTATTTGACACCAGCATGGATCATTTTTATAAAACCCTACTATACAACAAAATTATTTTCATTAGGAATTACAACGCAAAACACAAAATAACCTCCAGAAATGAAATGCAGTGAGTTTTTTTTTAGTGAATCTCCAATATTTAATCATGTCCGTTAAAAAAGTATTACAATACAAAAAAGGGAAAAAAGAAATGGATGAATAGTTTTTAGTTACACTTAATTTTATTTTTCCTGAAAGAGAAGTGAACAGTGTATACCCACCTATATATTGGTCTGTCACAGTAATGAATAACAACATTGTGGTTTCTGTTTTTGAGACTTCTCCAGTTTGAGGACAACACGAAAGGACTATTTACTCCAGTAGGTTTTGTTCTGTTTGGGGGAGTGTGAAAGAGAGAGGGATAAGGATGATGGTGGTGGTGAGTGGGGGAAGCTTCCAGACCTACCCCCTGAATGTTGACTGAGCCAGGGTAGCTGCAGGGTCAGGGCAAGGCTGTTCCTGGTGGAGGGAGTGGTATTTACACTGGCAGAGGCTGTGACGTGGTTCCGTATCGGTACCAGCTCTGGACCGTGAGTAGCAGGGTGGATGGAAGGCAGGTTGGAGCAGTAGCCAGCGGTGGACCCTGGCAGGCCTTCCTTCTAAGTTGGGCTTTCAGTGTAGGGCACAGCGGGGCACATGTGGATTGGGATTTTAGATCATCAGCTTTGGCGCTGGTCCCCTTATTAGAAGCTGTTCTTAGCTCTTTAGTCCCATATCCCCAGAGCTTATTGATGGTTCTTGACCTCTGCCCTAGTTTTTAACAGTTTCCAAATGTATTCGTTGCTGGGGCAAAACCCAGTTTGCTCCTGAAGTCCTGGGGTACACTGAAGCATGCCTGATATCATTAATAGTTCAGTTTAGTAAATCTTTTGGAAAAAGAGCTTCTTTATGGACATTCTCTCCTCCCTCACTTGAACAAATTTGCTTTTTCTTTCTCACGTTATCCAGAGAGTGCTCTGAAGACTTGCAGTGTTACATACATTGAATGTTCTATTTATTTTTACCTTTGAATACTAAAATATCTTATACCAGGTTGGACAACTCCTTGTAATAAAGCTCACATTTAATTTCAAACTGAACCTGGTGCCAATTTTATGTTCCAGTAGTTTATTTATATTTAAAATTCCAGTTTCCCAATATTTGTGCTGTTTTTCAGAATTGTGTCTTCGTGTTCTTTCTTTCAGTGGGCGTTGTTTATTATGCCTCACCTCTTTCCGCAGGAACTTCAGAGATTCCTTCTTGCTCTACAGAACACATTAGAATTTCTTCTCTTTTTCAGTGTCTTAATTAGGTGATATGAATATGTACATAATTAAATACATTCTGCAGTTCCTAGCCAAGGATTTCTTTTTGACTCTTGTAGACAGACATTTATGGGTAATAGTTGTTACTCGTGAGTTCATTTTTAGAAAAGATAAATGTCTGAAGTTTCAAAAACTGATTTCATAGTTCATGGGTTAGGTTTTGATAGGTTCTTATACAGATGGATACAGGGTCTGCAAGAAAGTTACTACTTTGGAGTCAGAACTAAACCAGTTGTGATTGTCACCCACTGGCAACAATTGGAGTCTTGTTTTCTTTCAAGTGATTGTTCCTTAAGAAACTGTTTTCTGAATGTGTACCCCAGTTCACCCCAACTTTGTCTTCCCCACACATTGAAAATTAGATGATTTCTTAGACTGTTCCCCCTCAGAAAGAATGTTTTAAATCACAGAAAAGTGTTTTTCTTTTATTATATCTATATATATATATGTATACGTGTGTGTGTGTGTGTGTGTGTGTGTGTGTGTGTGTGTGTGTGTGTGTGTGTGTGTGTGTGTGTGTGTGTGTGTGTGTGTGTGTGTATTTTCGCCGTGTGGCTTGAGGGATCTCAGTTCCCTGACCAGGGATTGAACCTGGGCCCCGGTAGTGAAAGGGTCGAGTCCTAACCACTGGACCGCCAGGGAATTCCCGAAAAGTGTCTTTCTAAACAAATTGTCCCAGTAAAACTTGGGGATAATGGTAAGCAAGAAAAATATACAGATATGTAACACATTACATTATAGGATATATAATAATATTTTATAAGCAAAACCAAAAATTCAGTAACGAATTATAAAGATAGGTGAGGAGGTACGGTCATCCTCTGAGGATACTGGCTTCTCTTAGGAGCCTTTGCTACCCTTGTTCTGCCATCACCACAGTGATGTTGAGAACACCATGGTCTTCCCAGCTGTCCTTATTCTGGTATTATCTTGAATGCCTATCTTCGGCTACTAACTTATCCTTGCTCCAGTTTAACCCCCCAGCGCTATTTCCTTGACCATTCTGTTAGGAACCTAGAGACTTCGGGGAGTTTTCATTGTTTCTTTGATAAAGCAGATCCTTGGAATGTTTTTGGCACTGGAGTAGGGGCGGGGTGTGAAATCTACCCTCTCTCCATTTCAACTCTACCTCTGGGAGCCATTTCTTATTTATGTGCCTAAAAGTAGTCAGATCCCTTCTCTCTTTTGCAGTCTCTCTCTAGATTTATTTAAGATGGAGACAACGTATTAAAAAACTGCTGGACGCCTCTGCTGCTCTTTGAGGTTGCTTAAGGGACACACATGCCCCTGGCTTTGTCATCTTCCCTGCTCTAGAATTGGGTTAGGCACCTCTGCACGTTTTCTACAGGGCTTTGAAAATCTGTGTGTGTGTAATAGAAGGAAAGTCCAATGCAGTTATGTTTCACCAAGCCCATTTTCCAAAAAGAGGTAAAAATTAGGGTTGGATGCGTATTGCTTGCAAACTTGAATGCTCCCAAGGATATCTGCACAGACATGCCAAATCTCACCTGATCCATAGTGGCTGTATAGGATTTAACTGGAATTAGAGCTCAGGAACAAAAGCAATGATTGGAACAACGCTTGTTCTTAAAGGTTAATGTGGTATCCACGTCCGCTCACACTTTTTGTTTTCATGGAAAGAATTGGTATGTACCGTGAGGATAAAATTAAGTTTTTATCCTCATCATGTATTTAATGAGAAAGAATTAGGAAAAAGAAAACGGAGATAATTCTATTGCAAAAACTGAGGCAGAATATTTTTTGCCCTAAATAATGAGCTCTTTCTATTTGAAATAACTAAGTGAAAAATAAAATTTTACTTTGTGTCTGTTTCAATGGAAAAACTTAATTTATTACACCACAGCATAATAAACTTTACTTTTTGCTCTAAAAAGTGACTTGGTTATGGTGACACACACCCTCCTTCCTTGAAGTCCTTTAGATGGGTAATTCTGAAAAGCATCACCATAATTGGTATTTGGTATGTCACTGGGTACACATGAGGATAAATAAGAAATTGTAGTGAAATCAACTTGAAATTTAACCAGATTGGAGACATCATTCATGCCTTGTAGGGTGCTTTATGGAGTATAGTCATATTTTGTAGTACTTTGTAGTAGATTTCAGAGGTTGTAGCTGCAAGCAAAAAATCTTTTATTCCTAACTTTCTGAAGGATTTATTTGAGGCTGAACATTCAGTAAACACTTATGCCAATATTTTGCAATAGAAATTTCTTTTGTAGTACAGTATTTAGTATTTTCAGTTTATTAATCTTTGCTATGCTAAGAGAAAAATAAATCTCTTTCCCTCTCTCCCATCCAACAAGAATTACTTCTCAAAAATTTAATCAGAGGCTGATTTGACTTCTTTAAAGCTAGAACAGAGGAATGAAGACAGAATTTCACAAACTATGGTCTAAGTCTGACAGCCTGATATTTTTAGGGAATATTTGGATTTTTAAGCCTTAAGAAGTTCTCATATATTCCTGGACCACAGAACTCCTACCTTAAGTTTAGAGTATAAGCAACTGAATAATAATGATGATGACAGTGGTCCTTTACTATGTGTCTGTTATTTGCTTGGCCCTGTCCTAGGTGTTTTAGACATTGCTGTCTTATTCAAGAGGCAGACAGCCCCAGGGGGCTGATCTGAAGAAAGTAAAGCTTCAAGAGTGGCTTGGCCAAGACGCCTTGCGTCTGAAAGGCCAGTGTTGGGATAAAAGCCCAAATCTGACTTGTTTTAGGGCCACGTCCTTTCACTGTCCTCATCTGCCTTCAGAAGGACTTCATGGCTAGGATAATCCTCTCTCTCTAAATTTTGGCATCACTTACTCCTCATTCTTGAGTTGTTTTGGTCTCTATGTAGCCAAGCCATGTGAGAGAGGAGTTGAAGAGCTTTTTGCACAGGCTTCAGTGATGTATCTGTGTAAATGGGTTGCAGAGTCCACCCAAGTTCACTTCCTCATGACAGAAATGACTGTATACTCTTACTGAGGCTTTCTAGTACTACTTGGAAATAGGAGTTGAAATGTAAGCGTCATTAAGTGTACATTGTGGGTCATTTCAAAGACACTGTTCTTACAAATTTATTACACACATGCTAGGTCCTTCAAACAGCATGCTTTGACTGAAGTCTTTACTAACAGCACACGTTGCCCTGTGCTCGGCATTGTCCTTAGGGTGTAGGGTTGACTTTCGAAGTAATAAACCTTTTCTTTGCTCTCTGTGATCTGAAAGGGAAGCTATAGTCTGAGTGCTCGGGAAGAGGCATAAGTCATAATTGTAGGTTGTAATAAATGTAAGTCCATGAGAGATGGCTCGGCTTCAAACAGCCGAGTAGCAGAAGCTTGTAAACCCGTGCCCCCATCCTCCTTTCTGGGGCCCAGATCATGGGAGAATTATTCATCTTTTTTTAGCCATGGGATTTCTAAGGCTTCTCACAATCTCCCGTCTCTTGGCTTCTAGCAAGAAAACAATATCAAGTCTTAAAAGACAGAAATGAATTCCTAAGTGAGTTACACTTTTTCAAGTTTTCACTAAATTTAAATAATTATAATACTCCCACAGATGACAGCTCAAGCCATCACTTCCCCAGTGGTGCTGAGCTAACAGTCTGAATTCGAGATGGCATTCTCTCTGTTCCCCTGTCTGGGTAATCACTGATAAAACATTAATCATCTCAAGGTTCTATTCAAGTCCATTGATGGAAATGGTGAAATGTAATTTAGCTTGAGGAATTGAATTAATGTTTTCTAATAGCTCTGAGGTATTCAGTGATTTATAGGTTTCAATGCTGGAAGGTGTGTGTGTCTGTGTGTGTGTTTGTGTGCAGTAGTTAATCTAAATAGGTGATTACAAATGATACACATCCTGTGTTACAAAAACGTGTATTAACTCTGGTGAATGTTAGTATGGTTTATTTGTCTGTCATTGTAACATATATTATACACCGGGTACAAAGTAGTGCTAAATCAAGAACTATTTGTTGAATTTTTACAAAACCTTTAACTATGGATGTACGTATGCAGATGTGGATATGGATATATCTACATCTATATCTATATAATGATTTATTTTTGAGAAAGTTCAGAATTTATTCTTTTGTTTTTAAGAGTGTAGGAGTTTATTATTTGCCTGCAAAAAGATCTTAGAAATCAAGTACACACATTAAGTAGTTATTGTGAGTGTCCAAAAGTAACAAAAATTAGCTAATTGTCGCATATCCTTACTTGAATACATAAATACTATTTTAAAGATATTACATAGGCATTTTTACCAAATATATCTTCATACTGCTAAAATACGTTATTAAGATTTACTCCTAAGGTGACTTATTTTAAATGTCCTTCTACAGAATATTTTGAAATTACTTCATCATCTCTAAAGCTATAAGCTTATCATAAACAATAGCATCAAAATACACTTTACAGAATTCATTATGCTAGATAGCATTTATTCATTACAGAATTTATTCTTATTTGATTATTTATGCTATGAGCCTCTAGCATGCAAGCATTAGCTTTCCAATCTGTCATTTCCCTCCTTTACAGCTCTTTATTTCTCCCATCCCCTACTCTCTACCCTATAGCATTTTTGCCTAAAACCCACATTAATAATATACCTGTGTCTTTCTCACTACTCATTTCCTTTAAAAAGTTACAGTAGGATGCAGGTCACAGTGCAGAATGAAAGTGTGGGTCCCTTGTTCAAAAACGATTAATAAGTTTGAAACTGCAGCAGCAGAGCATTAAACTAAGTGTGTGGGACCCTGTGCAGTGACACAAGTCTCACACGCCCACGAACCAGCCCTGAGCTGTTGTCGGAGTGCTAGTGGAAATAATCATAGAGCACTTCTTCACACTGATGTGTGAAATGATTACCCTCATTGGCCCGTATAAAATCCTTGTACTGCTAACCAGTCATGGTTTTACATAGTGTTTGCACAAAACTCTCAGGATGGGGAGGCATGAGCACGTGGGAGGTATAAATAGAGTTGCCCCTGACCTCCGCATATCTCTGTGTATAAAACAGAACATTGCCACCAACACCACAGTGACTATGATATATAACTCGTCTTTCCTTTGGAAAGGCTCAAAGGCATCTAGGCCATGGCACATGAATTCCTTTGCCAAAATGATGATTTTTCTCCTTTGTCCTTGAGATAGCACTATGCCTGCTTTTTATGGTTGGATTTAACTCTGGGAGCAAAATGCATTCCATTTTTTTTGAGGTGAAGATCGTTATAATAATAATAATAATATAAAAATTGAGTTTTAAATGCTTGGGTTACTCATAACATGGATTTGTCAGTTTTTCTGTGCAGGGAACAAATCCACCTGTGTACTGACTCATACATTTCAGAATTCTCTCCCTGTTTCCCTGCTTGCTTCTCTCCCACCCCCACCCCCCCACCCACGCTTTGCATTAAGGGGACTGTGCAGGTAGATAATTCTAGAAGCCAAGGAAATGTTTTTCATTTAGGATTAGCCCAAGGAGAAACCTGATGTTTAATGAGAATGGTCTGAGGTCTCTTCCTACTCATTCATCCTACTAGATTGCCTCTTGGTACTTTTCCAAATCCTTGGTACTGAGTTCCTTTAATCAAGTAATTATTCCAAAGACAATGATGAGGTTCCTAAAGGGTCATTACTTCTTTTATAGTCTTGTTTTTTAATACCTCTTTCCCATATCTTTATCTCTAGGTGTCTTATTTCTATATCTTTCAGTTGGGGCTGAAAACTAATCAGCATTAAAGTAGTAATTGTTGCTTGATATTACTAATCTATTTTCTTTTCATGGATATTATGGGATTTTAGGGAAAATAGTTTGTTTAAAAAAAATTCTGGTAAACATCTTGCGGAGGATTCTGATTCTCTTGGTCTGGAATGATAACCCGAATTTTTTGAGTAAGTGATACTTTGATACAGCTCAGAATTCAAAAGGTATGACTGCCACCACCATCCCCAAGCCATTCAGTTCCTTCCTTGGAGGCACTCAGTGTTGTGTGTGTGTGTGTGTGTGTGTGTGTGTCCTTCTAGAGTGAGCTTAGGCTTAAATGAGCAAATACACGCACCCCTCCCTCATTTTACACAAATAATTTTTACAGTTTTGCACCTTTTAAAAATTATCTAAATTATAATGTTATGGGATTTTACAAAAGGCAATAACCTTCAGGACTGTTATTGTGCAACAGTTGTTCTGCAATAGAGGCAGAACAGTTTGGGGGATGGGGAAGTATGTGTGCTCAGTGGCCCGATACCACACCTGCAGGCCACGATCACCTTCTCTTCTCATAGAGTTGGTGCTATCTGTAGGCTTTTAGAGTTTTGCCAAAAAAAAGGGAATATTAGAAAAAGTGGTGGGCCTTAGTACTAGAAATAATAAAGAATTAGCAGGGGAAATTTAGTAGATTGTTTTTAAAAGAAAAATTAGCATCCAGTTAGTTTAATTTCAATTCTTAATAGGCTCATGAAATAACATTAACAAGAATGTGTAAACATCTATAAGATAATGGAAACAGGACTAGAGACTTTAAAGCAGTAATCATCACACAAAAACCTGATTGCTTTCCTTGATAGTTTTGTAGAATTACTTGATTAAAAAAAGGCTAGAGATGTTAAATATCATGATTTTGAGAAAATAGTTTCTTTTTGAAATTTTATATACCAAATTAACTGAATTGGATAAAGAAATGGTAAATGTGTAATAAACTATCCAGAGGGATAATGATTACTGAAAACATATCAAATTGAAGAGAACCACAGGGTAATATGTATATATTTTTTAATGATCTGGAAGAATTAGCTAAGCAGTATATTAATGGCATCTACAAATAATAGTGAAGGGGAGGTGCCTTTTTTTTATGAGTATTAGTAAGAATGAAGGGTCAAACATGCAAGTTTAGTATAATAGCAAAAGGTGAAAAAGGCTTCTTTTCAAAAACCTATTGTATCTGGGGAAAAATCATCAAATCCATGGGTCAAGGGGAGGAAAAACCTAGTGACCAGATGACTGTTTCCGGAGATAATAGTAATAAAATAACAGTTGATTATTATGTGAATTAGATATGATATTGATGTACAATTAACCTAAAGGTTTTTAGTCCATATGGTGAACAAATATCAAGTGGCAGTCTTGGAGTACTATTATATATATCTGTCAGCTCCATTACCCTCTCATCATTAGATGGCATTATGACCGGGCAAAACAAGAACTTCTAATGCAATAAGGGAAATTTTCAAAAAAAACGGTGGACATATATTGTAGAGACACACATGAAAATTCATTGAGCTAGATGACATTTGTTTTACTGTGAGTTATTGGGATACTCAACTTTTTGATGAGTTGGGTACCACGCTGCTGTCTTTCTCAAGGCACTGCACACTGCTGCTTGAGAAAGATGAAGTGGGACGAAGGAACTAGCCTCTGAATGCCCTTCGCCATAACGTTATTCCTATTTTACACGTTCAGGCTTTTGCAGCATCTTACCACGTGTGTTATACGCAGTGCGTGGGTCTTTAAGCCCACAGCTGTCTCCTCCTTACTAGACTAGAGAATGTTGGCATTTTATTTTCTGAAGTAACATCAGTCGTCATTCTTCATGTTAGGATAAAGTAGGGATATTATGTGTACGTGGACAAGGAGGAGGATAAGATTTCTGTCTCCAAGGCAGTCCTGATGGGTCGCCCTTCTGACTTAAAGAGCCTCACAGCAACAAATGCATGTCTGCTTTGGACCAGGAAGAAGCAACAGTTTGAAAAATAATAGCTCGAAGTCAGTAGGACGTGCCAGGCATCTTCGGTGTCTTCAAATCCATGTATCAAGCATAGGTTTTCTAACCTGAGTTAAGGATCCCAAGGGTTTGGCATACTGTATGATTCACGTATACCAAAGGCTCTGGTAAATAAGATACCTGGAAATTGTAACATTATTGATATATGTTAAACTGGTGGAGATAAAGGAATTAGAATTAGTCCCTCATTTGCATTGATTTAAAAAAATCAATTTTATAGAAACTTTTGAAGTATTAAAGTGATAGAAAATTGTAAAGCACATTCTCCTTCTGGTAGGGAAAATGTTCTTTTCTCCTTTCTTGATGAGTTTAACATAGAATCCATACTAATATCATTTGTATTGTACTTTAGTGTTTGCAAAGTAGACTCACATATATTCTCATATTTCCTCTGTGCAGTGACCTCTGGAAGATAAGATTTCCTAATTGTGTTTTTTACTGTCTATTTCTTAACTCTGTCTCAAAGCAGATTGATTGGGCTGCATTTCCTCAATTTAGAAGGCTGGCCTGATGAAGTGTGTGGCGGAACATTCAAGGAGACGGAGGAAAGGAAGAAGCAGGGAATCTGGATGCTAGGAACTACTCCTGAAATGGTTTCACCAGCAATCTCACTTCTTTTTCCAAAGGTTTAAGACAAAACACAACCCAAAGACAAGGAGAGCAGGGAGCATGCGTGTGTCCGAACTTGGTGGTGGAGTAGGGCTTTCCTGCTGTCTGCAGAGGAGGACCTTGGGTGTCTGTTCTGCAAAGTCAACTTTGTTTTTTCTCCTCGGTGTCTTGTTTAAGACATTCGCTTAATGGCATTCGCTTAAACTCGGTTTACATATCATAGCATTAAAACAAAAACTGAGATAGATCTCTGTATCATTCTTTTTATAATTATATTTACTAAATATCTGGTAAATACTTTTTCGTGAATCTTCGACTTTATTAGTTAGGATTAAGCGTGGCAGTGTACAACCCCAGTTCTCCAGATAACAGCAGTGGCTTAAACATGCTAAAAGTTTATTTCTCTCTTACATAAAGGAGTCAAGCATCGGCATCCCAGGGCTGGTTGGTATGATACCCCCCAGGGTCAGAGAAGCAGATGCCTGACTCACTTCAGTGTTATCCTCAGCCCATCAACCTCATGGTCCAGAGTGCCTGCCAGAGCTTCAGTCATCGCGTCCACATTCCACGCATCAGAAAGGAGGGAAGAAGGGCGCCTGGTTTCCCTTTCATGTAGAGGGGCATGTATAGTATTAGGATAATCACCGGATTCATTTAAACTAGGGGCTCCAAAAGCACGTTGGAGAGCATTGTTTGTTCTCACAAGTCACTTTCTCGCTAGTAACCCTCACGCTAGATTTTTGTACTGCTTCTACTTTGGACATTATTTCCCAGGGCTTCAGGAGGAAATGTAAGCAGCTTTGATGCTGCAATAGTTTTCTGTGTGATACCCCCTCACCCCCTTAGTCTTTAAAGGAACAAAAAAGTGCCTCGAGAACAATGGGCAAAATGCCAGCCCACCATGTCTTTAAGGGTCTGAGATTTGGCTTTAGAGAATAGAAGAAAATTCCAGAAACACTCTTAAGAACGTTATTATTTCTTTCAAATGTGATTTGGAACAGCAAAGGACAATATATTTTATAGCACAACTTTTAAGACGACTGAATTGGCAATAAATTCACGTAACTTCCAGCAAGTCTTTACATTTCTACTGGGGAATTCCTTGGTTCTTGGTGTAAATTTTTAAATAGTTAATATCAGCTTTCTATTTCTGTTCCTTTCTTTGGAGAGCGAATGGGAAAAAAGGCTCACTTTGTGACAAAGAATGCCTTCTAGTTAGCCTATGAATCAACTCATGCGTATTTCGGTGTCAGGCGTGTTAAATGGTAGTTTTTAGGCACTTGAGGGATTGCCTATAATATCGTGATTGTGAGATTCTCTTTCTCATCCATAACCAAGTGAAATCCCTCCTTTCCACTGCTGCCTCGTCCAGGCCCCCAGCATTCTGGTTCTTTCCCACAATCCATTTTCATCAGGTTCAGCTCTGTACCAGCAGAGCAAGTGCTGGTTTCTCAGAGGCCTGGATCTTAGTTTTAGAGTTCCTGTTGAGGGACAGCATATGCATTTAGGCAAACGGATGTGTCTTTTGAGGCCTCAGTATTCCCACATTTAAAACAAGGGCTTGAGTTACAACATTATTCTCTTCCACTTCTGAAACTCTGTGCAATGGTTTCTTTAAAAATTAGCTGAAATTTTTTCTAGAACATATTTTCCCAAGAATCCCAAATATGTGTTAATTTATATTTAAAGATGCTGTATTTAAGAAATATAATAATTATTAGCTTTTTGAAAGGAACTTAAGTCAAGAAGTGTTTGATATTTATTATTATGAGTTCAAGTAGGTAAGCTTATTTTTTTTTAATGATACCTATATTTTGTAGGAAAAAAGAAATTGAAACAAAAATGTTACTTGCGAACCCTAGCCACATTCTACATTTTCTGTCAGAAATTAAATGATAAATATGTTGGATCACTTAAGTCAGATAAGGAGTCATCTCATGGGGCAAACAGTCTGTCAGCCTCCTTGATGACATTCAAGTTGATTTGTGTTCAAATAGTGAGTCTCACTTGATTGGCAGTTAGTGTTGTTCTGAAGTTAGGTGCCTGTCCTGAGCACACTGTGTCTGTAGTCTTTGTTTACTCTGTGAATTACGGTGTAAATCTTTATGTGCCCAAGTTTGATCAGGATTTCAAGCTTAAAGAATTTAAATAGGGGAGATTCCAGGTTTTTGGAATAAATTTTAAGGATAACAGCCAGAATTAGTAAAAAGTATGGGGAAATAGGTACAGCCTTTAAAAGAGAAATCTCATTTTGCGATTTTTAGCAAGCAGATTAAAGTGCTTTTTGAGATTCTATCAGGTATGTTTAGTTGGAGATTTAAAATTATTTTCTTCAGTGAAAATGGTAGGTGTTATTTATTTAGTGCCTACTGTCTGGCAATGAACTAGCCTCTTTCATGTATTTTCGCTTAATCTCTCCAAGTTTCCTGGGAGAACACCTGTCTCACAGGTGAGGAAACCAAGGTCATCCAGGGTGAGTGGCAGGAAGGCAGAGCTGCAGGTGGGCTCACCCTCCTTTGAGGTAATACTTAGACACCAGGGTTTACTGAAAAGGATGTTGCTAAAGTGGTTTATTTAATACTTTGCTTTCTTGTTTAAGCAGATCTCTTGGCATTGTATATGTCTGGCATATCTTCCCCCCTCCCCTTACCTCATACTTCTCCTCATAACTAATAGGAATTCAGCCTGAACTGATTCAGAAAAATTGGAAAATAAAAATTTTGCCCACATAAAAGTCTGATTAGTACGTGTACTTGGGTACATCCTAATACTCTTAGAAACGTAAGACATGTACATTACCTCAGGGGTTGAGTGCGTTTGAGAAGTTGGAAATATGAGTGTGAATTGGTAAGGGCACAGCCTGTGTGGACAGAGAACCTGGATCTGAATCCTGGCTTCACCTAGTACATAACATGTGACCACCCAGAGCCTTCGTTTCTTCATATGTTAAACGGGCTGATTAATAGAACTCACTTCAGGGCTGTCAGCTTAAAGTGAGATGATAATTGTGAATCGAAAGCATAGCACTTGGCAAAATGTGAGTTGCTTTTGCCATTTTATAGTGTCTTCTTTGGTAATTTTATTGTTCATTGCCACAGGAATACCTTCTCATTTGATTTAAGAAAACTGGCATGTCTTAAGAATTTTAAAAGTAAGAAATAAAGATTTACTAATGAATATTGGGTATATTTTTATAGGTTATTTATTAAAAAAAAAAACTCTGTAGAAGTCCTCTAAATAGAACCTTCTCAATGTGCCCAGAATACGATTCAGTTAAAAATTATTTTCCTTTAAAATTCCCTTAAAAATTTTTTTTTCAAATTTTCAAAAATTTTCTGTGGTGTTTTTACTGAATAGTAGTTAAAGTATTCTGAGGAGGTGTTACAGTTTTAAAAAGTTTATTCTAGTTCTATGGCATTTTTATTGGAAAAAGTTATTTCTCATTCCCATTTTATAGGTAGGGGATGATACAAGAGCAACAGAGAGTGATGGATTTGTGCAGAGGAGGAAAAGGGTGTGAGGAGAAAAGCATCCTTGATTCTCATTCAAATTGGATTCGTTCTGCTGTGCTGTGTGGTGTTCCCAGCATGGCCAGCGGTTTGAAACGTTTTAAATTTTGCTTCTGGGTTGTCATATAGTTCAGTGCATGTGACTGGAAAGGTTTCTTGGGCAAAGATGCTAATTTAAGAATGTTGTCAGTCTAAATGTTCCTAAGAGGATTAAACAAATTCCACAGCAAATAAATGGACATGTTTGGAAGGTTTTCCCCCCAAGTAATTTCCAGAAAACACACACAAATCATTTGTTAAACTAAATATACAGGTATATGAACGAGTCCAGCTCACATGGCTGGACAGTTGCAGAGGGAACCTCATCAGTGGGCTTGGGTTCAGCTGTAGGAGCTGCACACCATTTTAATTAGAATTTATTTACAGCTAGCAGCTGCTCCTGTGTTTCTCTCCCCAAAGTCAGTAAGGAAGCTCCCCTCCTTACATTAGTATTCAGAGCTCCGTCAGCCCTCAGCTCAGACTCTTTCCCTTGTTTTTGTCAGGGAAGATGATGGAGCAAGGTTGCTTAGAAACACTTAGCCACACTCTCAACGGGAATTACCAGTCTGTCCTGAGTGTTCACCTCTGCACGCAGGGGAGAAAATTGAGTTTTGCTGCTGACAACATTAATTGATTGCAAGTTGTTTTAGAGGGAGTATGATGTTGAAAACCAGATTCCCTTTCCTTTTTATGCGTTGGATGCAGAGAAGCTATACGGTGACTCATACCACTGTAACTAAACTGATCATGGAGGTGTCTACATTTGGATTTGTACGTGTTAGTATTCAGATCTTGACACTGGTCGGCTTACAGGCTTCTCTTTGGGTTTTGGAGACTGTTTCTGTAGTGATTTCTTTGGTTTTCAATAAATTCGCACAGCCGTCTCCTTCAATAGAGTTCTGATGAGTGCAGTCAGGGAGTGAAACATGAAATTGGGGTGAGATGAGGGCTGAAAGGAAAACCAGCCACCGGCTGGTTACCTCTCATTTCATATGGTCCAAAAATGCTTTTGTCGTTTTTTTTGTTTCTTTCCTCCATCCCTCTGGTCAGATAGTCTTCTTCAAAAATTTCTTGCCCTAAAATGTAAAGTCATTAATGCAATGTATTTCTGTGGTTGATTTCATTTGACTTGAATTCATTTTTAAAGATTTTTTCTGATTTGCCTATTATGAGCTCTTAAAAGCTGAAAGAGGTACAGAGCAGATGAGAGAAAGTTAGACAAAGCAACCAACCACCTCTTTGAGGTCAGGATGGGTAGACTTGGGGCAGGAAGAGGGGCCAGAGACAAGCAAGGGGCACTGCTTTGTTCTGGATCTGTAGCCCTCTCCTCGGTAGCACCTAAGCCAGCCTGTGTGTTTCAAGCATAGTCTTTTGTCATTAAGGTGTTTTACCCTGGACTCCCATTGAAACGGACGCGTTGAGATTTGGGGAGGCCCTGTCTTTTACCCTCTTGTCAAACAACTTTTTTATTTTTATATTTATATAAAATATGTATGTTTTTTGGCCACGCCGTGCGGCCTGTGGGATCTCAGTTCCCTGACCAGAGATTGAACCTGGGCCATGGCAGTGAAAGCCCTGAATCCTAACCATTAGGCCACCAGGAAACTCCCAAACATCTTTAAAACTGACTCATTTGTTCAAGATGACACATACAAATCACCTGCAGAGCTTGAAAAAGCAGTGCTTATTCCTTGTCTTGCTCTTTCTTTGCAGATTCTGATTTAGTGGAAAAGAAAGCTTTCAAATTCTTAAAGGATATATTATATTACTCTATAATGTTAACATTTATAAGATGTATTATATGCTAATTTGACTTATCAGGATAAAATTGCAAATACAAAGGAAGTTACTTATAAAAATATTAATCCAAAATGTAAATGGTCAAGCCTTACCTAACTGGAAAACAAATGGCTTCATAACGTCAAAAGACCTCTTGGAGAACTCCTTGTTAAAGTTATACTTCTTGATAGTGTTTCATGAAAAGTGGATGCTCTAAGCAGATTCAACCCAGAAACTACACAGAAGCTGATGCTGTGAAATCCTTCTAAGCCACAACTATAATAGATCCTTGAAATTCTTGCTATTAACTACAGACTATTTTAAATCTCCAAAAATTATAATACCGGTGTGTGATATAATGACCCCCACAAAATATCTTAAATAAGGCAGAAAACATTAAGTGCTGCCTTTAGTATAGAAATAGGATATAAAATAAATCATTATTAAAAAAATGCTACCACCAAAATAAATTATATATCACTTTGCATCATTAGATTAGACAGCTTCACTATCATTTACTTTTACTACTACATCTAGTAGTTATGTTTTGTTTATCTTTTTTGATTAAAAAGAAAAAAAAATCATTTATGAGTTCTTGTGTAAGAGAGGAGAAGCAGAGAGCAGCAAAGCCACGAATGCGATGCTGGTTAGGCTAAGATGAACTCAGTCACAACTCGGTTCATCTCAACTCATATTATTGCATTTTTTTCAAATTACCTTCTTACTTGGGAAAATCCCTGGATCAATTAGTTTTGTAAGTAAAACAAAACCTTTTTCTTACTTAGAGCATCAATAATATTTTCAAGGTAATCCAAAAAAATTGTAGATGGTATTCAGAGTTAACAGTTGCTTGCTTTCATAATCCATGGTTCGTACACTCGTATGTATCAGTTTGAGAAATGTGTTTTCTTTGTGTAAATTCTCATTGCTTTGGTAATGCAAGGCCAGATATTCTTACTAGATAAAGCATAATAGTATTGTTTGCATTCTCTCACTAAATATGGAGTCCTGTATTATTTTTCCTGTTAGCGAACTTAAAAAAAACAACAACAAATATTGTTGTTTACCTAAGGAGCTAACTTTATACCAGTGATGCATATCAAATTGGCCCAAATATGAATTCGTACATTAAACAAGAGAGTAATTTCACAACCCAGTGTTCCAAAAAGTTGAACTGATGGTTCAGTTTTGCTAGGGACATTAGCATTCTTAGTTGAATCAGTCATTGCTTTCTCCAACAAAAGTTTCCATTCCATCTGTTCTTTTGGTTTATTATTCTTTGGTGTGTCATTTACTTTATTTCCCAAATATATAGGGTTCTTGCTTTGTCATTTAAAATTATTGCTAGTTTTGCTACCTTTTGGTGAAGAGGAAGCCTTGTAACTGTTTATGTTTTATAGTAGCTGATTTATAATGTTAATGCTACCTCGCAGGGTTATAAAGTCCAAATGAATTGTATACGTAACAGGCTTGGAGCAATGCTTAGCCTATACTGAGTGCAGTGTTAATGTTAGCTGTTCACATCATCATCATCATCATCATCATCATTAATCTAAAAGCCAACGACTCCTGGGTCCCACGTGGCAGCCGAGCTTTGCCAACTCAGTTTGCTCACTGAGGCGTGAGGATAAAAAAATTAAAACCTACTTCTGTGCTACCTTTCATAGAATCCCAGAATTGAACGTTTTACTATCTGAAGAGGGGTGCTAATTTTAATTCACATTCATCTAGCTGTAAGAATAAGTTACTATGCCCCTGTCACAGTTTGGAACTTAATAACCGATTGGAGTTTTGGGTGGAAACAAAAGCAGTCCCTCACATCTTAATTTTTCCTGAATAGTCCTTTGTAGCCCATCTTCACCACGGAGAAGGAGAACATTGCTAAGCACTGTGGTAAACCAACAGAGTTGTTTATAAAATAACTCAAACAACAGGTAAAATTTTGAGTATATTTTTGAGAGTTTTGGCTAAAACTAGAGAGGAAGCAACTTTTGGAATTCAAGTATGAAGATTCTCAAAGGATTAGATAGATGTGTGTTGTTTTTCTATTTTTAGAAAATTTCACCTGAGCCTATGTTTTGTGTCTGCTTGAGGAAAGCAAAAATATGTATTGGTGGCACTGGAATCACCTGTTCCTATTTTTATTTTAGCAAGATGTAAAACCTTTAATAATGGTATGGAAAATATTTATGATCTCACCTGTTGTTTCTAGTTGTCTGAGTAGAAAGGGGAGGCGCGCTTAATCAATGGTCAGCTAACCCTCATTCATTCAGGTATGGATGAACTTAATTCCACCACTTTTTCTGATACTATAATTTTTCTAAAAGTTTTGGGAGCATTTAGTGATGGTGACTTGTTAAAAAATTACTGTCACTTATAATGCAGTGTTATATAGCATTGCATATTTGTTTTGAGTCAGTTTCTCCCTCATGATTTGAAAATCAAAACTAAATTCAACATCTGTGTGAGTTTTCTTGTGGTATAAGATCAGCCCCTCCCCCACCCCCATTCTTCTGTAAAAGGATTTTCCAGTTTCTCTATAGTTTCCATATGCTGATGTTTAAAACTTCAGGCAGTAAAGCTTTTCTTATTTTGCACTTGGCTAACGTTGTGTTACTGTCTTTGCTTGCTCAGAAGAGCTCTGGGAATGATTTGGTTATACCGTAGATTGTTATTTATAGAATACCGTTTATCTGGCATTTAAAAAGTTTTCATATATTTTTAGATAGTGTGAAAAGTAGTATGATGAGTTTAGCTTTGAATATTAATACCTGTTAATTATTAATCATCCTAAGGAATGATTCTTTGTTTTTGGAAGGCTTTATTAACGTTTTTAATCTGGAGGTAATAGGACACACTGTAAATGTAATTGCCTGTGTCAGTTGAAGTATTTCATATGCAACACTATTAGAAATAAAAGTTCGGAAGGGAATTGGGCAATTGACATTTGAGTGCGTCCTTCCTACAGCTGAGGGAATTGAAGTTCAGAGAGGTTAATTGCCCGAAGTCAAACAGCGAGCAGGTTCTGGAACAGGATTTTAGCATCTGACTCCAGTGTCTCTGTTCTTTAACTTGCAAATTGCTGCATCTGGGAAGAACACAGTGGGTTACCCTTGGCTCTGCCGCCCCTTAGCTGTATGTCTCTGTTATTATATTATTAGGTTATTATTCTTATTCTTAGACCTCAGAGTTTTATTATTTATGAAAATGTCAGAGGCTTTTTGAAAAATAAAATCCCCTTTATTTCTTTAAAATTTTAAAAATATGATTTATGTTTTCTGGTGTAATTATCAGAGAAACAAGTTTTCTTTTTTATTGTATAGGCACTTTCAAATTGAACAAGGTTTTGATTCATAACAAAAGTATTTAAAATCATAATGAGTTAAAACTTCTTCATAGGTGTCTCTTTTGCCAATAATGAATGACAAGATTCCTACAACACTGGTTGACTATAAAAAAAAAAGTGTGATCATCGTGGTGGAGAAGGTCATTCACATCTGTAATACTAACTTCAGCTGGGTGAATTTTGATTTCACTTTTCCGTCCAGTGATAGTCCCAGCCAGGATAAAATGCAGGTTTTTTGGGAAGGTAGTTCCTGAAACTCCTCTATTCAGTAGGAAGCATCGATAACAGACTGGAAGGTTGGTCCTGGTGGTGACCGATGGAGCCTGGAAGGGGCGGCTGAGGGATGGTGTCTCTTCGATGGCTCCACTGAAAGAGAAGCGCAGAGTGAACGGAAGACAGTTGGTTTCCCTCCCTCTTAGCCCACCTATCCGTACTTCTGAGACAGGCAGAACTCGATTATACTTTGTAGTAAACTAATCGTGCTTGCTAGCTAGCCCCTCAACAGTGACACATATCACACCATCTGAGGACAGATGGCTGGAGCATAAATCTGGAAATGTCAAGTCTATTGTGCAAGGCTTCTTGGTAAAATATTGATAGCTTAGTGTCCAGCTGTAACTGCTGGTTTCTGCTCTTCCTGTGTTTATCTTATTGTTTAAATAAGAATAATGCTCTTACTACTTTAAAAGCCACTGGAAATGTTAAAATTAGATTAAATTGTCAAAGTACATAACTGATGTTTGCATCTCTGTGTATTTGTGTTAATGAACGATTCGAAGTAGTACTCCATGGATGAATTTAGCCTCTGAATGTTTGAAATTCTGACCAGACCAGTTGTTTAATGTTAAGTCAAATCAGTGTAAAAAGAAAATGTCAAAGGACACAGTCTTCTTAAGGTTTAAAACTGTTTCAGAAATGATTTGGTGATTTAAATTTTCATAATACTCGTTACACCCAAGCAAACATTCCTACATATGTACACACCCATATTTAGTTACTATTTTAATTTAAAATGGTCTCAATTCTTTACCACTATTCTTAAAACGAGTGCTTGTCTGTATTGACATTGTGTTTTGAATTTTTTTTAGTAGATTAGTACTTCGTTTTCAGAACACATACTAAATCAGTTCATGGTGTAACAGGAGTACCTTACAGACCCTGATATTCACACTCTGTTGAATATCTTTTTTCTCTGTTGCACATTAACTAGCAACCCTGTTTTCACATTAACTAGCAACCCTGTGTTCAGGGAAGGTTGGATCGGCAAGATTCTTGTTTTCTTTGCGTGGGGCACTGTACTAACAGCTATAAATTGCATTTCCTGATAGTTTCCTGTGTAGCAATCTTTCTTAACTAGTCTATAGTGCTCTTTATTTCCAAGTCTTTATGGAGGAAGTGACTATAAATAGAGAAGTTAAATTTTATCCTAAAATACATTTTAAAAAAGCATCCGGAAAGTATCTGAACAGTTCTAGAATTTTTTAAAAAAAGTTTACCCCTTAAAATAGTACAAAAAAAGTTTTAATAATAACATTTAAAGACATGTTCTTGTCTTAAAGCAATATTGGCTTTACAGCCATCAGATCAGCATCTTGTGTGTTGTTTGGCCGGATGCATGACGGACGTACCAATTGCAAAAACTCTTGGATTAATTTGGTTAATTAATATCTAGATAGAACACTATAAATGAACTACTGTGGGACTTCTATGTGATACTTTCCATTGCAAAAGCAAAAACGCATGTAGGAAAAAGAAAACACACAACTCATGTCTAAAGCCTGTTTTTTTCTTTGTTTTAATATTACACAAGTAAATTTTGCCTTATGTTCCATTCTGCACCACTTTCTCTACCATTTTGGGTCAGATGTTCTCACTGCATTTCCTGAATAACGTATTTACCATACATTTTACTCATTACCCCCCTGAGTTTACACCTTGTCTCCCCCAGGATATCTTTGCACTTGCCTGTCAGAAGGGCCAACTAGTGACCCTGACCTGGTTTTTAAGGATTTTAATCTGTGGAATTAGTCGCAATCTGTGTTTTGTTATAAGATTAAGCCTCTTTGTAGATGCTTATAACGACCTGTATAGAAATGTCCCTCAGGGGTGCTTCATGTTACGTTCACATCATTTTCAAGAAAGCACAGCTCTATCTGTCAATCTCTGAAAAAAAATAGTTCAAAACTTTCTGCAAAGTAGAAAATTTCATTCTGCGCTATGGCATTGACAGGGCTGGGCATTGTTCCCTACCCACACGGCAGGGGGTTGTTGACTGAGCCTTGAAATCCACACCCCCACCCCCATAGTAAGAAGAGCTCCCTCCTTGCTTTATCCTTGGGGTGACCCCAGGATGGATGTTGGATTGTCAACGCTCGTTTCATTGGACTTTGTTTAATCATTGAAAAATCAAGGTTGGTATTTTCCTTTTGATAAAGTGGAAAAATAATTGAATCATGACTTTTTATTTTATTTTATTTTTTGCCATTTAGAAAATGGGACAAGTTAGGAAAAGCCAATTATCATGATAATTTGAATCCTGCATTTTTCGAAGTTTGTCTCCCCCCACCAGACCGGGTGATCTAATTAGTGTTGTGAGCTTACACACTTAAAGAAGGGGACCATTGTCCTTTCGTGTTTGAAAGTGAAGGTCATCCATAATTACCTGAGGCAGAGGTTCCCAGGTGTACTAGGCATCAAAATCACTTTCTAAAAACTCAGATTTTAAGAATCGGGAATAAACTAATTACAACACAGAAGTTGTTAAAGAGCAAGTTGTTTATTGAGTTAAGAAAAATGGGATTAAATCTTTCAATGTTATGTCTTCTATCTGGCCATATGGTCTTCAGTAGTGACCAGATGAAGAACTGTCTTGATGTAATTAAACTAGCTCTCATAATTGGGTATAATTGGACAATAAATTATCTTGGGTTTCTGGCCAGCAATTAATATCACTAATGGTCTAAATTTATTTTAATGCTATTCATTTGACAGACAGTATTGCTTAACAATACTGAGTGGGCTGGAGAGCCAGTTTCCTGAACTTAATCCTGGCTCGTCAAGTTAATAGTCCTGTGCATTTAGACAAGTTACTTGGCTTTTCTGGACCTCAGTTGACCTGTCTCTAAGTTGGGGATAAGAGATGTACCTACCTCGTAACCTTGTTGTAAGAAATGAATGAATTACAGTGAGCATTTGAGAAGTGTTGGTGGTTTTTATTCCACCAATAAATGAAAACTTATCATGTTAATGGCTTGCAATTATAGACTGAGATAATAAAATGTGTTTATCCATTCTCACAGGACATGAGCACCCCAAATATCTACTCAACCTATATGCATGTAATAGAAAAGCCTCTCGAGAGAGAGTGAAACAATGGAGAATCTGCACTTTGCACAATCACATACCCTAAAATAGCGTGTGAGGTTTTGCTAATTATGTAACTCAATAATGTTATGAGGGACCCAGCTCTTTCTTTTCTGTCATCCTCAACGTCTAGGCTGGTTCTTCCCAGAATCGCACAAGCACTGTAGTGGCTCCATCCCACACATTCCAGCAACGTGAGTTCAAAATCCATCCCCAAAGCCCTAGGAAGACTTGATCTGCTGACCTGTGTGCTAGAATTGAGTTCTTTGTTCTTCCCTAAGCAAATCCTGAAAATGAAATCAAATGACAAGAAGTCACATAGCCCATCAGAAACAAACAGATACTGAAAAAATTGGGGTTCGGTTAGTGACGAAGGAGTTTGGCAAGGATATTGAGTAACTAACGTTGTAGCATTTATTAATTATTATTATTTTTGCGGTACGCGGGCCTCTCACTGCTGTGGCCTCTCCCGTTGCGGAGCACAGGCTCCGGACGCGCAGGCTCAGCGGCCACGGCTCACGGGACCAGCCGCTCCGCGGCATGTGGGATCTTCCCAGACTGGGGCACGAACTCGTGTCCCCTGCATCGGCAGGCGGACTCTCAACCACTGCGCCACCAGGGAAGCCCCTGTAGCATTTATTTTTATATTTTAAATAGATAAATAACATTTATTTATGTATGAATATAAAGGCTAACATTTGGGTGTATGCAGCCTACCTACCAGAGGATGAATTAATTGTTATATATATAATTTCTCCTTATAAACTATTAACATCATTTCATGGATAAAGAAGGTCAATAGTCCGAGATGACGGATCCTCCAAGGTGAGCATCAGCTGACAGATACGTGGTCCTCTGAAGTTTAAGCTCTTTCCATTATAAAATGCAATTTCTTATTCCTTTTGGGCATCAGGATATTACATGATGCTCTTAATCTTACCTTATTGTAATGCTGATTTACCTTATTTTTGGAGACAGGTATGACTTTTATGTATATACAGATTCCGTATATAAGACACAGTGTTCGATCTTCTTATATTAGCACAGTTTTTTCCTAATGAATTGACTGTTTTATTAAATAGAAATTGGATGTAGAATTTGTGAAATGCCTCATAATATCTTATGGAGTAATATGTAAGTGCTTCTGTTGAGCCCTGTGGCTCCAGCACGTGTTTTAAACTCTAATTTTCAAGATGTTAAAAACCCCCAAAGAGTCATTGTTGTCTGTCCTTAACATATTACAGTATTAAGTTTATAATCTGGGTAACTAAAAGAATGGTGATACAAAATATGCTTGTATCTAGAAGGTTGAATGATTGCAGTGTCATGGTTAGTATAGAGTAGAATTACCTGGTGTTCACGGAACTAGAAAGATGCATTAGTTGAAGTTCAACAGTGATTCATTTGGTTGAAATTGTTTACGTTCTGCTTGGTTTTGCAAAATGGTTTTAACAGTTATAGAAATGATAGACTTAAAAAAAAAACTTAAATGGTAATCCTCCCTTAAAATTTCTGATAAGAAACTTGGAAGATGGAAAACCGAAATGGACCTATAGAGTAAGCAAGTGGTCCTGGTTGCCTGTCCTCGGAGCAGAGATGCAGTGAGCTCCACCAATGGTCCTAAGTGCGCTTCACCGATTACTAGGCTGTCTGATGGGAGGATGACATTTCAGCATGGCCTCCACCCTGTACCTGGTTTTAATGAATATGATTTTGGATAAGGATAAGTAGAAATTGAAACTGAGAAATCTGATGACACTGGTGCGAAATTAGAGGAAAAATGCAAAGCAGTTGGTAAACTTTTAGCAAGATAAGATTCCAGTCATTTCACCTTTGTAATTGCCATGGTGAATGAAGATTAAGGCTGGAGTAATTCAACGCCTGCAACACAAAATGTTTGGGGTGGTGGTAAAGGGGACATCTCGTTCTCATTCCTCCTCCCACCTCACTGCCCCCAAGATTGGAGACAGAGTGTAATTTGCATCAGAAATTTGCAGTAATCAAGAATATTTCCTGGTCCCTGCCCCTTTCTCAGGATTGGAACCTCAGCTGTTGCTCTCTTAATGTTGAATAGCAGTGCCACCTATTTTTACCACAAGAATTGTTTTTTTTTTTTCCTTTAAAACTTTACCCCAAATAGTGGTTTGACAGAGTCCTAACTTGACTACATGCCCAGAGGGAAAGGATAGAGACTAATTTGACCTCAAATTCTGTTGTTTTGCATGAAAAAGCTGAGTTTGTTGCAAATGCCTCAACACATTCAAAGAGGGCTGACACTTTGTTCCCCTTGCTATCCTTTGGAACTCATGAAAACGTGATTAAAATTTAATACCATTGTCTCAAAAGAAAAAGGAGTAAAAAGAACTTGGGCATGTGTGCTTTCTGCCGTTCCCTAACCACTCCCCCACCCCCAAACCAGATTGCAGGGTTCTGGCCCCATTCTTGAAAGGCTTTGTCTCCCTGGAAGTTTTAAAATAAAGTTCTTGCATCTGTTGACACTGACTTTCAAACATAGGAATTGTTTTTTAATACTAGAGCCATGTATCAAAAAAATTTTTTTATCCCTTATCTTTGACCAGATATCTGGCGTGTTCTGGAAAATTTTTGGTACACCCCTTAGAGAGTTGCTTATTAATTGTTTTGCAGCTTACAAAAGCACTCGGCTGTGTTGAGACTGACAGTATAATTTACACACATACACTGACAAACATTTATATTTGACAGAATAAATTGTACAGTCAGATGTTCATTGACTTTGTTATTTTAAAGCATTTTCTAATTGAAGTATATCTCTGGTTAATGCTACTATGCTATACTGTCTAGTAAAGTAAATTTACTGTATCTTGTGATGTTACATACTTAAGTATACCCTGGTATACCTAGGACAGGGCTGTTTTGTACCCATAAATAGCAAAATATTGTCCTCACTGATTCATGGATTAAAAAGATAAATGTTAAAAAATGCATTAGAAGGGGGAAACCAAAGAAATGAATGTATTTCCATTTAGTAGATCCTTTTGGTCTTCTGTGACATTGTACTAGGCTTGTGTCCTTTCTTCATTATCAAGTCCTATGCATGTAACAACCCCTTAAACTCTTTAAGCATTAGAATTAGAATTAACATATATAAAAGTATTTGCTTTTGGTAAGTATCTGTGGTATCATTAACTTTTTCTGCATGGCCTAGATTTGAACAACAGTTGTTCTGGGTTTGAGAAATATTACTGCTATATGCCAATACCCCAGTATAGAAGCAGATGAAAAAAATATTCAGGATATAGTAAAGTCAGCCTTCTAAAGGTTTGTAAAAAATCTCCCCAAATTCTGTTTTGGACTCTGATTCTTCTTCACGAATCATGGTTAGTTATGGTTTCTCATGTTTAAGTCTTAGAAATTAAGCAATTTCTTTCGCCTGGGAAGCCAAACGTTTACCACTATTTTGAATTACTCAGTAGGACATACTAGATTTCATCATGCACGTAATTAAGGCACATGACCTATGTCAGCTTCTAATTCAAACTTTTAAAATCCTTTACTTTGTAAAAGATATTTTGTTAAATAAGAAAACTCTCTTCACGGACTCATTTTAAATGCCTGTTTCTATACAACATGAAGGATCTCAGTTCAGCTCCCAGGATCGTCTTAAATACACCCATTGTGTTCTTCCTCAGTTTGACAAGCGGTAGAAGCCTCTCGAGTGCGTTTTTGTTGTTACAATCACTTCTGTTCTCATCCAGTGAGTAAGGGCAGGTTATATTGCTGTCCTGGGAGTCGTCCTTTTCACCAGTTATTGCGTGTCTTTCTGTTTGGTGAGTAAGTCTGTTTGTTAAGCTGTGGAATAATGATTTACAGGGGAAATTGTGACATTGAGGAGTGGGCATTCACTTTAAGGAATCTGGACTTGCTGGGATGTTAGAAAGGTAGCAATCTTGTTTTCTCTTTCATTGGTATGTGTCTATTCTGACTGGTAACTGTTGCAACTCAGGTAGAATTTACAACTCAGTGTTTCACTGTTCTTTTAGAAAGTGTTGTGAAAGCTCCAGACGCTTACAGTTTCAAATAAAATTGGGCTTAAAAAACATCTCTGGCTAATTCTGTAGAGTTTAGGACACTTGGCTAAAAATGCGTGGGTACTTAGCAGTTACAGATAAGAGGGCAAGACCCCTAAGCCGTGGGTTATAGAAAATCATAACGAGTTTGTACCAATTAGCCTACAAGCCTTTTTATCTTAGATCATTTGAAAATACTACTTTGTCAATAAGATCAGTTCAATCAGATTGAGCTCTGGTAAGCGGTGCACAATTAGCTGAAGCAAAAAGTAAAAGGCAGAGTGTGGCACCAGTACTAAGAGGACATGTGGACCAAGGACAGAAGAAGGACAAGAGGGAGTGCTTTGGCATAGGGTCTCCAGGAAACGTAAGACTTTGAAAAAAAAGAAAAGTCTTTTAATCCTTTACGAGTTGTTTATCTCAGGGAGAAGGAATAGAAAATGTGTGGGTTTGGAAGCAGCATTTAATGGATCAGTGGTTCCGTGTAACTGGAATAGAAGCTAAGTGTGTATACTTGGGGTGAGCGGACATCGTGGAAGGGAAGCTGTCTTTGCAGTAGGTAGCTTTACACTCTTGCAGATTTCATATTATAGAGTCAAGGGACCGTCCGAAAGAAGGTAGGACTCATTTCTAAGTTACTTAGAACCTGACACTTTGAGGAAATGAGTTCGTAGGCACGATAAATATTTTATCGGTTGTTCTAAAGATCAAGGCAATGATGATAGTTTACAATGTGATTCTTGCCTATAATTCCATATGGCTGATAAAATGAAGCAGAATTTCTGTTAAGAACTATAGCTACCAAAAACTTTGGAACAGCACGCACTCAAATTGGTTTTGGAATAAGCAAGTCATAAATGTGCCTCTGATGTGGCCGTGATAGATCATTTGGGCTGTAGCAATGAGGGATATAATGACTCACTTTTGAGCCATACTTTTGAGCAAAGAGATGTGCAACCCATGTGTCAGTAAGTAAGTAGGAGCTGAGAAATGTGTCCCTACAGGGAGGTGTGTTTGAAAGGTCTTACTTTGTCCAAATCTATTATATACGGTCAGTAATACCACAGTTGTCTGCATCTTTCTTTGATTGAGAAATAGTCTTGGCAAAATAGTAATGATGATGATAATAATAATAATTATATCATGCCTTTTGTATTTTCTAGGTATTCTGATTGGTAATTATTTTCTATGTATGTACTGTATTCTACATGATGTGTTGGGCGCCAAGGATATAAAATTGAATAAAGCACAATTCCTACTTTTCAAGTAGCTGAGTAATTCTTATCTATTTTCTTCCCCAAACTACTCAGAGATAAAATCACATTCTAGTGATAACAGTGACCTACTGTTTGGTGATTGATATTCCTCTGTCCCGAGTGAACCAATGGGTCCATTGAGCATTGCTGTGCTACTGGCTGAGAAGGTTAAACCCACTATTATACCTTCCTTTATCACCCGTGCCTGCTGGTGGGATGGGGTCAGGTACATGTATACGTTCAGAAAGTTTTTGTATAAAATACAGACAGTCTATGAACCAGAAATATCCTTGTCTAGATATTTTCGGGTGGGACATAGAAAAGTGAAGGGCTGTGGGTTAGTAGAAGGGAAAGAGTGTGTTGGGGAGGCTTAGTTATCGCCCTTGAAGTCCATGATTGGAACAGGTATGGACAGAAAAAGCCCAAACATTTTAACTTTGTTCATCTAAATGACCTTAAGCCAAGGGATTGAAGAGTGGTCGCACAGTTACATACGTTAAACCTTCATTGCACATAGGATGTGAGGCTGTATTCAGTTGAGTTTCTTGATGTTCCACATAACAATAACCAAGTGAAGTTAGTGTAAGAAGAATGTAGTTGGGATGGTACCAGAGGAGTTCTTCATAACCTCAACCAGCACAAGAACAGGAACGGGGTCGAAAACGGCATTAGGAACACCAAAAGTCCCGCTTCTCAAGACGTGAATTCTTGCTTGCTTCTGGAATTCTGCTTTATTCTTCCTCCCCTAGAGCAGCTTTCTTTGCCCCTCTGTTTCCATGTTATAATTTGTCTGTCTCACATCCCTAAATGTGCCTTACGATAGTCCCAGCCTCTTTCAGTCTTTCAGTCCCACTTGCAAGTTCCTTGGGGAGATAGTGCAGTTGGTCCAGTTTGGATCAAAAGTCCAACTCTGATCTCATCAGTGTGGCTGGAAGGGGAGGGCGCAGGTGCAGTGATGGTGGCAGTGGCCGTGGGGTTGAAGTAGAACCACTCAGAACACCTGTGTTTACCAGGCGCCCACCCCTTTGGATGGGTGGTAGGAAGGTAGGTGTGCGGGTGAGTGGAGGCGTTTCTCAGAAAATGGGGGATGGCACTGAATTTGGGCATAGTGGCCTTATACGATACATATGATTACAAAAAAGCTAAAACATCTTGAGGATATTAGAAAAAAAATAAGGATAGTGGAATAATAATGCAAGATAAGCGTTCAGGCATGTATATGGTACAAGGCTTTCTAATAGTTAAAGCAAAACTTGAAGTATTCATTATTCTTTGATCCTATAACTTTGTTTTGTTCCTCAGTTATATTTTGACTTAGTTTTTTCCTAGGAGATCCTTTTCCCATACACGCAATATACAAGATTTTGTCTTCTAATTGAATTTTAAAAATATAAGTAAAACTTCCCAACATTTTCTTCAAGTAGAATAGTGGCAGCACCATTCTATTTGAATGGATTGGGACCACAGTCCATGTCTTGAAAGCTAACACTTGAATTACTATTCTTAAAAGACTGCATCTATGTATCCATTTTCAACCAGTTAATAGGTCCTCAAATATTTTACTCAGTGCCTTCGAAATATCTTACTATTAGTTTTCTAGATTGTTCCCCATGAGTTAATGATTTTGGCTATTTTTCTCATTGTGAAAGGTGAAAGAGTCGGTGTAATCTTGATAAAAATATATCAGTTCCTCCTGTTAAAAGTTTTTTGTCCCAGTCTTAAAGCTCAATACTTAAAAAATGGCCCCAGTTCTGTGGGATCCTGATTCCTTATGAAAGGCTGTTGAGTTGTCATTGATTAACTTGGCATATTAAGTTTCTTTCAGTTTATATTAAAATTCTTTTTTTAACTATGGGGATTACTCTGCTTAGAAAGTAAAGTCTTTAAACGATGAAGCATTTATGTTCTTCTTTTTAGATGACTTAAGAAGAAAGCTTGACTTTAAGCCATGTGCCAGACACTCTAACTTTTCCTGTTGTTTAAAAAAGGCCAGCATTAAAAAGTTAGTACAAAGAAAGAACCTAAGCTACCTCTCTTCAGAATTTTTCACATTCTTAGTTCACTGAAAGCATTTGTCAACACCTCATCACTAACATGGAGTGTAAGTTAATGACGCACAAAGTTTAAAACCTCATATTCAGTTAGAAGACCTATTAGTTTTGAAAGCAGTAAATAATAATTGGCATTTACTGAATTTTAGATAGGATCTACGTGTTGTATGTTTGGTTTAGAGTGCGTATAGCATTTTGTGTTATGCTGTGAAACTTGATGTTTCACGTCAAGTTGTAACCTTAAAGTCTCTTCCTGATTTTAATGTGGAATATTTCCTCCCTTTAATTGCTAACATGTTTTTCAAATATTTACGCATGGTTTTTAAAGTGCTAATTGGCACTAGAATAGCTGATGGATGGTAAACTGTTGGAATCAACACTAACTTAAAGCACATCATAGTAAATTTTTGTATCCTGGCCTGCTGGCATTTGTGCATTAAATGCATCCTAGCCTAGCAGTAAAATACATAAAACGGCAGTTTCAGATTTTATCTTTCCAGAGCCTCAGATGCCAGCCACTGGGTATGCTTCGGCAGAATTTGATGGAGTCTTTTGTAGAATTGTAAATGTTACAGTGAGGGTCTTATTTTTTTGAACAGAACAGTGCCTGTTTACGTGTTACAACTCATTTGGTTCAGTGGGGGGTTTAAAAAAAGAATCACCTTTCTTCTAAAACCCAAATACGTGATTAACGTAATCTTTCACGTCTCACTCTTGCTTTTTGTTTCATGCTTGTATTTCTTCCCAAATTTTCTCCCATTGTCATTAGCGTGTTCCATAAAAACACGCCTCCCGGCAGATCGAATGTGTTCCGCTGAGCCAGGCATCCTGCCCCTTCATCTGCTCATCTTCCCTTACCTCTCTGTAGTTTCCCTGAGAATTTGCTACTTATCCAATACACCGTTTTTGCAATTATTCAATTTTTCAGAGACATTTAGACAAAGGCCTTTTCTCCTCGGAATGCAGAACCTGGCCGGGAACTCCAGTCCCCACACCGTTTTCCTGTGTGGCCCCTGGGGATCCGCTCTGGGGACTCGGGTTCAGGGGACCGGAGAGGAGGCCTGGGGTTCCCTTGTCAACCGCGTCCGTGCGGATTCTGACCCAGGAACCCTGTCTGGCGACCACTGTGGCTTGTGGTGAGTTACTTCGCAGCTCTGAACCTGGCTGCTGAGAAGGACAGGAGGGTTGTTGAGTGGTTATTTGCTGCCATTCTCCGAAGTCTTCGCTAGCACGTGGTGAAGTCTGATGACAGTACCTCCCAAGTGTCACTGTCTTGTTGGATTATGTCGCATCGTTTATGGAGCGTCAAGTGTGTGAAGCACTGCTTTATGTAAGGGTGTGGTCATTTCAGTCAGCACTGACGTAACATTGCAGTAGGTTTTCCCGTTATATTCTAATAATGGTTATTTTGACACCTTAAAGGCTTTCTCAGTCCATTTACTGAAGTTCCCTTAAAGCTTTACGTCAGTCGTATGCAAGAGTTAAAATGTCTCTTCTTGGCATAAAGTTTTAATTCTTTTCAGTGGAACCAAAACCTCCTGAACCCCTTTCAGCATCATCTAAAACTTGAACTTCTTCTATTTCTGGGTAAAAAATCCATTCACAAATGAGCTGTGCAATTCCATCACCCTTTTTGACTTCGGACTTTGCCAAAATTAAACAGTAGAACACCAACACTTCCTCTGTAATCTTCAGCTATGACACCAGCCCCTACATCTATGAAGTATTTTGCAGCCAAACCAGAATGTGGAGCTAGTCTCCCATAGCACCCAGAAGGAAGAGCTATCTGAATGTCGGTTTTCACAAAGGCTTTCTCCATAGGTGGTAGTATGGAATCATAGGTGCTGTACAGGTCATAGCCCACGGCACGTGCATACCCCTTGGTCCAGGTGGTGGGGTGCTCTGAGAGCCGGACAAGGTGGAGCTGCATGCTGCCCTCCCCCGCAGGCCGGGCCCACTTGCTGGGGGAGATGACTTGTGCCTCTTGAGAGAAGGGCATGGCAGGGCAGAATGTGAGCCCAAGAGGGAGCGGGGGGACAAGAGAGAGAGAGCAGGGTGAGACCAGCACACTAAACTTGTTTTTTTGGAAGAAAATCCTAATTATTTCTAAATATGGAATGATTGTAAAATATGTAAGCCCCAAGTTGGGACACTTGTTTTTCTTAAGTTTTATATATATATATATATATATATAAAGGGAAAGATTCAGTTTCTCTCTGGTTCAATACGTAAAGATGGAGAGCATTCAGCCATGATGTTCATGTCGCGTGGTGGCGTGAAGGGACCATATCTTCCTGGATGTGCATCTATGCATCCAGCCATAGCACTTACAGGTGCTCCAGCTTTTTCTTAAGGAATCAACAAATGAATCATGACTCATTTCACACAACTTGTGGGATTTCCTTTTAACTAAGTTGGCTTAGACGTGAGAAAGTCCAGCAAAGTTCTCGCCTTATTATTAGGTCATTGGCAATGCTGATTGAAAACGGGGTGACTCTTACTGACGGGAGTGGACCTCTGTCTGGCGGATGGTACCCCTCCTCGAGCTGTCTGGACATGGTCATCCAGAAGAAGCAGAAGTGTGTGCTGGCTCAGATGTCTGCGCTGTCCAGTCTCTGATGCTAGGACCTTCTCACAGGGAGGTCAGAGAACCACAGCAGCTTCCCACATGGAGGAGATGACTGGAAGAGCATGACCCATCCAAAGATAGATACACAATGAAGTTCACTTTTTGAGATAAAATTTGTAACTCTAGCGTTTCAATGAAATCTATTCCTGTTTGAGGATCGTGGGATATCTTTTAAAATAACAAAACCCTTCTAAGTCCAACTCTAGCCAGTGTGTAAATTCAGTGCATTTTAGGAGATACTATAAATGTTCTGTTGCTAAAATGGCGGCCAATGTAATGAAAAAGCAGAGCTGCATCAATGGGAAGCAGGGATGGGCTGGATTCCGACACAACTCCGAGAACCAACTTCGACAACAGCAACAAAACTTACACGTACTGGTCTTACTTTATATTGTGGATTCAAAACAAGAGATTCTACCTCTACAAAGTGAAGGCAGGGGGCTATGTTTTATTTCTTTTCGACTTTATGAGGTGCATCGTAAAATCTTAAGACCTTCAGAAGAGAAAATTATTGAAAGTTACCTCTGTTGTCTTATTTAAATAAGGCTTTGTGGTCAAATGTTCCAGGTCAGAGGGAACCATCAGAGTTCTGTTGAGACAAATCCATAGCGTATCCCAACAGGGCTTCTAGTTCAGAGTTTCCAAGATACTGGATTTTAAAAGATGTCACAATTAACGTGTGGAAAAAACATATTGGCTTGAAGTTTCTATTGTTGGAAGATACCGGCTAAAACATTAAAAAGTGGAACTTTTGAGATGAGAGCCATCTGATGGTTGCAGTTCAGTTTTCCAGCTCCTGCCCATCCTCTTTATCGATGCTTGGGTAGTTTGGTTGGTTGGACTCAGCGGATGGAAGGTCCAATAATGGATATTCCTGGATCATTCTGTTCCCAATAATTGAGACCTGACTATTTCAGATAACCTAACTTCTGAGAGTGATGAACTGGATATAGGACTTGGGATGTGATAGAGACCAAAGAAAAACTTAGGAGGCAATCCTGTTCAAAGTATTTACAAAAATAAAGCCAATCAAAGGTGCCTCTTCTATGACTCTTTTAGTTCTTGGTCTTCAAACCAAAGAGAAGAATGACACTTCCTGTTTGGAAGGCTGGAGTGTTGAGGAGGAGTTTTCATAAACCACTATGTTTAAGGTTAAATTTTAATGCTATTTGGGTAGTGAATTTCATGCTGTTTTAAACATTGGAGAAACTTCTGTAGGAAATGAGATTTAAAAATGAAAGGAAGAGAGGAAGAGATTGTTTTGACTTACAGAAAACTGTTTTCAGGGTTAATCGATGTTACTGCTTTCAAATAGGTTTTTAAAGAACAGGCTGGCTAACTGGTAGAACCTAAAACATCAAATGGGGAGACTTTGTGCTTGATCACTAGAGACTGAGCTGTCCCAGGATGCCGACCCTGTTGTGTAACTCTTGTCACCATCTCATTAGCTTTTAGAGCCCACAGAAGCAAAACCACATTTATCGAGTCTTGGGAAAGTTTTTGTTTAATGTAGGCTACCTTTTCAGTAGTTAATAGAAATGATGATCAAAGTTTGCTGGTTAATTAGCCATTTTAAGCATAGTCATTGCCTGAAATATGTTTTTCCTTTCCACACAGTGTATTTTTTCTCTCACCATTAAACAATATTCTAATTTGAGTTGCCACTTGAGCAATAGGTGTCAGGTTATGCAGTGAGAATAAGACAGCTGTCTGTAGTAATCCATCCGATTGCAAACTCACCTGAGTGCTTCGCGTCCCCTCCCTAATCTTGATGAGCATTTCTAGGTAATATTAAGAGCTAAACATGTGAGTTCCTTACAGAGCTTAAAAGCTATGTGTCTCAGTATAATAAATCTCTAGGTGAATTCTTGGCGGTGATGCATACGTTTCATGTGTGCCGTGATTATCTCCAGTCATAATTATTTAATACACACGGTATGTGTAACATTTGTCTTCCCAAGGGAAAAATGATGTGGCATAATTCTAGCAGATTATTTATGTTGTTTCTGCTTATAATGTTTGGTAAAAAATGCTGTGTATCTGTCTTTGAAACCCCTTCTGTTCTATTTTTAAATGGCTGTATGAAAATAAAGAAACAAAGCAGAGTAAGTAATCTTGTTTCTGCATGTTTCCTCTTATAAATTACTGTGAATTCCTAATGTTCATTGAATTGATCTGCGGATGGGAACTGACTGACGGTGAGGGTGTCCCCCTAACTGTTTGATGAGCAGTTCAGTAATGTTACCTGTTCTATAAATTTGTGCGAAGATTTGAAAGTTTCATTCGCCGTTGGAGACTGGGAAAATTTGTGTTCTTATTATCAAATATTGAATAACTAAATTTCAGAAAAATAACTTATGGAATAAGTTAAAAAATTTAAAAACATTTCTTCCTTTTGTGTGTTTGAAAACTAGACTGCAGGCTAGTAATTTCTTGCCTTTTTAGATAATTTCATCTGTGTTCTGGCAGTACTAAGTGTTTATCTGTCAGGGGTCCTTCTCCATGATGGTCTTAAATTCTAATGTGCTCATTCATTGTGTTGAACCAAAAGAATACATTAAATGTCTAAAATAATATGAAAGAAGAAGAAAACCACTCAGTTAATACAGTGAAAATTAAAGCTATGTATTTATTCCCAGTGGAATCCTGAGACTTATTGATAAAATGAGTATTGGTAATTGCTCTGATCTGCAAAGTATTTATTTTTCTTCTTTGTACAAAAATGTATTCATCTGGTATACTCAGTGTTTTAGTGAGTAATATAAAGTGTTAACTTCAAAATTTAAAACAATTTTTCATAATTACTTTACTATCAATATATGTTGAAAATTCAGTGGGTTCTAGAGGTATAGAACAAGTAATTTATTTATGGTATTTTTTTCTAATTTCATTTTATCATAAATATATATTTTACATTAAAACGTGCTTATAGTGTAAGGCATTGAAAAACAAAGGAGTACAAAGTAGAAAATATATCTCCTGTAATTCTACAATATCAGATGTTTACTACAATATGTTAATATTTTGGGGTGTGTCATTTGTTCTTTCCATGCCTGTGATTATATTTTTTAATAGCTATATTGGTTTAAAATACCTTGGATGTACAGTGATTTATTTAATGCATCTCTTGTGTATAGTTAAGGGTGTTGTTATGAATTTTTGATAGAACTGTTATCAGTGATTTCCCTCTCAACGTCCATGTTCTTAGATTCTCACTGAGATCTTGTCCACGTGTTTCTCTCTGTTGACAAGTGCTTTCCAGCAATGGTGGTGTTTGGCCCATCCCATGAGTTTAAGGGGCCTCAGGCCACTTTGAAAGCTCTACTCCTGGAGTGCCTGTTACCTTCTGTCTCTCACCTCATCCCTTTAGATTGGGGCAGTTGGGATTTTGGTCAGAGATGAGCCAGTTGTGGAAACGTGGCCTTGATTCAGTAACAGGAGATCACATTGTAAAGATCACATTGCGAGATGGGCTACACATAAGTTACTCTTCAAAAAAAAAAAATTATTTATGTATTCCGGCTGTGCCGGGTCTTAGTTGCCACATGCGGGATCTTTAGTTGTGGCATGTAGACTTATTAGTTGTGGCGTGGGAATTCTTAGTTGCGGCACGCATGCGGGAAATAGTTCCCCGACCATGGATTGAACCCAGGCCCCCTGCATTGGGAGCTCGAGTCTTACGCACTGGACCACCATGGAAGTCCCTAAGTTATTCTTTAGTCAAGCAATTAATAAAAATTTGAACTGATGAAAGAGGACTCCAGCGGTTGTCTGAAATTCACACCCTGCCTATTTTTTGAGGAGGGTAGCGTCAACGCATACGGGGCTTTCTACGTGTGATAGAAGACTGAAATTACATCCTGAGGGAAGCTGTCCATTTCCACAAAGCTTATGTGAGTTACTGAGTGGATGAACTTGTACTATGGGAGCAGAAAGGGAGGGACACACTCCTTGCATGCTGTGGGTAATAGTGGTTAACAGTAAACTTTGGCTTCACATGGCTTTGTAGAGTCTCGGTTTAGTGCTTAATATGACTGAGTCAGAGCTGCTCCAGTGTAATGAGAATACCAGTTGCTACATCATGAAATCATCATAAGGGTTAAATGAGCTAAGTCGCTGTCGCTCAGCACAGGACGTCTTAACACTCTAGCTGGTCTTTGTTCTTGTCACCTGCAGATTAGGGCAGTGCTTTGCCAACTTGACTTTGGATTAGAGTTGCCTGGCGGGTTTGGGAAAATAGATTTCTAGCCCCCAGTAAGTCTGGGTGGGGCCTGAGTATTTGCATTTCTACTGAGTTCCCACGTGGTGATGATGCTCCTGGCCAGGGATCACACTTCGAGTACCTCTGGGTTAGGGCATTATAAGGGCAGGTATTATTTTGAGCCAATAAATGATATAACTTTTTCTTTTTGGCCACCTGCATGGATAACATTTAAATCACTTCAAACTTATCATCTAGTCTCATTTTTTTGGTCAAATCTGAATTGTTTTGGATTATCGTAGAAATTTAAAGCTAGAATTACATAGTTACTTTAGAGCTAGAATGATGTAGAATTTTGAGGATTTTGATGGCCTTTAAGTTTATACATAATATATGAGTATGTAATATTATATGAATATATAATATTGGCTTAATTTTAATGAAAGTGGTTTAAGAAAAGTCATTTTCTTTGATACAGACTCTGTATATGTTTCTGATGGATCTGGTTCATTAAAACATGGGATTTGTTTTCAGAATATAAAAATAGATGCAGAATTTAAAACAATATTAGACTGTGAGCTTAAATTTTTTTTTTTTTTTTTTTTTTTTGCTTCCTTGTGAAAAATCTGCAGGGACTAGGCTCCTTTTCACGGCATTATTTCTACCAGATGTTTAAAACAACTGGAATCGTCTTGAGTATTGTCATGAGTTGCCATTGATTGGCCATCATCTGTGAGAATGAAGCTTCACTCATGTAATTTTCTTGATGAGTGCAAGACAGGGGCAGGCACTGAGTGTACGGTGTTGACACACTTAATTTAGTACTCCTTCTGCAAAGCTATTACATTGACTATTAATTGGTCTTCTGATAAAATTTCTGCTTAATGCAAATGATGAAAAAAAATGCACCCTTGGATACTAGCTGCTGCTTCTGAAATAATTCTCATGCCCTGAGATCTCATTAGTGACAGCAAGCACATCCACTTTTCTTTTGAACGTAATTAGATTTCTTTTAAATATAATGATGAAAATATATTAGACTGTGATAAAAAAATCTTTTAAGCAAAATCCTTGACTTAGAACTTTACAGTTTGTTGTAGTTCTGTTGCTTCGTCTCTTTCTTAGCGGTTTGAAAAGCAAAGAGGAGCTTGTCTGCGTTCAATCCTTCACCAGGCTGTGCTTTTCCATGGCAGTGCCTCTGTCAGCAGGCGCGAAACTTAGCAGTTTCAAACCAAAAACACTCCAACTTGCATTGTGGTTTGGAAAGCACAAGTGGTGAATAGGAAGTAGGTTTCTGCTTGTGTTTTCCTGGCTTGGTCTTGTCTCTCCTTTATTTTTCTCTTTCTTGTTCTCCCTTTCTCACCATCTTCTGTTTTAGGATTTTTTAGTCAACTCTAGTAACTTACTCTGGTCGTTTCTGATGATGTGAGAGCTGTCTTATTGTTAAAGTTCTTGTGTGAAAAGTTGTGAAGTTTAAACCAAAAAAAAGCAAAACCTGAAACCAGTGGCTTCTTCACAACGTGTAGAGCATAGGAATTTATTACTTTCTGGTAAAGGATTTACAAATTATGAGACTGTCCTGCCTTGCTCTATCTTTTTATTCATTTGTCACAAAATCCTTTATTCTCTTTCAGTTTCACAACTCTCTGCAGTGAGCATCCGTCATTTTTTAAATTTACTTTTGGCTGTGTTGGGTCTATGTTTCTGTGCGAGGGCCTTCTCTAGTTGTGGCGAGTGGGGGGCCACTCTTCATCATAGTGCACGGGTCTCTCACTGTCGCGGCCTCTCTTGTTGCGGAGCACAAGCTCCAGACACTCAGGCTCAGTAGTTGTGGCTCATGGGCTTAGTTGCTCCGCGTCATGTGGGACCTTCCCAGACTAGGGCTCGAACCCGTGTCCTCTGCATTGGCAGGCAGATTCTCAACCACTGCACCACCAGGGAAGCCCCGTCATTTTTATTATAGGAAAAAAAATTGGAACCAAGTTTTAACTGTGTCCATTGAGAGGCTATGGTTACATTTACTTCTTTTTTTTTTTTTTTAATAAATTTATTTATTTATTTTTGGCTGCGTTGGGTCTTTGTTGCCGTGCACGGGCTTTCTCTAGTTGTGGTGAGTGGGGGCTACTGTTCCTTGTGGTACATAGGCTTCTCATTGCGGTGGCTTCTCTTGTTGCGGAGCATGGGCTCTAGGCGCGCAGGCTTCAGTAGTTGTGGCTGGTGGGTTCAGTAGTTGTGGCTCGCAGGCTCTAGAGCACAGGCTCAGTAGTTGTGGCACATGGGTTTAGTTGCTCCGTGGCATGTGGGATCTTCCCAGACCAGGGCTCGAACCCGTGTCCCCTACATTGGCAGGCGGATTCTTAATCACTGTGCCGCCAGGGAAGCCCTACATTTACTTCTTAAGTATTAGCAGATTCCACTTACAGCAATGCATACGTGGGCCCTGTAGGAGTGACCGTCAGATGGCGTGAACTACAAGGTCAGTTAGTGGTCTTGAAACTTGTGGCTGTCTCCAGTGTTGGCACTGGAGACATTTGGGGCTGGATTGTTTGCTCTTGGTTGTGTGGGGCTGTCCTGAGCGTTGTAGGAGGTTTAGCGGATTTCCCTGACCTGTACCAGCTAGTGTCAATACCACCCTCCCCCAGTTGTGACAACCAGAAGTGTCTCCACACCAGTCAATGTCCCTGGGACAAACACTCTAGAGGAAAAGGTGCATTTGACTTGGTGGCCCAGTGAACAAATATGTAAATCTGTAAACAGCCTTCCTACTTAAAATATACATTGATATTTTCTATTCTTTTCTGTTCCATTTCATTCATTTCATACCATTTTATTTAAATTTATTATTATTATTATTATTTGGCAGTGAGGCATGAGGGACCTTTCATTTTTTGGGTTTTTTTTTTCCTAACATCTTTATTAGAGTATAATTGCTTTACATTGTTGTGTCAGTTTCTGCTGTATAACAAAGTGAATCAGCTATACATAAACATATAGCCCCATATCTCCTTCCTCTTGTGTCTCCCTCCCACCCTCCCTATCCCACCCCTCCAGGTAGTCACAAAACACCAAGCTGATCTCCTTGTGCTATGCGGCTGCTTCCCACTAGCTCTCTGTTTTTCATTTGGTAGTGTATATATGTCCATGCCACTCTCTCACTTTGTCCCAGCTTACCCTTTCCCCTCCCCATGTTCTCAAGTCCATTCTCTATGTCTGTGTCTTTATTCCTATCCTGCCCCTAGGCTGCTCAAACCTTTTTTTTTTTACATTCCATATATATGTGTTAGCATTCGGTATTTGTTTTTCTCTTTCTGACTTATTTCACTCTATATGAAAGACTCTAGGACCATCAACCTCACTACAAATAATTCAATTTCGTTTCTTTTTATGGCTGAGTAATATTCCATTGTATATATGTGCCACATCTTCTTTATCCATTCATCTGTCGATGGACACTTAGGTTGCTTCCATATCCTGGTAAATGTAAACAGTGCTGCAGTGAACATTGTGGTACATGTCTCTTTTTGAATTATGGTTTTCTCAGGGTATATGCCCAATAGTGGGATTGCTGGGTCCTATGGTAGTTCTATTTTTAATTTTTTAAGGAACCTCCATACTGTTCTCCATAGTGGCTGTATCAATTTACATTCCCACCAACAGTGCAAGAGGGTTCCCTTTTCTCCACACCCTCTCTGGCATTTATTGTTTGTAGATTTTTTGGTGATGGCCATTCTGACTGGTGTGAGGTGATACCTCATTGTAGTTTTGATTTGCATTTCTCTAATGATTAGTGATGCTGAGCATCCTTTCATGTGTTTGTTGGCCATCTGTATATCTTCTTTGGAGAAATGTCTATTTAGGTCTTCTGCCCATTTTTGGATTGCGTTGTTTGTTTTTTTGATATTGAGCTGCATGAGCTGCTTGTATATTTGGAGATTAATCCTTTGTTGCTTCATTTGCAAATATTTTCTCCCATTCTGAGGGTTGTCTTTTCATCTCGTTTATGGCTTCCTTTGCAAAAGCTTTTAAGTTTCATTAGGTCCCATTTGTTTATTTTTGTTTTTATTTCCATTTCTCTAGGAGGTGGGTCAAAAAGGATCTTGCTGTGATTTATGTCATAGAGTATTCTGCCTATGTTTTCCTCTAAGAGTTTTAGAGTATCTGGCCTTATGTTTAGGTCTTTAATCCATTTTGAGTTTATTTTTGTGTATGGTGTTAGGGAGTGTTCTAATTTCATTCGTTTACATGTACCTCTCCAATTTTCCCAGCACCACTTATTGAAGAGGCTGTCTTTTCTTCATTGTATATCCTTGCCTCCTTTGTCATAGATTAGTTGACCATATGTGTGTGGGTTTATCTCTGAGCTTTCTGTCCTGTTCCATTGATCTGTATTTCTGTTTTTGTGCCAGTACCATCCTGTCTTGATTAATGTAGCTTTGTAGTATAGTCTGAAGTCCAGGAGCCTTATTCCTCCAGCTCCATTTTTCTTTTTCAAGATTGCTTTGGCTCTTCGGGGTGTTTTGTGTTTCCATACAAATTGTGAAATTTTTTGCTCTAGTTCTGTGAAAATGCCATTGGTAGTTTGATAGGAATTGCACTGAATCTGTAGATTGCTTTGGGTAGTATAGTCATTTTCACAATGTTGATTCTTCCAATCCAAGAACATGGTATATCTCTCCATCTGTTTGTATCATCTTTAATTTCTTTCATCAGTGTCTTATAGTTTTCTGCATACAGGTCTTTTGTCTCCTTCAGTAGGTTTATTCCTAGGTATTTTATTCTTTTTGTTGCAGTGGTAAATGGGAGTGTTTCCTTAATTTCTCTTTCAGATTTTTCATCATTAGTGTATAGGAATGCAAGAGATTTCCGTGCATTAATTTTGTATCCTGCTACTTTACCAAATTCATTGAATAGATCTAGTAGTTTTCTGGTAGCGTCTTTTGGATTCTCTATGTATAGTATCTTGTCATCTGCAAACAGTGACAGCTTTACTTCTTCTTTTCCCATTTGGATTCCTTTTACTTGTTTTTCTTCTTTGACTACTGTGGCTAAAACTTCCAAAACTATGTTGAATAATATTGGTGAGAGTGGAAAACCTTGTCTTGTTTCTGATCTTAGAGGAAATGCTTTCAGATTTTCACCATTGATAATGATGTTGGCTGTGGGTTTGTCATATAAGGTCTTTATTATGTTGAGGTAAGTTCCCTCTGTGCCTACTTTATGGAGGGTTTTTATCATAAATGGGTGTTGAATTTTGTCGAAAGCTTTTTCTGCATCTATTGAGATGATCATATGGCTTTTCTCCTTCAATTTGTTAGTATGGTTTATCACGTTGATTGATTTGCGTATATTGAAGAATCCTTGCATTCCTGGGATAAACCCCACTTGATCATGGTGTATGATCCTTTTAATGTGCTGTTGGATTCTGTTTGCTAGTATTCTGTTGAGGATTTTTGCATCTATGTTCATCAGTGATATTGGCCTGTAGTTTTCTTCCTTTGTGACATCGTTGTCTGGTTTTGGTATCAGGGTGATGGTGGCCTCGTAGAATGAGTTTGGGAGTGTTCCTGCCTCTGCTGTATTTTGAAAGAATTTGAGAAGAATAGGTGGTAGCTCTTCTCTAAATGTTCGACAGAATTCACCTGTGAAGCCATCTGGTCCTGGGCTTTTGTTTGTTGGAAGATTTTTAATCACAGTCTCACTTTCAGTGCTTGTGATTGGTCTGTTTATATATTCTATTTCTTCCTGGTTCAGTCTTGGAAGGTTGTGCTTTTCTAAGAATTTGTCCATTTCTTCCAGATTGTCCATTTTATTGGCATAGAGTTGCTTGTAGTAATCTCTCATGATCCTTTGTATTTCTGCAGTGTCATTGTTACTTTTTTTTCTTTTCTAATTCTATTGATTTGAGTCTTCTCCGTTTTTTTCTTGATGAGTCTGGCTAATGGTTTATCAATTTTGTTTATCTTCTCAAAGAACCAGCTTTTACTTTTTTTGTTTGTTCGTTTATTTTGTTTTTTGCGGTATGCGGTCCTGTCACTGCTGTGGCCTCTCCCGTTGTGGAGCAAAGGCTCCGGATGGACGCGGAGGCGCAGGCTCAGTGGCCATGGCTCACGGGCCAGCCGCTCCGCGGCACTTGGGATCCTCCTGGACCGAGGCACGAACCCGTGTCCCCTGCGTCAGCAGGCGGACTCTCAACCACTGCGCCACCAGGGAAGCCCCCCAGCTTTTACTTTTATTGAGCTTTGCTATCTTTTCCTTCATTTCTTTTTCATTTGTTTCTGATCTAATCTTTATGATTTCTTTCCTTCTGCTAAATTTGGGGGTTTTTTGTTCTTCTTTCTCTAATTGTTTTAGGTATAAGGTTAGGTTGTTTGAGTTGTTTCTTGTTTCTTGAGGTAGGATTGTATTGCTATAAACTTCCATCTTAGAACTGCTTTTGCTGCATCCCATAGGTTTTGGGTTGTTGTGTTTTCATTGTCATTTGTTTCTAGGTATTTTTTGATTTCCTCTTTGATTTCTTCAGTGATCTCTTGGTTATTTAGTAGTGTGTTGTTTAGTCTCCATTTGTTTGTGTTTTTTTTTTTTTTCCCCCGGTACACGGGCCTCTCACTGTTGTGGCCTCTCCCGTTGCAGAGCACAGGCTCTGGATGTGCAGGCCCAGCGGCCATGGCTCACGGGCCCAGCCGCTCCGCGACACATGGGATCTTCGCAGACTGGGGCATGAACCCGCGTCCCCTGCATCGGCAGGCAGACTCTCAGCCACTGCACCACCAGGGAAGCCCTGTTTGTGTTTTTTACTGATTTTTTCCTGTAATTGATATCTAGTCTCATAGCATTGTGGTCGGAAAAGATACTTGATATGATTTCAATTTTCTTAAATTTACCAGGGCTTGATTTGTGACCCAAGATACGATGTATCCTGGAGAATGTTCCATGAGCACTTGAGAAGAAAGTGTATTCTGTTGTTTTTGGATGGAATGTCCTATAAATATCAATTAAGTACATCTTGTTTAATGTATCATGTAAAGCTTGTGTTTCCTTATTTATTTTCGTTTTGGTTGATCTGTCCATTTGTGAAAGTGGGGTGTTAAAATCCCCTACTATGATTGTGTTACTGTCAATTTCCTCTTTTATAGCTGTTAGCATTTGCCTTATGTATTGAGGTGCTCCTGTGTTGGGTGCATAAATATTTACAATTGTTATATCTTCTTCTTGGGTTGATTTCTTTTCTCTCTCCCTTTTTTTTTTTTTTTTTTTTTTTGCGGTACGTGGGCCTCTCACTGTTGTGGCCTCTCCCGTTGCGGAGCACAGGCTCCGGATGCGCAGGCTTAGTGGCCATGGCTTATGGGCCCAGCCGCTCCACGGCATGTGGGATCTTCCTGGACCGGGGCACGAACCTGTGTCCCCCGTATCGGCAGGTGGACTCTCAACCACTGCACCACGAGGGAAGCCCTGATTTCTTGATTATGTAGTATCCTTCTTTGTCTCTTGTAATAGTCTTTGTTTTAAAGTCTATTTTGTCTGAGACGAGAATTGCTTCTCCAGCTTTCTTTTGATTTCCATTTGCATGGAATATCTTTTTCCATCCCCTAACTTTCAGTCTGTATGTGTCCCTAGGTCTGAAGTGGGTCTCTTGTAGACAGCATATATATGGGTCTTATTTTTGTATGCATTCAGCCAGTCTATGTCTTTTGGTTGGAGCATTTAATCCATTTACATTTAAGGTAGTTATCGATATGTATGTTCCTTTTACCATTTTCTTAACTGTTTTGGGTTTGTTATTGTAGGTGTTTTCCTTCTGTTGTGTTTCCTGCCTAAAGCTGGTTTGGTGGAGCTGAATTCTCTTAGCTTTTGCTTGTCTGTAAAAGTTTTAATTTCTCTGTCACATCTGAATGAGATCCTTGCTTGGTAGAGTAATCATGGTGGTAGGTTTTTCCCTTTCATCACTTTAAATATGTCCTGCCACTCCTTTCTGGCTTGCAGAGTTTCTGCTGAAAGGTCAGCTGTTAACCTTATGGGGATTCACTGGTATGTTATTTGTTATGTTTCCCTTGCTGCTTTTAATATTTTGTATTTGTATTTAATTTTTGATAGTTTGATTAATGTGTATCCTGGCGTGTTTCTCCTTGGATTTATCCAGTATGGGACTCTCTGTGCTTCCTGGACTTGATTGACTCTTTCCTTTCCCATATTAGGGAAGTTTTCAACTATAATCTCTTCAAATATTTTCTCAGTTCCTTTCTTTTTCTCTTCTTTTTCTGGGACCCCTATAATTTGAATGTTGGTGTGTTTAATGTTGCCCCAGAGGTCTCTGAGACTGTCCTCAATTCTTTTCATTCTTTTTTCTTTATTCTGCTCTGCAGTAGTTATTTCCACTATTTTATCTTCCAGGTCACTTATCTGTTCTTCTCCCTCAGTTTTTCTGCTATTGATTTCTTCTAGAGAATTTTTAATTTCATTTATTGTGTTGTTCATCATTGTTTGTTTGCTCTTTAGTTCTTCTAGGTCCTTGTTAAACGTTTCTTGTATTTTCTCCATTCTATTTCTAAGGTTTTGGATCATCTTTACTATCATTATTCTGAATTCTTTTTCAGGTAGACTGCCTATTTCGTCTTCATTTGTTTGGTCTGGTGGGTTTTTACCTTGATCCTTCATCTGCAGTGTATTTCTCTGTCTTCTCATTTTGCTTAACTTACTGCATTTGGGGTCTCCTTTTAGCAGGCTGCAGTTTCGTAGTTCCTGTTGTTTTTGGTGTCTGTCCCCAGTGGGTAAGGTTGGTTCAGTGGGTTGTGTAGGCTTCCTGGTGGAGTGGACTAGTGCCTGTGTTCTGGTGGGTGATGCTGGATCTTGTCTTTCTGGTGGGCAGGACCACGTCCGGTGGTGTTTTTTGGGGTGTCTGTGACCTTATTATGGTTTAGGCAGGCTCTCTTCTAATGGATGGGGTTGTGTTCCTGTCTTGCTTGTTGTTTGTCATGGGGTGTCCAGCACTGGAGCTTGCTGGTCTTTGGGTGGAGCTGGGTCTTAGTGTTGAGACGGAGACCTCTGGGAGAGCTCTCACCTATTGATATTATTTGGGGCTGGGAGGTCTCTGGTGGACCAATGTCCCCAACTTGGCTCTCCCACCTCAGAGGTTCAGGCCTGACACCAGGCCGGAGTGCCAAGACCCTGTCAGCCACATGGCTCAGAAGAAAAGGTAGAAAAAAAGAAAGAAAGAAAGAAAAAGTTATTAAAATAAAAAATGAAAAAAAATTAAAAATTAAAAAGTAATAAAAACAAAAGAAAGAAAGAATGAAGTAGTCAAACCAAAAAACAAATCCACCAATGATAATAAGTGCTAAAAACTATACTTATAAAAAAAAAGAGAGAGACAGAACTCTAGGACAAATGGTAAAAAGCAAAGCTATACAGACAAACTAACACAAAGAAGCATACACATACACACTTACAAAAAGAGAAAAAAGAAAAAAAAATTTATATATAAAAAAGGAAGAGAGCGACCAAATCAATAAACAAATCTACCAATGATAATAAACTCTAAATATTAAACTAAGATAAACATAAAACCAGAAACAAATTAGATGCAGAAAGCAAACCCGAAGTCTACCGTTGCTCCCAAAGTACACCACCTCAATATTGGGGTGATTCATTGTCTACTCAGGTATTCCACGGATGCAGGGTACATCAAGTTGATTGTGGGGATTTAATCCTCTGCTTCTCAGGCTGCTGGGAGAGGTTTCCCTTTCTCTTCTTTGTTTGCACAGCTCCTGGGGTTCAACTTTGGATTTGGCCCCATCTCTGTGTTTAGGTCGCCTAAGGGCATCTCTTCTTCGCTCAGACAGGACGGGGTCACAGTAGCAGCTGATTCGGGGTCTCTGGCTCACTCAGGCCGCGGGAAGGGAGGAGTATGGATGCGGGGCGAGCCTGCGGCTGCAGTGGCTGGCGTGATGTTGCACCAGCCTGGGGCGCGCCCTGTGTTCTCCCAGGGAAGTTGTCCCTGGATCACGGGACCCTGGCAGTGGTGGGCTGCACAGGCTCCTGGGAGGGGAGGTGTGGAGAGTGACCTGTGCTTGCACACAGGCTTCTTGGTGGCGGCAGCAGCAGCCTTAGCGTCTCATGCCCCGTCTCTTGGGTCACCGCTGATAGCCGCGGCTCGTGCCCGTCTCTGGAGCTCCTTTAGGTGGCGCTCTGAATCCCCTCTCCTTGTACAGCCCGAAACAGTGGTCTCTTGCCTGTTCGTTAGCTCCAGACTTTTTCCCGGACTCCCTCCCGGCTAGCCGTGGTGCACTAGCCCCCTTCAGGCTGTGTTCACGCCGCCAACCCCAGTCCTCTCCCTGGGATCCGACCGAAGCCCGAGCCTCAGCTCCCAGCCCCGCCCGCCCCAGCCGGGGAGCAGACAAGCCTCTCGGGCTGGTGAGTGTCGGTCGGCACCGATCCTCTGTGCAGGAATCTCTGCTTTGCCCTCCGCACCCCTGTGGCTAAGCTCTCCTCCGCGGCTCTGAAGCTTCCCCCCTCCGCCACCCCCCGTCTCTGCCCGTGAAGGGGCTTCCTAGTGTGTGCAAACTTTTCCTCCTTCACAGCGCCCTCCCAGAGGTGCAGGTCCCATCCCTGTTTTTTTTTTTCCCGTACGCGGGACTCTCACCGCTGTGGCCTCTCCCGTTGAGGAGCACAGGCTCCGGACGTGCAGGCTCAGCGGCCATGGCTCACGGCCCAGCCGCTCCGCGGCATGTGGGATCTTCCCGAACCGGGGCATGAACCCGTGTCCCCTGCATCGGCAGGCGGACTCCCAACAACTGTGCCACCAGGGAAGCCCCCCCATCCCTATTCTTTTGTCGCTGTTTTTTCTTTTGCTCTACCCAGGTACGTGAGGAATTTCTTGCCTTTTGGGAGGTCTGAGGTCTTCTACGAGCATTCAGTAGGTGTTCTGTATGAGTTGTTCCACATGTAGATGTATTTCTGACGTATTTTGGAGGAGGAAGGTGATCTCCATGTCTTACTCCTCTGCCATCTTGAAGGTCTCCAGCATGTGGGATCTTAGTTCTCTGACCAGGGTTTGAAGCAGCGGCCCCTGCATTGGAAGCAGGAGTCTTAACTGCTGGACCACCAGGGAGGTCCCTAAAAGTTATTGTAAGTATATTTTTCTGGATGGAGTGGGTCCCTATGGCACTTATTATTCGCTATTTGTGGGATAAAGATATATTGTGGGTTTTCTTCAAGTGCGGTGCACCAGGGCTAAAGAACATGCTTTGTCCTGGGCTTCCTGTGGCTGCTGTGTGCAGAGATGGTTCTGAAAAACAGCAGCAGGTGAGGCAGCTGAACTGCCCAGAGCCGCTCCTCCCTGTGATCCGACACCTGCCACACAAGATGGATCGTCCTGTTGCAGACCTGTGGCTTCCTCGGTTCAGGAGACAGAGGTTACGCTGTCAGCAGGAGAGGGTGTGCCGTCTTGGGCTTCAGGGGGTTTGCACAAGATTCAAATTGGAGGTTGCCTGTGAGGCCAGACTTCATCTGTGGAGGATCTATAGAATAAGAGAACTTTGTTATTCCTTTAGGAACATAGATTAGATCTTAGGGCGGAAGTCTTTTTGAGTCTCATACTACAGATCGGGGAGTTTTAAATTTCCACTTCCGTAAAGGAAGCATTTAGAATGTTAGGTGTATATGCATTGGAAATCCTTGCCTCCTCTCTGCATTTGTGTTTCTCATGCGGATACCATGTGTGAAATATCAGTTACACGCAGTTATGTACAGGATGATGGTTCTCTTAGGCAACAAATAAGAAACCTTCTGAGTGCCTTATAAATAATGTATTAAGATTAGGAAAGAAGCATTAACTTTATCTCCTGAAAAATTGGCTCCTGCATTTTCTATATTATTGTGAATATGTCTTTATGGAATGTTTTGATTATTTAATTGTTTTGAATGGTGGTTATTTTTTTTTCTTTAAAATTTTACCTGTATCTCAAATTAGGGCTATGAGAGCTTGTGAAAAAGTTGCTATGGTGACTATATATTTAGGCTTCTATCTCCAACTTAGGAATGGATTTGTGCTCTAAAACCTCATTTTAAAATCAGTTATTTGGAACTCTTGTTTTTTTCATAGAAACAATATTGCAAGTAATAGATTTCAGACTCAAGCAAAACTACTTACTTAAATCAGAAAGTAAAGGAAATTTCATATACTTCTATCTTTATAAATATAATAGAGTACTCATTTTTTTCACCTCATGAATTCTTCCTCTAGAAGAGGTTTAGCAAATGGTCTGTTTGTTTGGCACTTTTTCTTACCTTACGGGCTTTGAAATATAGCGTGTATTGGACCACAAGGTGCTTTGGAGGATTCATTCATTCCTTCAGTAAATATGTACTGTGCACCTACTATGTGCAAGGCACGGGTTAGGCCCTGGGGCCTTAACATTGAATAAAATGGTTAGTGCCTCCCTGATGCCTGCTGGCAGTTGGGAGCTGACCTCTAAGTAATGCCCTGGGAATGGGGTAGGAGGCTGGGAAGGAGGCTGCCTGCAGGGCTTGTTCTCTGATTGCTAACAGAACCCTGGGAAAGGGGCCCTGGGGTTCCTGAAGTTTCTGCTCCATAGACCTTGTCTCTCAAATTCCCCTTCTACGCTGTCTGTTGTGCACTGGAGCCCACTCTGAGCTCTACCATCATGAGGTACTCATGGTGCATCTTTGTCTTCAGAGTGTCAGGAGAGCCTAAAGCACAGATGTGCCTGTAAATGTTCAACAACCCACTGATTTGTAGAGTTTGTTGCTTTCTGTGGTGTGAATGCTCTACTGTGGCCCATTTCAAGAGCCAGTGTGACGTCGTCAGTGAGTGTGGAGTTGGAAACACACCATTTACACCATTATGTAACATTTCCACCCTGTGGATGAGAGAGACATGCATATCCTCAGACCACAGAGAGCAGTGAAACGCAGTAGTGTAATTAGGAAGGGTGAGTTTTATATATTTACTTTTGATTTTAACTGAATTTATTTAATTGTAAGTTTGCATAAGTAAATTTTAATGATGACTATGTTTAACAGTGGGTTTGCAGAATTCCTGAAAATTTAACCATGAGTTCTCGAGAGCCAGCACACCGCTGAGAGCACCACGATGCCTTGCCTGAAATCCCTACGGCCAGATGTTAGAGTCCAGATTTTTTCCCATTTTAGAAAGGCAGTAGGGAAGGTGATCAGAACATGTAACATCCCCTGTGATGCTGAAGGCAGAACTCCGTAGTCCAATCATTGACGGCTCTGCGGGGACACGTGCCTTCTCTCCAACATGCGAGTAAATGCATATTATAAATTATCTTGCATCGGTCCAGATTCGGTTTTGCCGAATGTGATTCTCAGAAACTTACGAAAACAGGTTCGATTCTGGAGCCATTTGATGTTGGAATTGTGGATAAGGCATTGTGAAGCTGTATTATTTATTTGCAAATCAAGGATTGTTATTCCAGGTCTATGAGAACCTGTGCTTTTGCTTTCTCTGTTTGAAAGAGGGTGGAAACTCAGCAGCCCTCCCCCTGGGATCAGAGCTGCCCTGCACAAGGGGCTGTGGCCCCGCCTCCCTCTTCTTCCTCTGCAGCCTCTGGCTGGGTGATTCCCCTTCGCCCTTGAAGACTCTTTCTGTGCTTCATTCTTTCTGCCCAGCTTCTCTGCCCCGCCTCTCGCAGGGCTTCACCCCAGTCGATCTGCTGCTCTGTTCACCCTGGCACCTGTGTCCCGCCTGGCACTCATGGTACAGAGACCGCAATATCTGGAGTCCAGCCCCTGAGCTCATCCTCCAGGAAGTGGAATGAAGCTGACAGCTACCTCCAAAGAGCAAATTCCCGGGGTGGAAGTGCGTTCCAGAGTGCTTGGAGTATTGGTGTTGTGTCTTTGCAAAGCTTCTTTTCTTTCAAGTCCTGTGACCCAGACAGCTTTCGTTAGATTCTCATCAGTCAGACCCATTTCTTTGTACACGTGTTGTGTCTTGTTTATCAGGGAGCTTATATCCCAGGGATGTCACCTGGTGGTAGCTTCCAGGAAGGCAGCCAGGTTAGGGCACAGCGGCCAGTCTTCCCAGAGCACCCGTGCAAGCTGGCGCTCAGATTTCCTGACTCTCTTGTGGTTTTGAAGGCTCCACTGGGAATATTTGACACCAGGAAGTCTGGATCACTGATTTGAGGGGTTTTCCATTACTGTTATTTTATGAGGGGAAACTGATAAGTGAACTTATAGTTTCATCACATGTGGAAGTTTAATTCAGCCTTTCTTTCTTGGTGAAGGTATTGAATAAAGATCTTGTCTTTATACAGTCTTGTGCAACATTCTGTTTTATTCACTTATGACACTTAGTGATGTCACAATTTGTGAAGTGACTTTTCCCCCCCTCCTAATTTCCCGCTTGCCTAAGTGTGTTTCACTGTCTGACAGGATTGAATGAGGCCAGTTTTAAGGTGGCAGCAGTTTATAAATAATGTGCTTCTTTCAAAGAAAAAGCAACAGCCTATTAATGGTTTGTTTACATGAAGTGTGTGTTTATTTCTGGCAATTTTGATGTTAAGTGTCTAATTAGATTTGTGTTTTACCATAAGCACTAATTTGGCCAGTTTGGGAGTTTGTATTTTCCTTTCTTTTAGGCTAGTACGCAAGGTTGTAGGAACTGTGCTTAAATGTCCCAGCAGTGGCCTTTTCTGCGTTTGCTATCATGCCTGTGTAGACAGACTGTACGGTCTGTGGGGTCTCTTGTGTGTGAGAGTGATTTTATTGTCTGAGCGGTTTCCAGCTTCTGGATCATTAAGACATTTCCAGCATTTTCAGTGGTTTCAGAGATAAAACTCTTGGTGAGGAGTGTGGGCCCCATAGCAGTCAGGTTCTGGGTTGGTTTGCCACCGGGTCCAGAATCCCCGGGGTCTCCTCGGCTTGCAGATGGTTTCCTGTTGTTACTTTCTTCTGCGTTGTTGTCTCTCTCACCTTTTCTTTCAGTCCTTGGGTCATTCATACTGTTGTTTTAAATTCCTTATATCATGTCCAAGGTATTGACTGTGTTGACTTCATCGGGGGAGAGCAGGGTGATGCACTGAGACCACTGCACAGATGTACAGACGGGGCAAAGTGTCACAGCAGAGGTTCAACCAAGGGCCCTGGAATCCAGGGTTCAGGATCCCCCAGTGGTGGTTGGTTTTCTGGGGGTGGATACTATCTTCTAAAAGGGTGTGAGAGGGCTTCCTTGGTGGCGCAGTGGTTGAGAGTCCGCCTGCCGATGCAGGGGACACGGGTTCGTGCCCCGGTCCAGGAGGATCCCACATGCCGCGGAGCGGCTGGGCCCGTGAGCCATGGCCATTGGGCCTGTGCATCTGGAGCCTGTGCTCCGCAACGGGAGAGGCCACAACAGTGGGAGGCCCGCGTACCGCAAATAATAATAATAATAATAATAATAAAAATAAAAAGGTGTGAGATCCTTTTACAAGGAAATGTGGTGATCTATGGGAAATAATGTTTGTCCTGCAGGGATTCAGAGCGAAACCATTGGCTTCAAGCACACTTGGGAGGTTTTGCCAATTACAAGTGGTGGTGGACCACAGCCAGTTAACGCAACCTTGTAGGTTTCTCATTTCCCTGGGTGTTGAGAGGGTGTGATAGCAGTGCTCTTTGTATTTTGAGGATAAGAAGGGTCAGCTCCTGCCACTAGTATCACTTGGTTGCTACTGCTGCTGCTGTTACGGTAATCACATTTTTTATTTTATTTTATTTTTTTAAATTAATTTATTTTTGGCTGCGTTGGATCTTCATTACTGCACGCGGGCTTTCTTTAGTTGTGGTGAGCGGGGGCTACTCTTTGTTGCGGTGCGCGGGCTTCTTATTGTGGTGGCTTCTCTTGTTGTGGAGCACGGGCTCTAGGCATGCGGGCTTCAGTAGTTGTGGCATGCGGGCTTCAGTAGTTGTGGCACGCGGGCTTCAGTAGTTGAGTTGTGGCGCATGGCCTTAGTTGCTCTGCGGCATGTGGGGTCTTCCTGGACCAGGGCTCAAACCTGTGTCCCCTGCATTGGGGCAGGCGGGTTCTTAACTTCTGCGCCACCAGAGAAGTCCCACATTTCTTAAATAGTCAGGAATTTTGTTTATGATTCTCTTTTATTCCAATCCATGTAAAGTGATTCCTTATTTCTGGGTTTTAGCTTTGAACATCTATATAGTAAAATGGGAAGATGGAGCAGAGAAAGTAGCAGGAATACTTCAAGGAAATAAAGAGAATTTGAGGATATTGAGAAGAGATTTACACTGCTAATATATAACTGTGGTAATCAGAGTGATGTGATGGAATTTAAGAAATGTGTATTGATATTTAATTGAATGTTAGAAAATGTGTCTTTCATTCTGTCTTCTTTCTTTTAGAGGGGAGGTCTGTGAACCTGCTGCAACTACATGCAGAATTCAATACCTCTGTGCATTTTGGTTTTTCTGTGGAGAAGGTTCATTCTTTCATTTCGTTCATTTCTTGGCACATAGTAGGTACACAGTGTGAGTAAAAGAATAAGTAAAGTGAAGTAGGTGATGAGCCTTATACTCTGGTGCAGCCTTGTATTATCAGCAGTCCAAGTTGTGATCCTTCCTATAGGAAAGGTGGAAACCGCAGCTGGAGGGTCAGGGACTCCGGGAACGTCCGTGGCCCTTTGTTTTGCATCAGCCTACTGTTTCCCGAGATTCTAGCCTCAGCCTACTTCAAAAGTACTTCTGGTTTCAGAGAATAAATAGTAAGATCTGGATGTTAGAGTGTTGAAAAAGTAGGAGGACGATGACACGGGTAATTGGTCTCATTCTGTGAGCTAAGGTACAGGCTGCACTGATCTCCTTCTCTCTTCTTGCAGGCTGTGGTTTTCTGGGTGTGCAAGCAGAGGCGTGAGGTTAGGGCATGATGCCCTGAGGACTTGCAGTGGATGAGCTGCTGGTATTAGCTTGCCTGTGCTTTTCAAAGGGGTTGCAAAATAGATACGCAAACTGATATTAATTCATTATGTATTTATTGGGGCACCTTTCAGGCAGGAGCAGGGTGGGACACGAAGATGAAAGAAACAGACCTTTGCACAAGAAAACCAAGAGCTGTTTACAGAATCCTCATCTGTTGAGGCAAACATAATGTAAAGACGAATTTATTTGCTTCGTGTTATTTGAACAAATATCTGAGTGTCTATTTTTTGTATATAGGTAGACTAAAAATTAAGTGTTTTTTCCTATTCTTTTACCATTCATTCCCTATTACTGAAATTATTTTAGCACGTGTATTGCAGTAGCTTTAGGTTCCACTTGTTGAAAATATGTATTGATGTCACCTTCCTTGAGAAAGTGCTAATATGCCTCCTGGTGGTATTTAAATACTACTGATCACTACCCCGTGATACTTTCCCTTTCCTGGTTTCCTTGAGTTTACTTACATTGTTTAGTCAATTCTCAAATTTCTTCCAAAATGAAATTGGAGGAAGAGAAGAGAAGCCTGCAATCTCAGCTTTGTGGCGGTTTGGTTCTGATTTCCCTACACGCTCCACGTCCAGATTGGGACCTTAAATAAACTCCTGGCTTCACCCACCATCCACCAATGACATCGCCCAGTTCCAGGTCATAAGTCTTGAACTCCCCTTCCCACCATGGACCCCCAACTCCAGGTGTCTACTGGGAATTGGATCCTGGATGTACCTCAATCTGGATGCATCGTTTTTCATCCCAAACTTCTTCGTCCTTATACTTGCCCCCTGCCCAGCCACCCAAGCCTAGACATCTCAGATTTGTCCCCCTCCTCCAAGGCGCCACTCACCCACCAAGCACCAAAGCCTTTTAAATAAGTCTCAGCTCTGCGTTTTAATAATTATTTGTGTTAATTGTGTTTTCACTCCACTGCTTTCCTATGAGTCTAGGCCCTCCTGACTTCTTCTCTATTGGACTAAGGAGCTGCCATGTTTACCTTTCCAGTCCTTTCTCCAAACTCCTCCAAGCCTTCTGCAGAATAAATGCAGATTACACTGCTGTGCATTCAGGGCTGCCCCAGGGTTTTCAGGATGAAGTTCACACGGCTGAACTTAGTCCTAGAGCCCTTCATCTTCCTCCGGTGATAACCTCAATCTCTTGACGCTCTCTAAAATCATCATGGTAGCTGACGTTTATTGAGTACTTGCGACCTGCAGGAACCCTTCCAAGCACTTGCTCAGAATTCAGTAAAATAACATGTGCAACAGCCCTGTGCAGCACTGAGACCCAAAATGTGGAGGAGCTGTCCAGGTCCCACAGCTGGGAGGGGTCACCTCTCTGAGCCTCAGTCGTCCTGGGGAACCCATCTAAGACTGGCAGCCTCGCCCTTATGAAAGGAGTGGAGGGCACTGCAAATGATGGGATGACCTTGACTTGACCGACCCCCGCCCACCGGCCCAGTTCCAGGTCAGCCATGGGGAGGTTTTCTGTGAGATGTAAATGGAAGGAAAGCAGAAATTCTGTCTGTCTTCAGAATATGTTCTGCCAAAAAGTCAGGTTTCAAAACTCTTTGTGCTTGGCTAAATCCATTAGATGGCACTGGATTTCAAAAGATTTGTGTGAAATTTTAGTATTAAAGTGATTTGTGGATTAGGGGAGATGTTCAACTTCTAAGGTATTTCTTTCATCCGTCCAACATGGAGGAGAAAGGATTGACACGCAATTAGTATTTATTCTGTGTCCGCTTTTTAAAAAAACATTGCTAAGCAGGTTATACTAATGAAGAGTAGTTGCTATAAAGAATTTTATTATTTAGTTACTTTTTGAATAAACCTGCCAGCTGATTTAAATGAGCTTAATTTAATCAGCATTGTCTTGCATACTGAAGATAATTTGGGATAATGTCAAGGACACATTATCGCTCCTTTTGTAGAAGGTGGTGAGATAATGAGTGTAGCAAAAAGGAGTCAGAAAATGTTTGAAGTTTTTCATCTTTGCCTCCGGGTGGATATTTAAAAGTCACACTTTGTCTTTTTGCATGCAAATTAAGCTGAAAGGCATTTTGTAATGTAACAGTAGTGTTATATTTTACAAAACAGATTTGTTGAACTCTGATCTTTTGCTAATATTGGCTTGTGGTTGTCAGAATGAAGACTGACTTTTTGTTATATATCAGTATAAACTGAACTTCCGTTCAGAACTTGGAGTGAACAGAAGTGGTGCGTTTGATGCATCTTCAATGGGAAACAAATGACTGAGAAGCAGCGACTCCCAGTTCTTCTGCGGTGCTTTTCTTAGTCACTTTTTGCTCCTGTGTCCCTCTCCTGCCCCGCAAAGTCAATGAATGCCACAGAATCTTCTGAATTCCTGTCTTTTAAATCAGTTAAACTCTCTTTTTTTCCTGACGATGCTTTTAGATGGAAGCTAAGATATCAGTGGGAGTCTGGTTCAAATTGTGAAGTCAGCAGTTAAGGGATTACTAACCCCCAAGTGAGTCCCCTATACAAATGGCAAGTTGCCTTGGAAACAAGGCGGGTTCCTTCAGTTGGAAGTATGATCTTGCCTGTAAATGCCAGAGATGATGATTCGCTTACCTCTGTTGCACGATCTCTAGGTCTAACCGTTGTGCCGAGATGCTTTCTGCTTAACTCCTCCTCGGTACTGATGGCTTGATGGAACCAGAGCCAAGTTTTCTTTTCTCGTGCTTCTAATTTTAAACATAATTTGCAAAATTTAGAACTAAGGAAGTGATCCTTTAAATTTCTGTTTTAGGATGGGAAGTTTTCCACTACCGACTGCCAAAAAAATAAAGTATTATAGTTCGCCGGATTTGACTGGCAAGGAATTTTAGTGATGAGTCATTTGTCATAGATTCAACAGTGGAATCAGGGATGGGTTGCTTAGGAAGAGTATGTGAACGCATTGTTCTGTGAGGTGGTTATTTGATGAGCCGTGGCAGATTTCTCCCGCGAGCCTGGAATCACCTGATACATGTGCACTCCATACAGCACGGAGTCTAGGGCGCAGGTTGATGGGAGGCTGCCCTTGTGACTTGAGGCTCACATCAACTCCTGCTGCCCTCTCACGTAGACGTTTGTATCTTGCTAGGTGCAGGGCTGGTGAGGGCATACGGAGACAAGGTTTTCAGGTCAGTGGAAGAGGCCCTGGCTTAATTTACCTGGCTAGCTGAGGAGGTAAAAAAGACTAGAGGGGCTTCCTAACCAAGGTCTCAACTCAGCTTCAGCAGACTCACCAAGTGGAGGCAGAAATCCAGAAGTGCAGGACGGCAGGCATGAGCAGTGGTCCTGCCTGGGGGTAATTGTGGTGCTGCGTTTCTGGGCTGAGCGATCACATTGCAGCCTCTCATCCCTTTGGTCTGTGGTTCAGGGGTTGGGGATGGTTGAGGCTGGTGCCCTAGACTGTGGAGTCCGTGTACAGTGGCATGTCTTTGTGGGACAGAGGGGAAGTGTCGCTCGTGCATACATACTCCGCAAAGCTCCAGTCGCATCGCTGGGGCTGTAGGTTTTCGTCACGGACCTTTTAATCACAGTTTAGAGTAAAGCATTGATTGAAAGGCTCTGTGTGTGTGTGTGTGTGTGTGTGGTTTTCGCTTGTCACATTGTGCCTGTCTGTTTCCTACGTGATGTTGGACTTTTGATTAATAATACATATATTTTTAAACTTAGATCCCCAACCCCCAGACTATGGAATTCATCAAAGGAGTCACTCCTGGGGGAGTCTCTCATTTACAATTCGTTAACGCAGCTCTTCCTGAGTCAATGTGTTACACGTACTGATTGTCAAGCTAAATTGCGTACAGATTAAAACACCTTGTTGTTGAATCCTGTTTCTACCCCTCGCTCACTTTTGGAGAGATGTATGTTAGGAGGTTGACAGTGGCAAGGAGACGGGGGCAGGGCACCCGTAGGTGAGGACCTGCTGCCTCTCAGATCTCAAGCCCCGGAGCTGGAAGTTGAGACAGATTTGAGGTTGAGGCTCCAGGTACAGTGCAGGGAAAGGACTCCAGCTCTTTACCTTTCTTAGCTTAGCCAGGAGGAAAAGTGGCTGCGCCTTCAGTGTGCCCATGGCATTTAGAGTTCTCTCCTAAGCTGTGGGGGTTTTTTTTTGGTATCAGACAATATACACTTAATTTTTAAAATGCTGATGAAGCAGAGAATTAATCTTGCTTATATAACATTTAAAGTTTTTCAGTGGCAAGCTTGAGATTCTCCTTCTGTTGTGAGTTTGTTTTTATTAGTTACAGCTTGTATTACTACTATTATAAAACACCACTGGCCCCAATATATTCTTTTGCTGTTGTTTTGCTTACTCGACCAGTAAAACTGTAGCTTTATTTAAATGAGTTTTTAATGAACCATGAGAGCAAGTAAGGCTCAGAGAATGACTAAGGATTTAGTGTTGCCTCTGTCGTTAAAGTGAGTTCAGTCATTAGAAAGCTTAAAAATTGATTTGATAGTTTTTTTGGGCCCATGTCTACACAATAATTCATTATTACATCATTACCTTTGATTCTGAGGTTCATAGGGCTTCTTTCCCAGTTTTACCGTCATCTCTTTGAGGGGAAGCTGCATGTGCTCATGGGAAAATCTCAACAAATGTTACCTCCTCCAATTTGGTGTCAACCCATATATGTGTGATTAGCCAATTTCAGGTTCATTTTGTTCTGTCTTACTGTGCAGTCTTGCTTTTTATTAACACTTCAGCAATAGTGTAATGTAGTTGTAACCTCATGGGTGTGTACAAAGGGAACAGTGGTCCTTGGTAACGGGGATGGGAGGGGGAAGGGTTTGCATTATGTCTCACGAGTGGGTCAGCCAGCTGATGGCTACAGCATTTGCATGTGTTCATTGTGGTTTGCGGTTGATAACACTCAAGGCTATTAGTTGAGCATAACTCTTAAATTGGGAATCTAATTAGTCTGGAGGCTCAGTGGGTGACACAGTGTGTCACCCTAAGGGACAGCAGAATTAAATCCTAGCTCTGAAATATAAGCTGGGGAGTGTCATAGGTGACTTGTGATTTCCAGATGAAGCACAATATCTTTATTAAGCGTCTCTGTCCATGAAATATTACCTTCTTAAAGGATGCTGTTAGCTCTTGTGGGACAGTAACCTTTGATCATCCACAGGTAGAAGCTTGTGATGGTGTTGGTCTCCTTGGTTGTTCAGGTAGGGAATGTCTTACCCCCTCCTACATGGTATATTGTTTGAAATGACACTGTTAAATATTTATCTCGTTAGGTTCCCCTCTTGTGAGTAGATAACATACTGCACTAATCTATATAACCGTGCTAGTGTCTCTTAGTTTTCCTTTTCTTTTTTCTTTTGGCTGTGCCACACAGCTTGCGGATTCTTAGTTCCCCGACCAGGGGACCGAACCTGGGCCCCGGCAATGAAAGCGCCAAGTGCTAACCACTGGACCATCAGGGAATTCCCTACCATGTTTTTAAAGGTGTATCCTTGAGTCAAAGGGCAAAAAAAAAAAAAAAAGGTAAAGGTATCGATATGTGTGATCCTAACTATAGAAACTCCTAGATTGACCTATGGGAAGAAAAAGTCATTTTTGGAATAGTGATAGTTTAGAACCGTATGTTACGGAACAGCCTTACTTCCGTCATAAAATACATGTATCTCCAACTACTTGATTTTTATTGTTAGTTTTTTGGAATGTTATACTGTGATAGAGCTCTCACATTTTTACTGCATTTTCTCTCTGTTGCATTTATTCTTTACAGGCAAATCTGCCTATGAAACCTCCCTGCCATCGTTCAAAGATGTGTTGTTTTACGTGATGCCATTGTTATCTTGGGGGTTCAGAAGCATCATCATCATAGTCTTGTGTTAGGAAGAATATTGAAAAATGTGGCAAACGTGGAGAGTTCCCTACCAGAAGCAAAATCAAGTGCATGTTGTCTTTTGTGTTTCTTGCCGATTTTGCTTTGATACCGCAGACGAAGTGATTCAGTGGAGTCCGGCTTACTCATTGAGGCCAATCTTGTTCCTTAGGTGAAGAAAGGGTCTTAAAGGCACCTTCAAGTTCAGTGTCATTTTTAGTTATTTTTCCACATACTTTGGACCTTCTCCAGGGCCGGAAACATGATGCCTTTCTAAAGAGTTACACGTCTTTATTTCAGAGTCAAACAATTTGATATATTAATGTTGAGTGTGTAAAAGATGTTCATGAGACCCATAATAATCAACTTTATCTGGATGTGCGCAGCCCTTACATGAAGAAATCAACAGAGACAGACAGATGACTCAAGGGCTATGGCAGTAAAATGGCTTTGGAGGGCGTGTGGCGTCTGGGCCTAGAGTCTTGGCGACCTCACTTAGGCAACGACTCGACTTACGTCCCCTGCCATTTCCTGTATGAAGACAGAATCTGCAACATCTTTTGATTCTTTTAAAAAGTTCTTCTGATCAAGACTGAGTGATGATATCTTTAGCATGGTTACCCTCAGATATGTTCAGAAACTTTTAGGTAGTGGTATCAAAATTATGTTAACTTGGTAAGGTGGGGTGTTAGCTTTAGTTAATCAAGAATGAATAGAATTTGATTCCAAGACTTGTAGGTGCTCATAGCCTGGAGTTTCCCAGAAGGCTTTGCTGTCGACATGTTAGATGCTCCGGGGCAGTGAGGTTGGGAGAAAATAAGATCTCTGAAGTTGGATGGATTTGACTTCCAATTTCGGATTCATTCTATACTTATAGCTAAGCTCTAGTCATATTACTTTTTCTGAGTCTCAGTTTTCTTTTCAGTGAAATGAGATGTAAAATGCTGCTCTGTGTTTGTGTGAGGGGTTGAGGGGAGGATGGAGGGCACCTGCAGAAGAACTTCACTCTGTGCTTATTGTGATGTTGACTTTTTCTAGCAAGCCTCTTCCTTTCCTTTTCCTGTTGTTTTCCCCTCTTATTATTGGTGTATCGAAGAACTTTGCCTCAATCTGTAGTTACTCTTGAAACTGATCCTCAATTTTCTGTAAGTATATATTTATCTGCCACCACGCTATCACTTAATAATAGCTAACAGTAAGTATGCGCTTGTGTTCTGAAAGTCGACACGCCTTCTCTCTGATTTGTCACAAGTCCAGGAGGAGAGGTCCTGGCACTAGATTAGTTTCCTATTGCTGCCATAACAAATTACCACAAACTAGTGGTTTAAGACATCACACATTTATTAACTTGTAGTTCTGTAGGGTAGAAGTCTGACATGGGTAACGTCAAGGTGGAGCAGAGCTGCATTCTTTCCTGGAGGCCCTAGGGGAGAATTCATTCTCTTGCTTTCCAGAGGCCCCCGCGTTCCTTGGCTCAAGGCTCCCTGGCTTCATCCTCAAAGCCAGAAGTGTCATCTCTCTCTAACCATTGTTATATCTCCCTCTGACCACAGCTGGGAAAGGGTCTCCACTTATCCAGACTCCTGTGATTAGCTGAGGCGCACTGGATAATCCTGGACAGTCTCCCCGTTTTAAGGTCCTTGATCTGAATCGCATCTTCGGGTCCCTTTTGCCATGGAAGGGCAACGTCCACAGTTTCTGGGGATTTGGGTGTGGACAGTCATGGGCATTATTCTGCCTACCACAGTCACTATCCTGTTTCCAGATGAGGACAAGTAAGGCTTAGCGATGGCCAAGAGGCCAGTGGATTAGGCCAACATCCATCTAAGAAGTAAGGTCAGAGCTGGTTTTGAATGTAGTTCTCTTTGTGAATTCTGTGCTCTTAGCCACTTGGCTACACATAGTTCTGGGCTTTTAGCTCTGATTTTTATCCATGAAAGAGGCCACCCTCGATCCAAGTGGTTTATATATGCATTTACGTGTGATGCTTACGAAATGGGTTTTCTGTTGGAGGGTTCTGATGTCTCAGGCAGCTGAAATGACTTGTTCTGAGGGAGGTGGCAATGTGTGGCCAAGTTTGGAGTTTTATTTATAGGCGGGTCATCGTGGGTGTTATCCTAAATTCTGCCTGTCTTTTCTCGTGGAGACTGGATAGGTGAATGGATCAGAAGAGCGATGAAGTAATAACTATTGAAAGTTAAAGTGAACTTTCAAAAACAATCTACTCCATGGACAGCAGTGAAGATTCCATCTGTTAAAATATGGATTTGAGTCACGTTTCACAAATTTAAAAGCAAGACATTTCCTTTATTTTTTGAAGGAGATGATAGAGATTTTTAATATGTGATGTTTTTGTGAAGGTCTCATTTTCTTTTGCTGTGCTACTGTGTATTCTTGTAGAGTAGATTTTCTAAAATCATATATCCTTCCCAGTTTAACACAAAATTACTTTATGTCTGCACCTGGCACTTAAATCTTGGTTTAAATGAAAGCTGTAGAATTGTATGTTATTGGCATATTGCAAACCACCAACTGTGATTCTGCCACTGAAATTCAGACAGATTTGTTCGTGGCACAGTCCAGATTTCATAATTCTTGTGTTTTCTAAAAATGCTGAAGATAATTATTGAAACTAATATATGTGTATAAGTTCTTCCATCATGTGTGGCATTTAAGGCTCGTTCTTTGTAATTTTCAATCTCCATTTTCAGTTTGCAGAAAGGACTTGATTCTTGAGAGAACACATCATGGTGAAAAGTGAATAACAAAACTTGAATTTCATTTGCTTCCAATTAAGCGGCAAAATGTCAGAACTTAATATCTTCAAACTGCATATGAAGCCACGCACCTTGTGAGAAGTCTGATGACATTAAAATCAAGTATAGAAATTCAAAATCCTGATGAAGAGCTTGAAATGAATATTGTTAGCTTATCAGGGTTACCAAGGTACCCTGACTTCTAGTTTTATTTCCCAAATTGAAAAATTTAAATTGGATGTTACTAGAAGGATGAGCAAATTAGTGCAGGATCATCAAACTATGGCCCGTGGGTCAAGTTTGGTCCACCGTCTGCTTTGTAAATAAAGTTTTATTTAAACATAGTCACCCTTATTTATTCATGTATTGTGTATGGCTGTTTTCATGCTACAATGCAGAGTAGAATAGTTGTGACACAGACTGTTTGAATTGCGCAGCTCCAAAAATATTTACTATCTGGACCTTTTAAGAAAAATGCTTGCTGACCCCTGATCTGTAGAATCAGGGGTTACTGTCTGTGTTACTAATATGTGGAGATGCTTATCAGATAAACAGTCTGATTATATATATGTATATATACATACATACATATACCTACAACACACGCACATATATACTGTATATGGAAACTTTAGTGTATATATACAAACACCTTTCCATTTTTTATAACTGCTAAGGATTTCTTTTCCCACTGATGTTGCTTATTATAAGGTTGAGTGGCCCAACTATTCATCTGACTTTAATTTCTTCTTACCACTTAACCTTCCTTCAGATTGTTTAATCAGCTAATTATATAAGATGCCACAGCAGGATTCTGAGCTTCCTGTTTGTCGCATGTCTCTACGACCTTATGGTGGTTTTCTTTTTTGTCTTATGAATTGATTGATGTCAATAGCATTTGTTCAAAACGACAAACTGTAATTATAAATACTTTCCATATTCTGTGAATACACCTTTTGGTCTGTTAACTGATCGGAGTATTGGCGTTGAAAAGGCTTGGATTGGCGGCAGAAGGTGTGGTTCTTTTCGTGTGCAGTCCCGACCCTTCTTTTCTTGGAAGGCTGAGCTTACTTCGCCAGGCATGGGATTGGAGTGTGAATGACCAAGGTGTTCTGTGCCTTAGAACTTTATTACTGTTTGAGATTTTAAAGAAGTGCTGCCACTGTTTAGTTATAAGAAGAAATAGGTTGAATTTTAATTTTTATGGTACTTTGTTATGCTGTATTATGAAAATTTTCAATTTTGAAATAGTTTCATATTTCAGAAAAGTTACAAAAATAGTACAGAGTGCTTCCATATACCCTTCATCTATCCCTAATGTTCACGTCCAGCATAATCATAGTGTAGTTATCAAAGTTAGGAAACGAATAACATTGAGTCCATCCTGCTAACTAATCATCTGAATTTTGCCTCTTTCCCACTAATGAGGCCTTTTGAGGCCTTTTGCGTAGCCCAGGAGCCAGGCAAGGGGCTCACGCTGAGTGCAGTTCATACTTCTCCTCAGTCTCCTCCAAGGTACACAATTTCATCAGCCTTTTACTTTCCCGACCGTGGTATTTTTAAAGAGTAGTAGTTACAGAATGCTCCTCAATTTGGATTTGTCTGACGTTTCCTCACGATTAGACCAAAGTTATGCATCTGGGGCAAGAGTACCACGGAAGTAACGTTGTGTATTTCTCAGTGCATCTTTCAGAGGGTACGTGATGTTGATGAAGCGAAGGGACAGCACTTGGTGAAGTGCTGTCTGCCAAGTTTCTGCCCGCAGACGCTACTTTCTCTTTTTAATTGAAAAGCATCTTACGGGGAGATATTCTGAGATATGCCCATATCTCACCATACTCTCACCCATTAACGTTAGCGTCCGTTAGTAGATCTTGCCTGAGACAGTTCTCACTGTGGAGGTTGCCTAGTGATAATTTCTCTTTTAGTGATTTTTTCCATATTTATTAATTAGGATGCTCCAGGAAGGAAAAGCTGTCCATTCTCCACCATTTGTTTATTTATTTCTTCGATTATTTACTTATATCATTATGAACTCACAGATGTTTAGTTTATCTTGGGTTATAATCTAATGCTCTCATTATTTGATCGTTTACAAGTGTCCCAAATGGTTTCGGCCCTTGGGAGCTCCTTAAGGCTGGCCCTAATTCCCTTTGATGTGCTTCCTTTGATGTGTTCTTTAGTATCACAAGGTGTTCCAGGCTCATCACATATTTTCTCTGTCCCCAACCCTGGAATTAACTATTTTTCTAAGGAGTTCTAGTTCATTTATTGGAGAACAGTATTAGAAACCATGATCTGGCCACTTGTGTTCATTGGTTCTTGGACCAGCAATTTGACATTGAAGCAATGTCATTGCTTCTAGGATCTCTCACTGGACAGAGCTAGGACACATGTATTCACATCCATCCATACCCGTTGGCCTACCTACTTATAAAACCACAAGTTCATATTGATGCCTCTAATTCTAATCTAATACTACAGTATATTTCCTTGCTTGTAACTTCTGTTTCTGGCGGTGAGAACTTTGGCTCTCATTAGCCAAAATATTTTTTCTTTCTCCTTCATTCCTGCTGTGTGTGTGTGTGTGTGTGTGTGTGTGTGTGTGTGTGTGTGTGTGTGGAGTATGAATTTCTAAACCATGCGCTTGTAAGGGACAGCTTTACTAACTAGAATACAATATTTCTGTGAAGGTTCTTTTTGCCTTTAGCCTTACGTTAAACAGTGAAAAAAAAAAGTTTCGTAAAGTGACTTAGTTCTTTTCTTCCCCACCCTTTTCTTGTGGTCCTGTTTTTCATTTGTAACATAGCTGGGTTTATTTGTTTGTGCTCCATTTTAGATTCCCGACCCCCAGACCCCACCTTGCCTCCTGGTCGATTTCAATTATTTATTTCTCTTTTAGGTATTTGAATCATTATGATGGTTCTAAGAGTCAGAGTTAAGAAAAATATATTCAGAAAAGTGTTACCGCCCCATTATCTCCACTATTGTTCCCGTTCTCTCTTTCTTTCAACCCTGTTCCTACTAACTCCCTGTAGCCTACCCGTCTCATTAGTTTCTTGTATCCTTTCTGTGTTTCTTATGCACAAATGAGCATTGCACAGTTTTTAATATACCCTTCTTCCCATATGAAGGGTCCCTTATACCTTTTGCTGGATAAACTATATATCATGTATATGCATTATATATAGGTATATATGCACTTTCTTTTCCGCTTGATATATCATTTACAAAAAGATTTAAATCCACTCCATCCCCTTAAGCATTCTGTGATATAAAACCGTTTTATTTTTATTTTCACCCAGAGAATTTTGCATATGAAGTGTATGACTTAGAAATATAAAAATAAAGCATCAAAACTCAGGGCAAGACTATTTCTTTGAAGTTTCTTTTCCTAAAACATAACATTCCTGGGTGTGCACATATCCATATTTTTCCTCTGTAGATTTACATCAAAGGTGGTGTAAGTTGTTGGTTGTCATTTTAAATGCCTTTGTTTATAATTGCAAATTTACCTGTCATTTCTAGCTGGTAGCAGTGTTTGATGAGCAGGACCCGCATCACGGAGGTGACGGCACCAGTGCCAGCTCCACAGGCACCCAGAGTCCGGAGATGTTTGGCAGTGAGCTCGGCACCAACAGTGTTTCAGCCTTCCAGCCTTACCAAGCAACGAGTGAGATCGAGGTCACCCCTTCAGTCCTCCGTGCCAGTGAGTGCATATTTCGTCTTCAGTTACGGGGATGCCGACTGTGTTATCCAGCCATGCTCTTGTGAATGGAATTCATTGTCTGTTTATATCAAAAACTGATTAAGTTTAGAACCTGGGCAAGTGTCTTTTGCAAGAGAGGGGGGCAAGATTCTTTATGTTTTCATAGATTGGCCTTACTTTACTTTGGGCTGGTAGACTTTTAATTGCTCACCAAAGGTAAATAAGGATAATAGTTAAACTTATACTACCTGCATTTTTCTTTCCATGTGTTTTGTATGAACGCTAGAACAGATAGAAATAATCAACATCCTTCCACTGAAACCAAACACAGTGTGTTGGATTGACCATCAAGTTGGTTATAACAGTTACTTGAACTTTATCTGGAGAACAGGGGCTGAAGGGACCTCAAGGATTGTTATCTTCAGGGATCTGGAAGAGTTGCTATTAGGTGCCCTCTCAGGAAACGAAAAGATTGGTCTTAGTGAGTGTATAGTAGGGATCCTAGGGTCCCTAGTGCCCAAGTTCCAGGACACTAGCTGGAAGAATTCTGCAGCCATTCCTGCCAAGCTTACAGTGAAGAGCTTCTGCTAAACATTCTGTTTAGCATTTGTAATTGTATAATCTTATCATTGAACAATTGTTAAGACTAAGAAGGCCTATTTCAAGAAATTTATAACTTAAAAATCATTTATCTTTCAGGCACATCTATCTAGAAACATTTCAGTTTTTCAAGTGGAAAATTTAGTCTTGTGTGATGTGGTCTTCAGTAGATCTTCACATAGAGATAGGTAATAATATATAAAATAATATATAGAATATAGTTAGATAATTTTTAGAATATATAGTTTATTCTTATAAAATGCATCATTGTCCCCACTTTTCACATTGGTAGCAGTCTGTAGCATTTTGGTAATTTGCTTCTAGATGTTCATAAACTATTTCTGCTTCCACTGTCCCTTGAGAATCTCTCTCTCTATATATATATATGCACACAGAGAGAGAGAGAGAGAGAGAGAGTGAGTGTGTGTGTATGTATGTATATATGTATGTGTGTATATATATATATACGTCAATTTAACAGTTAACAAATCTGACGATCTATCAGAAACCACAGGGAAAGTATGCCATATAGAGATGTAGAGGATTGAAAGGCACATTGCATGATGGGATATGTATGTGATGCCCAGGGGGTCGTGTATGGTTGCAGACCAATGTTAACCACTTTCTAAAATTGCTTTCTATCACCTGGACAAGGATAATCATAGTGAGAGCTGGGCACAGTGGAAAATGTTTCCAAGGAAGTGTGGACATTAACAGCCACTGTAAGGTGTTTTAGCTGGACCTTTCCTTGTATCCAGGAGACGTAGGTTGTTTGTGCACATACATGAACAAATATATTTTAAACTGATTTTGTGGAAGTAACTTGATTACTACATGGATACACTACTTAAAAAATCTTACGTGCGATTTACTTTGGGCAGTGTTTTTCAAAAGGTGAGGTGTATACCATGTATGGTATATGAAGTAACATGTAGGGGGTGTGCAGGTCATTTTCTTTTCTTTTATTGTATACTAGCTCATTAAGTCCATGCCTTAATGATTATCTTCTTGGCACAAGCTTGTGTTTAAGAAATGGATTGCCTAGTTTTGATTTAAAGAAGATTTTAATGAAACAAGAGTACAAGGATTCATAGGTGCCTGATGTTTGGAAAACAGCGTCTTTATGTGAGTAATTACACCTTAATGTATATAATGAAATACAGAACTTTTTTCTGTGTTACTGTTGTGGTTTTTTTATTCAGGTGTTTTACAAAGCAAGGTGCACCTTTAATTTAGCTGCACCTTAAAAATGTGTTGGAGGAAAGGCCAGTCCTGTCTTTAGGTTAAGAAGAATTTCAATGGCTTGCTGCCCATCCATTTATATCTTTTTTTTTAATTTATTTTTTACTTTTTGGCCACGCTGTGTGGCACGTGGGATCCTAGTTCCCCGACCAGGGCTCGAACCCAGGCCCCCTGCATTGGAAGTGTGGAGCCCTAACCACTGGACTGCCAGGGAAGTCCCCCATTTATATCTTTTGACTTCACTGACTCAACAAGATTTTTAAACCACCACCAACCATATTTGGCTGGCTCTGTGTGTTAAAATTTAAATGCTGTTTTCAACTCCAGACATCGCTTTTACCTTGTTTTAATTGAGAAAAGGAAGTTACACTTGAAGCATATGTGTTGTCTTGCAGTCATCAGTGGGAAGATATGCAAATATTCAGAGCAAGAAGCTCTGACTTTTATTTGCTAACGTTATTTAGATTTTATGGCCTTGGCAGGCACTGGGTAAATGCGTGTTAAACATTTACTAAATACAAAGTTTCGTGACTATGTGAAAGTTACCCAATACCTATGAGTCATTTTCTACAGTATTAATACCATTCATTCGGAAATAAAACAACAGTAGGTCTGTGCTGGCCAGGCCTCGTGCGAGGTGATCCGAGTTCAGAGTTGAGTTAATATGGCCTAGTCCTTGCCATCAAGGAGTTTATGTTCTTCCTCTTTTCTTTTTTTTTTTTGTGGTACGTGGCCCTCTCACTGCTGTGGCCTCTCCCGTTGCGGAGCACAGGCTCCAGACGTGCAGGCTCAGCGGCCATGGCTCACAGGCCCAGCCGCTCCGCGGCATGTGGGATCTTCCCAGACCGGGGCACGAACCCGTGTCCCCTACATCGGCAGGCGGACTTCCAACCATTGTGCCACCAGGGAGGCCCGAACCATGCTCTCTAAACCTCACGGTTCTGTGATAGATGTTTAACTGTATTTTTATTGTTCACAAATCCAGTTTTAGAGAGACCTACTGTGCCCAGGAGCACAATTTCTGGAGCAGATCATTGAGACCAAGTCTAGCATTTTTTTTCCCCCACTTGTGATCTTTTTATTTTTTAATTCTCAAAGGCTTTTTATAGAGATCAAACATTCTGGGGATAGCCTGGCTTTAGAATGATGGCAGGATTTCTTTTCATCCCAGAATACTGATTTAATATTTCCTTTGGAAGAGCCAGACTGAAGATTCGAGATTCCTTGGCAGGAAGAAGTCCTAGAAATAGAATTGCTGTAGAAATTTTGAGAAACAAAGTATCCGATTAGATTGTCTTTTAACCTTTCTGAGCTGTGTTAATTTTATAGTTAATTTTTATCCACATCTGGCAAAATGTTGCTGAAAATGGTGCTCTTTAACTAATTGGTAAGATTTTACTAGCTCCCTAACTTTGAAAACTTAGAGACATCAAGAACTGCTGTACAGGGCTTCCCTGGTGGCGCAGTGGTTGAGAGTCCGCCTGCCGATGCAGGGGACATGGGTTCGTGCCCCGGTCCGGGAGGATCCCGCATGCCGCGGAGCAGCTGGGCCCGTGAGCCATGGCCGCTGAGCCTGCGCGTCCGGAGCCTGTGCTCCGCAACGGGAGAGGCCACAACAGTGAGAGACCCGCGTACCACAAAAAAAAAAAGAAAGAAAGAAAAAAAAGAACTGCTGTACAAGGCTTGTGTCAAAGTTAGGTGCCCCCGACCCTGCCGCCTCTTTCTCGAGCTCTAAATTTTTTTTCTTACTCAAGAATATACGGATTGGTTTTTTCTTGCTACGAGATCCAAGATCTTTGGTTTAGAGACCTATTCTCTTAACATTGCCTGGTATTAGAATACTATTTTCCAGATTTTATTTAAACATATACTGAAAATAGAAATAATATTCCTATTGTATTTCCTTTTAACTTGTGAAGTGGAGCATGGCATACAAATGGCATTCTCAGTATTTCAAATAATTACCTTCTTACTGTGCAAGTTCTATTCAGCATATAAAACCCATCCAGTTTTGTTGTAGATGCAATCTGATTATTACATGTTGACAAGGTCATATATCTATTAATTGGATTGGAGATGGGATACAAAATTGCTGTAATTATTGTAATTTTCTAGCTAATTGCAGGGTTGGTGGTGAATATTTTACTTCTGCAAAATGAAAAACAGTATTCCATCAGAAGTTGTTTTACGGGGTTTCAGACATTCTGTTTCATATCTTTGGTGCTTTTTGCCCACAAAGTACCTCTTTTGTATCTTTTTTGTGTATCGATCCGCCTCTGAATGTCAGAGCGCTCATTGGCAGCGATCAGTGGAAGCAGCAAAGACAGAGAGCCTGGAGTACTCTCAGCTACCTCTTTGTTCTGGTTGCCACAGTACCTCTATTGTTTATTTATAAATTGGAGTACTCTCCTTTCAGACTTACAGTCAAGGTTGGATGGGTCAGATCCCATTGGAAGAGGACTCCTCTGATCTGCTCTGCTCTCTTGTCACCTGTGCACTCAGAAATACTCCATGAAATGAGCGTTCTTCACTACATTCAAACTGTTTATGTGTTCTTTTTTGGCATGAATAATTAAGTGAATTATTGGTCAGCCCACTTCACATTGTAATACGGGGCTTATGTTGCATGTTCTCTGTCTTTTGTATTTTTTGCTTTATTTAAGCTAAGCTAGCTTCTAAGAGCTGGAAGCCGAATTGACATTTTAAAAATAATGGTGTGTATACAAGGTGAGTGTGTTTGGAGGGTTGCAGGTGGGGGGGCCGGGCTACTGAGGGGGGTGTTGGAAGCTTGCTGCCGAGGATGGTGCGAGCAGACTGATGTTTATTCCCTGCTGGAGTATGAACTGGAGGCGCAGGTGACAATTGCCAGACCTAATGAGCAATTTGGCAGATAAGACGGGCTGTCAGGCGACAGCAGTTCGGCAGCAGGCACGCTGTCTGCGGACCAAGATGCTTGTTCCAGAGATGGCATTTCAGTACCATAAAGAAAGCCTTCTTTTTTGTTGATGGCTGCTATCGCAAAGATGTGTGTTTCATCCTTCAATTTTCCAGTGAAGTAACCAGCAATCAACATATGGTGATTTTGGTTGCAAAATTTTTTTTAATATTTTTTTTTTTGCGGTACGCGGGCCTCTCACTGTTGCGGCCTCTCCCGTTGCGGAGCACAGGCTCCGGACGCGCAGGCTCAGCGGCCATGGCTCACGGGCCCAGCCGCTCCACGGCATGTGGGATCTTCCCGGACCGGGGCATGAACCTGTGTGCCCTGCATCGGCAGGTGGACTCTCAACCACTGTGCCACCAGGGAAGCCCGCAAAATTATTTTTAAACTTGGCCTTTTCATGTGGTCATCCATTAAGAAAAATGGGGGGGGGGAACACAACAAGATATATTTTCCCCACACCAGAACACAAGAAATGTTAGGTTTTAAAATGCTAATAAAATGTAAGCAATCAGTTGCTTCGTTGGGCTGAAAAATTTCGTATGTGGTCTTTACATTGGAACTTAACACTCCACAAGGTAACAGTGTAGTCTTTTCATCATACTGTGTCATTTATATCTGCTTCCTTTACCCAGGAATCCTTTCCTTCCACAGAGCACACGAAAATCTAGACATGTGCATGGATTCTCCCCACAGAGGCTATAAGTATACTGTATTGCATAAGGGACGCTGGGGACAGGTTTCCACATCTTTGTAGGATGGAGCAGTCCCTTAGGAAACCTCCAGGTCCATCTCCCCTACTTACCATCAGGAAACTGAGGCTCAGTGGAGTGAACTAACACAGTCTGTGCTTATGGCATAACCATCAAGAGGAGTTATTGCCGAAAACGTATGGACACTTACTGTATGTCAGGGTACCACTGTGGCATTTCCAGACACCAGACTTGAAGTCAGAACATCTTTGCACTTCCCGTCTGACACCAGTATTTCCGAGTTATCTTTCTGCAGAATAATCATTTGCTTCCTGCATTGTTCAATTACATCTTTGTGAAGTACTTAATTTAAAAAAACCTCCACACAGATGTATACAGTATTTTACACTTAATAGTGGTGACTGTTGGGCCACTGGGAGGAGGAATATATTTTAGAAACTCTCTGTCCCATGTAATCAGATGGACTTTGGCCTGTAGTTAGCAGGCGGTCCTTGGTCATTGAAAAGGCTTCCTGTAGTGTTCACGGCACCACCTGTGTGAGATCTCCACACCCCAAACCTTATGGAACTGGACTCCTTGTGCACAAAGTCTCTGTGTCTGTCACATCTGCTGAAATCTAGGGAAGAGTAGTTTTACAGGTTCCTTCCCCACCCCACTAAGATGTCTCCACTGTCCAGTCACTTCTGTATTTCTCACTTCTTTTTGTCCTTGGCTAGCATATTTTACTTGACCCTGGGGCCTTGCCTTGCAGTCTTGCCTTTGTATGGGGATATATCTTATGCGTCCGATTTTTTTTTCTGTTTATCAGGTGCAGAAACGGTTAGTGACACTTGAAAATTTGTAAAAGTGACATAGCTATGAATATATTAAGAAAGTACAATTTAAATTGAAGCAAGAAAGCCCATTTTCAAATAGCAATAAGAAGTGCATTACGTAGAGAAAATAATTGTATGAAAATGTTTGAGCAGACACGATTAGATTGTAAACAAGCTTTCTTTTTCATTTTCATTCTACATTCTAACCAGGTATCTAGGTTATTTTTTCTATTAGCACATGTCACAGAGAGACCCATATGTGGATTATTTTGTCATCATGAAATCCTGGCAGATAACATCTTCTTTTTTCTTCTTGCTGCTCTTGATACAGATCTCTTGTATAGATCTTCTTGAAACTGTGTTTGCTTATTTATTCTTTCATCGCTTTTAATGTCAGAAGTGGCTTTGCGTTCCTCGTTCTGTTTGCTCCTGTCTCCAGCTAGAGACTGGCTTCATCTCTCAGATTCATTGTGTGAATCTCAAATGGGAAGGGACCGAGAGGCAGCCCTGCAGGGACACAGAGTGCTTGGTAAATGTGCCCCTGAGGTTTTCACCCCTTCTGCCTTTTCCCTGAAATGGACAGCTAGTGGTCCCTGTGATAGCCATGTTTTGAAGAAAAACCACCTTACATCTAAATCAGTGTATTGATTCATTATACTATTTTGTATTTACAAATTTCATTTATATTGATTTATAAATTAACAATTTATTAATTATTATTTATCAATTCATTGCCTACATTTCAGCAAATTGTTTTTCTGCTTAGTAAAGAGCCTGGGCACTGCAGCATGTGCGCATAGCGGCATGAAATCGTGTGCTCCAGGACACACGTGAGAGAGGACAGCGCCTTCTCACAAAGAGATCTCTATCCAGCACTTTCTGTGGCTTAGATTTGATGCTTCCTTTACATATTTCCCTCCAGTTGGCATTTGACAGAACTTAAATAAATCTAGAATTTTTATAACTGCAAAAAAGGGGACTGTGCTTCCGTTACCTCACCTCCTGTTTCTCTCTTTTGGTCTGAAACATGGTCCAGACCATGGACCTGGCTTATTCTCAGGTACTGTCACACTGCCTGTTCCTTGGTGGAATGCCTTTCCATTTGTATTCTCTCTGAAAGTTGTAGAAAGTTTTCTATCCCTACAGTTTTCTACATTACCCTCCCTTTTCTATCTGTTCTGGGGATTAAGCAACCACTCTGTGTTATTTTTTTCAACTCTTTCTTACAGAGTTGAGAGTAAATACAGCAATTACAGCAGCTCGTTGCCTGGGCTGCAGTTGCGTTTTGACCGTATTATACGAGCATCGTTTTCTTGTCTTTATAGTGGTACCCTAGTAATAAGTCTTTGTATGTACAGATACACATATCTATGGCTGATATTTAGTAAGGTTATATATGGAAGGGGTATAGGAGCAGCATGTACCTTCAGGAAAATAAATCATTTTGTAGAGATAATTCCCATGTTTAAAGATAGAAAATTACAACCGGAACCGTCTAGGACCAATCATAATATGGAAAGAACAGGAGCCAAAGGGCATTTCAGATTACTACTTCACTCAGCCCATCATCACATTTAATTAAAATGTCAGTTTGTGCCATGGCTGATCCACTGGTTAATTTGTTATTTAGATCAGCTTGAGAAGTGTTTATTTTAAATATAGAATTTGTGTTAATGCATTGGAAAAGAATATTCTCTTGCTTGGCAGAGATGTTGCAGCCTAAAGATTTATGACTTAGAACAACAAAAACCAGCTGGTGATCAGTTTGCATAAGTAGGATGGGGGTATCTACTGATGCTGGATAATAACCGTTCTTATGTAATCAGAGTAAGGGGATTTGGGAATGGGAGGCAGAAGCAAGGTGGATGATGAGTCACAGGGGCTTCCCTGGGGGTCCAGTGGTTAACACTCTGCTCCTCCACTGCAGGGGGCACAGGTTCGATCCCTGGTCTGGGAACTAAGATCCCGCATGCCACGCGGGGCAGCCAAATAAAGAAAAAAAAGAAAGAAGAAAAGATGAGTCACAAATCATAGAGCAGAACTGCATTGAATCCTGAGAATGGGCCTGTGATGCATGGGCGGGGCTTGGGGATCATGTGTCCACTCTGAGGGGGGTGAGAGCCAGGTGGGCAGCGGTCTGTCTGGGCTTTGCCCTTGGTGCTTCATCCAGAAAGCTTCCCAGTCTGCCTTCCTCATTTCTCTCCCTCATCGAAGACATGGCGCCTCTTTTCTTCAAAATTGGGAAATTAGTTTGATCAGAGCTAATACATAAATTTTGAAGAGCAGGGTGTTCATAATTTCCTGTGTGTGTATATGTTACCAGTTTTCCATTCCCGCTATAGCAAGTTACCACAGACTTAGTACCTTAAAACAATACAATAAGTCAGAGTCTCATGTGGATCTCAATGAGCTAAAGTTCAAGGGTTGGCAGGGCTATGTTCCTTTTGGAGGCTCCAAGGGAGAATCCCAAAGAAGGGAGAATCCATTTCTTTGCCGTTTCCAGCTGCTGGAGGCCACCTGTGTTCCTTGCTTGTGGCCCTTTCTCCATCTTCACCATCGGCAACCTTGCATCCCTTTGACCATTCTTCTGCAGTCACGCCTCCCTCCCTTTCCTTCTGCCCTTCTCTCCCATTTTTAAGAACTCATGTGGTTACGTTGAGCCCCCTGGAAAATCGAGGATAATCTCCTCACCTCAGTCTTTGCCTTCACTCCACATGTGCAGGCCCTTTTGCATGTCAGGTAACATGGCAGGTTCTTGGGATTAGGATGTGAACGAATCTTTGGGGGCCATTATTCTGCCTACACAATATACAGTTAATATATAATATTAATAATGTGAGGTAGTGTGAAAAAAATACCACTTCCATTGCTCTATGTTTGGGGCATTATCTTTCCTCATCAGGTGACTCTGGATACGACAATCAGTGTCTGACCCAACAACATTTATGTGATGATCATTTTGATGTAAGTACATCGGAAAGGAAAGTAATGAACACTGGGACAAACCATCTCATTAGAAGTATTTCTCTGAGACCATTTCTAATTTAGATGAGCCAGATAGAGCAATATTTATAAAAACATCACTCTAGCCATTATTATATAATTCTGTTTGCTTGACTTTCATGTAACAATTTGTTTGATATTTATCTCTCTTGCATAATTAAAAAGAATTTTCAGAGTATTGACTTTTATACTCTAAGGGAGAAATTTTGATTAGAAAAATTATGTGCAATTTGTGAATACTGAAAACATCGGGCAGTTTCCTTATCTCCTATGTACTCTCTCTTCTTGCTCAAGCTCTCCTTCTTACCTTCCTCATGACTTATTGTATTTTTAAGCTTTAGTTTAGTTTAGTTATGTTCTAGGCCTTCCCATAAAGTATCTGAACAATGACTTTTAGGTGATTACATAAATTGATGGAGCCTTGTATTAGATGTACTTTTCATTCTTGAACCTCCATCAGTTCGCATTCTTGAGCTCTTTTAGAAGTTTCTAATAATTCTGTTCTGAATGGCGTTAAAGTGAAGACTAGTTCTAATGAGCCTTCATGAACACATTCATCTGAAGACCTTTTTTTTGGTATTCACCTTGTTTCCTTCTTTTGCCTGTAAAGAAGTGCATTGTTGGGCGTTTACCAATCTTTTAAAGAATTAAGTTTTCTAAGGCAGCACTCTTTCCTCTTTCTGGGTTTCCTTATATGCTGCTTTATTTTGTAGCTGCTTTATGTACCTCTCTGGCAGTTCAGTTTCTGAATAATGGAATGTGATAAAAGACTTCATATCTGTGAACATAAAATTGCAACAGATCCAAGTTCAAATGTGTACTTGATCTTTAAATTTTATATACCAGGGTGCTAACATTCCTTTAATAGGAATTTTCTTTTGCACTGAAGAAATGTTTTATAATATTTTCCACTGAACACAATTTTATATATATTTCGATTTTCGTACATTCTGCAAGATTGTAAATTTAAAAGGCAACCTCGCAAACAACCTTCTACATCTATATCCTCAATTGGGTATGCTTGATTCGGGGCCAATGCAATACTCTTATTAGTGAAGAAAATTGAGACCCTTAATTAGAAAAAATGTCTCCTGAAACCACATCTAAAATGACTGCTCTCTGCTCGATGATTACGTCATCCATCTTCATTCACTTCCTTTATTATCAAGACATACTGAATCGCTGCATTTTTGTTAAGGTCCTAATATAAGACTTAATTGTGTCAGAGGAGAAGTTTGGTTTAGCTATCAATGGTTTCGTAGTTGTGGTTGTTATCCCTTACCAACTTTAAAGACAGAGTATATACTTAGAGGGAAAAAAAAAAACAGTTTTGAACTGTAAATAAATTGAGTAACTACTGCTGACACAGTTTTATTCTCTGGAACTTGGCTGTTGTAGACCTTGATTCTTGTTTACTTATTTGCAATGAATGATGCTTCACCATCATGGGTAACACAAATGCTGATGCATGCAATCTACTTTCTTATGCAAGAGTCAGGACTGTCATGATAGTGGTGTACTAAACATGTCTGGAAAAGGTGTGCGTGCGTGTGTGATTTGCAGTGATTCCTTGCCTTTATTTTTGTATATTTCCTAAGTATTGTCTTTTTTTACTGACTGAAAACTGAGTTTTTTGATATGAGCTTTTTAACTTAAAATTTCCATAGCAATACTAAAGATTATTACATGACGTGAAGGTATTGCTCATAAAACTAATGGGGCAGTTTTTTTCTGTATGATGAATATATTACGTTTCTAAATAAACGAAATGTTACGTTTTCTAGATTTTTTTCTTCATTTACTTTCATAAACTCTGTCCTTGAAATAAGTACACATCACACACATGCCACACACCCAGATGGATTTTTAAGGAAGTTATTAATCAGATGAAGCTAATGAATAGTGAAGACTCTCTACCTGCATCTGATTGCTTTTTATAATTTGCTTTCAGTTCCTCTGGGTTCTAAGCTTCAAGTTTTTATGCTACTCATATTTGAAAATTTTGTGTTTTTTCTGTCAGCTCATCTGCTAATCTTATTGGTAACTATTATATTTTTGAGCGTTTTCTCACAATAAATGTTAAGACATCAAAATAATATAAGAATATTTTTCACATTTCTCTACCATTACTTATTGTCTATCACTCCGTTGCTCCTTGAAAAGATTTACTAGGTGTTTGGTGCGAAAATGCAGCTGCTTTATATCTGTACCTTGATTATCATCAAATATGCTTCATCCTTCTGAAAAATGGAAGAAATCAAACTACAGTAGTACTTGTCACTTAACCTTTTAAAAGTCAAGGCACATCTGAGTAAATGGGTTCAGGGTCACATCTAGACCCACTAATCATGTTGTTAAATTTCATGTTGCATCTTAGACCTTTAATTTGTGAGAAACAGCACTTTGGGAGGCTTGACTTAGCAAATCTTTTTGGTGAAACTGAGCCTCTTCTGAATAAATGTTGTATTGATATAAAGTCAGCACAGCCTGTTCAGAGGAGATGCATTCATTCAGATGAATCTCCTCATCTGTTGCACAGAAAATATTAAAGAAACCATCGTGATGAATGTGCAGCTTTACACAGCTTTCCTTTTTAAAAATTTTAACCCTGATTTGGGAAAAAGAGTATTATTCAGTATCATTACATTGCATATTTTCACTTGTCTTTATAATTTTTTCCTTTGCAAGGTCACTTGTCTTCTGTTCAGTTTTTTTTTTTTTTTTTTTTTTTTTGAGGTACGCGGGCCTCTCACTGTTGTGGCCTCTCCCGTCGCGGAGCACAGGCTCCGGATGTGCAGGCTCAGCGGCCATGGCTCACGGGCCCAGCCGCTCCGCGGCATGTGGGATCTTCCTGCACTGGGGCACGAACCCGTGTCCCCTGCATCGGCAGGCGGACTCTCAACCACTGCGCCACCAGGGAAGCCCTGTTCAATTTTTTAATTGTAGAAAATTTCAAGCATATACAAGATTAAAGAGAATAGTGTAAAGAAATGCCATGCCCAACTATCAGTTCTAACAATTATCAATTTATGGCCAATCTTGTTTCATCTATACTTCCCCAAATGGGATTATTTCAAAGTAAATTCCAGATCTTATATCATTTCTTCTGAAAACATTTCAGTACTGTATATATTTCTACAAAGTAAAACTTTAAATATATAACCCCATACAATACTTTCTTAATGCTATGTGATGTAATATTATTATTAAAATTACTCCATTTTGTAAATGTGGTTTCATATTTGGTTTCTTTAAATCAGCATCCAAAGAAAATCTACACACTGCATTTGATTGATATGTTTCTTTTAGTCTATAAGTTCCTCTTTCTCTGTGTGTGTCTGCATGTGTCTATATATGGGTATGAGTATATGTATGTATACACACACACACATATACACATTGCAATTTACTCATTGAAATTGGACTGATTTTCTGGTAGTTTTCCTCTGTCTGGAGCTGAATCCATCCCTGTGGCATCTACTATGTTCTTACATACCCTGTGTTTCTTATAAACTGGTAGTTATTAGATACAGAGTCTTGATTTGATTCTGGTCTGAGTCTTTGACAACAGTATCTCTAGGTGGTATTGTACAGTTCACTGAAGAGACAAATGAAGTCTGGTTGTTTCTCATTGTGCGATATTTAGCAGCATTGGTGATTATTGCCTAGATCCATTATTTTTTTTTTTTAATGCTTGCAGCATGTTGATATTCCAGTTCTTTCGTTTATTGGCCACATAATTTCTCTAAAGATAATTTATTTTTTTTTTGTCAACTAGTTTGTTACCCTGAGATATCCTTTGTATAGGAAGAACAGACCACATGCCCAATTCTGTTTTTTTATCAGTTTTCATAATAATGAGTTTGTTTTCTTGGCTAGCATCTCCTGGTTTCACTTTTCCTTTTTCCCTCTTTAAAAAAGTTAGTAAGAACTCATAAGCGTTAGTATAGTTGTTATTTCAGTCTGTTGCATTATTGTTCTTATTGCTGCTCAGATCATCCATGTTCGTGGCAGTGGGACCTCTCTAAACTGGCTCCTGAGTGTTCTTGATAACAGCATCCTTGCTTTCTGCCATGAACTGTGTTCCATGCTCATCTTATATATTTTCTGCCCCACATCTGGAATCAGTCGCTTCCCAAAGCAGTCTTGTCCTGTTAATGGGAAGAGGTATTCAGAAACTGCTATTTGGGTACATTGATTTTATTTTGCTAAGCCTAAAAGTAAGTTAAAATTAAGAGCACCCTGGTCAGGCTTCCCTGGTGGTGTAGTTGTTAAGAATCCACCTGCCAATGCCAGGGACACGGGTTCGAGACCTGGTCTGGGAGGATCCCACATGCCACGGAATAACTAAGCCCGTGCACCACAACTACTGAACCCACGTGCCACAACTACTGAAGCCCGCGCACCTAGAGCCCGTGCTCCACAGCAAGAGAAGCCACCACAATGAGAAACCCACGCACCACAACGAAGAGTAGCCCCCGGTCGCCACAACTAGAGAAAGCCCGCGCGCGGCAACAAAGACCCAACACAGCCAAAAATAAATCAATAAAATAAATAAATTAAAATAAAAAAAGAGCATCCTGATGTATTTTCAAAGTGATGCCTGAAAGTGTAGTGAATCTACTCTTGATTATTTGAGAGATGAATCTTTCTAGGGGCACTAATCTGCATGGGTTCTTCCTGTCAATTCCAAGTTTCCTTAATTTGAATTCTGATGAAGTTTTTAGGCAACTATAAGACTAGTGTTGGGAGTTCCCTGGCGGTCCAGTGGTTAGGACTCGGCACCGTCACTGCTGGGGCTCGGGTTCAATCCCTGGTCAGGGAACTGAGATCCTGTAAGCCACGTGGTGCAGCGACACACACACACACACACACACACACACACACACACACACACACACACACACACACACACACACACACACACACACACACACACACACACACACACACACAGACTAGTGTTTCCGTGGGCACTGTGACTGTGAGTGTGATGAGATCGTCCTGGGCAGATGTCAGAAGCACTGATGGACATTCTGCTTGGCTGATAGTAGATGCCGGAATACAGAGCTGCCAGCATGCGGGTATTGGTAGGAATCCCTCAAAGGAATCCCGGGTGTTTTTATAACGGCTTGCAGCCAGTGGTTTAGGGCTTTGTGGTTATTCTATTAGTGAAGAAGAACTGGCATCTCAGTTAGTGAGCTTAGCATTTATATGTGCCCCTGGTGAAACTGAGTGGCCAGGGCACTGTCTCTAGTGGACACCGTGGGGGCATTTGGACACGGCCGGAGCTGCCGGCGTCTTTAAGGGTCTGTGTGAACTGGCTGTCCCTAGTGGCGTTGGCCCCAGCTCCTGAAGCCTCACCAAGCCTTGCGACTTGATGAGCCGCATTTCACCTTCCAAGGCTGGTGTCGGTGGCGGTCTGTGCAGCTGGGTCATGATCAGGGATGTGGGGACACAGAATACTGAAGCTTTGCATACATCTGTATTGTCTCGTAGTTTAGAATTTACCATTTATTGTATATATATATTTTTTAATCTGATGGAGGCATTTTTATCTTTATTTTTTTAACATCTTTATTGGAGGCTTGTATGTGTTTAATAATGCTTCTGTTAGTTGAGCATGCGTTTAAATGACAAATAAATAACAAACGATACTGCAGCATGCTGAAGAAGGTTTTTGCTATTGGTGCTCTGTTATCAGGAAAGTAAAGCTCCCGGGCCTGTCTCTGGCCTGTCTCTCTGTGTCCTCTCTTGGGCAGCCCTGGAGTCCGTTCTGCTCATAGCAGGAGTGACTGTTGAGAAACCCACATCTCTTCCTTCTGCCCCAATGCTTCAAAACTTTCCTTAGCTTCCCAATATTCTTTTAATACAGTTAATATTGGTAAGTTTTGGTAAGGTTTGCAAGAACTCTTTTGCTTCTGTCTTTTCTACCCTGTACTCAGCTCCCTTGCTTGAGTTTCTTGGGCGGGTCTCAGGCTCCGAGCACCCCGTTTCCCTCTGAGTGTGGTAAAGCTGCTTCTCTGTCCTCACTGCCCACCTGCCTCACCTCAACTTATCCCTCAGGGCACTGCTCAAGTGACAGTCTCTCTGGTGGGTCTTTCCTGACTGCACGCACTTGCTGTGCGGTCCTGAAGTGCCTTGTGCTTTTGGTGACTCCAGGGGAATAGGGGATTTGTCTCCACATCCACTGGTGTGCTGGTAACTGTTTAACAGCTGAATCTCTGAAACCAAAAAAGACCTGGCTTGTAGCATTTGCCCATTTCCATGGTTTCTCACTGTGGCCAATTTCAAGTTCCCAATATCATGTCACTGAACACAGAATTGGAGAGAAATGCGCCATTATAGTGTTTCTACCACATGGGTGCAATTGATGCATCACGAGTATATGTAACCACACGTCGTAAAGGAGCTGGAAGTGCTGTGTTTTGAGTATTATCTTTGTTTTTAATATAATCTATTTAATTATACGTTTATATAATTTAAATTTTAATAATGGTTCTGTTTAACGACCAACTCTCAAAAATTTCTGAAAACTTCAGCTTTTCTCCTAAGATGTTTGAGCCAGCTCTGGAGCTCACCTGTGTGAAGCACAAACAAGTCACATGTTTTGAATTGATTAAAAACAGTGGAATAAGGCAAGTTTGGTAGGTATTTACTGCAGGCAATTCCGATTGTGAGGGGCCTGGAGCAATTTTGGGACGAGTCAGTGGAGGAGGAAGAGAGAATGTTACAGGTAAATCAATCTATAGATTAGCAACATTTAGACACTGGCTGAATTGGGGAAAGGAGGGAAAGAGAATGTTCATATTTGACCATGTTTGTACTAAAAAATGTGTATAGCCTCCCTCCCCCATAGCGGGAGGATATGATCTTTCATATCATACCTATGCCTGTAGTTGTGTGAAATGGTAAAGATGAACCTGAGCTATGACTGTCTTATCTTCGCAAACCCTTTGTGATGATTACCCTTTCCGGGATGTGCAGTAGCATAGCTGGCAATGCACACCCAGTGGTACACAGCAGCCCACTCAAGTTTTAGCCTGATGAGAAGTAAAGGTAGGGTTCTTTTCCTGCTTGCTCTTTTCTAGTGACTTAGCTGTCATAGAAACATAGTTGATTTTTTTTTTCTTTTCTTTTCTTTTTTTTTTTGCGGTACGCGGGCCTCTCACTGTTGTGGCCTCTCCCGTTGCGGAGCACAGGCTCTGGACGTGCAGGCTCAGCGGCCATGGCTCACGGGCCGAGCCGCTCCACGGCATGTGGGATCTTCCCGGACCGGGGCACGAACCCGCGTCCCCTGCATCGGCAGACGGACTCTCAACCACTGGGCCACCAGGGAAGCCCCAACATATTTGATTTTTATTTTAGATATTTTAATTCAGTTAATGTGTTTTGACATGGAGCCAGCTCTCTGATAGCCAGTTTATTCTTAATGAATCTTATGATTAATTTGTAAAGATACTGCATACTATTTCTTTTCAATAGGAGTTTCCCTTTTCTCTTTTTAGAAATGCAAGCACAAAAAGATTGTGGTTTGTCAAATCATTGTTTAATCTCTTGTAAAGATCCTACACTTAGGTCATTATCATCTTTACCCATAATTTGCTTTAGAGCATATGAGATTTTTTGAAATTTGAGGTTTCAAAGGTTTGATGTTACTTTTTTTTTCTTCATAAAGGAAGACCAGTGTTCAGTCCCAGGCCTCTTGTGAAATGTGTGATGTATAATCTGAATACTGTTGCTTGGAATAAATAAATGCCAATTAACTAATTTCTTCAACATATACTTTTGAGCATATTAAGTTCTAGACGTGTTAGAATGAATCGGTTGTATATATCCTGTTAATTTTGATACTTTAAAGCTTACCATCCTTTATATAAATATATTGTTGATACTATATAGACCCAATAATGTTAGATATGTGCTCTGATTATCTAGTAGACATGGATTTATGTTGGTCTCTAAAATAACAATAAAAACAATAATTAGAAAATAAAAATAGAGAATTGTGAAAAAGGAAAAGGAAAATGTAAGTTGAAAACTAAGACAGAGGAAAAGAAAATTTATCTCTATGTAATGTATGTCTGTACCATCTATCACATAGTATACATTTAGGTCCACAAAACTTTGGGCTTGCTCCCTGGCAGCTCTTGTGAAAAGGGAAGCAAGATCAATCTTTTAACATTTCCTTCCTTTTCAAACTTCCTGACCAAATACAGGGTTTGTCAGCCTCCTCGCAGACGTGCACATAATTTCAGTCCGTCTACCTATGGGGTTCTTTTAGCACTTACTCTTTTCATTTTTCTTTTAATGGCCATATTGTTTAAATTTTCTTTCAGTTGATCTTACACATATCACGTATGAAGGAGCTTATTTCTATGGAGGTACTTTGATACTCAGTGTTCTGAAGAGTGAACAGGAAAAGAATCTAGAGAGTAAGATGAAAAGCCAAAAGAAAAGCCAATGTAAGTGAATGGAGGCAATTCCAGAGGAGCATGATGGCATTAAACGGGATCTAATGAAGTTCAAGGGCTCTGGGGAATGGATTATAAGGTATTAATCTGGCTTTGTTGGATAGACAAGATAGAAAAAGAAAAAACAGTGAACATATTCTTGTTTGGAAGCCCCATTTTGCTATTCATTCCCTTAATTTACCAATCACTGAAAGGTGAATTATCAGAAAAACACTTCTGGGACATTTGCCTGCAACTACTAAATTGGTAGTTTTGCCTGAATTACTTGATCAATTCAACCTAAGTTCCAATTGACTAAACGATTGGCCGGAAAGACTCTTCTGGTGAAAATACAGACTATTTCACAAGCTTGTAGTGGCACATTGTGTGAAAATATAAATTATGAGCATCCAGCACATTTCTGTTAATCCAAGTAAATGTTCCTGACTTAGATATGAGAGCAAATGCCATCATGGTTACAAAAACTGATGTAAAATGTAGACATTTTAATACCTGTGAAGTGGGACATTTATAATATTATTTTCTAAAGGTTAACTGTCAACGTTTAGATCCTATGAAGAAAAAGTTTTAAAATGGCTTAGAATATAGTGTTTGTTTTGTTTCAATGTTTTTAGACAAAAGAGCCCTTCTATACTTTATTTCTAAAAGTCAAAAGCTGTTAGAGCCAGAAAGGTTTTTGAGTTTGAATCCAAGCCCTTCTTGTTATAGATGAGGAAACAGAAGCCTGGTGAGAATATGGACAACCCAGTGCTATTTTAATCTGTGTTGTGAAGTGTGTGGTTTACTTTTGTGTGTGTGTGTGTGTGGTTTACTTTTGAAGTAAGACCGAAGCACGTATGAGCATGTCTTTGTAACAGAGGATGCCCAGACGCACCCTGTATCCTGTGCTACCCCGTCATCCTGGTGACTCTCTTTTGTACGTTGAATCAGCAGATAGTCACATTTGTGGAGAAAAGTAAGGAGGCATATTAAAAATCTATACTAATGTAGATAGATTTTGTAAAATCAAACAAGATTGATTACCATCCCTACTTAATTCAGAGCAAAGGCAAGGAAACTAATTTTTCTATTTCTCCACACCTCGTTTGCCATAATGAAAATGGCATTCTGCTTTGAATCGTTTTCAGTGAAATGATTTTCAATATTGTTGTCTTTGTGGCATTTTGACAATTAAAATCTATTTCTCAAGCCCACTGGAAATGCTTCAATGCTTTTCCTTCTTTTCATTTTTTCCACTGGTCGTATCTGTGCTTGTTGCCTAGGAAACTACTATTGGGTTGAATTCTCTTCGCTTGCTTGTCAGGCTGTCAGAGTTGTGGGTAAAGTTCGTGGCTTTATAGTTGTAAAAGTGCTTCTTAAATATTAGAAATGTGTTATCTATATTAAAGTGCTTTATCTCCTCAATTAAAAAGCAGCCAAGCAGTTGCTTGGTTTTCTTAAAATAATATTCCCTCCCCCAATTATTACTGGAAGTTTCTATGTTGTGTACAGATTTGCAGTAGGATTTGAATTGTCACAGTGGGTTCATTCCAAATATAGCACTTTAATAAAAAATTTCTTCTGTAAATATTTGTTTTGTTTCTTTGGGGAGTCATGGACATGTATTATGATTCCCAAAATGTGCAAATGCACACATGAAAATATTACATAAAAAAGTCCAATGAAATCTTAGAAAATGTAGGTTATTTTCCTTATATCAAATAATTTGGAAAATTGTTCTCTCTATATAATGTTTTCTAATTAAAGTTAAAAAGAAGCAGGACTGCCTTATGTCTTATCCTTTCTTAGTGATTAAAAGTTAATAAAACTGAGAGTGTAGAACTAATGATTAATTATATTTTTGCTAAGCTAAATTCGGTGTCTGACAAAATTGTTTATATATAAAAAAATTTCAGTGACGTGTATTTTGTGCACCGTGGTAGCCACTGACCCCATGCAGCTGTTGAGTCCTTGAAATGAGGCAGGGGAGACCCAGGAACGGGATTTAAGAGGCCGGGGTGGCTAATGGCTACTTACTGGGCAGCACAGATAGGGGCCTTGCTACTCCAAGGCACCACCTGGGGACTTGTTAGAGATGCGGCCTCTCAGGCCCCACCCTGGACCTACTGAATCAGAAGCTGTATTTTTAACAAGATCTCTTAGGATGGATGTGCAGTGCTCTCCAGCCTAGAGCAGTGATTCCCCGCCTTGGTTGCAGTTACAGTTGCCTGGAGAGCTTGTAAAAATAACGCCCGACCCTCATCCTAGACCCAAATTTCACGATTTCTGGGTGGGCGGCCCAGGAATCAGCATTTTCCAGGATAGTCCCAGATCATTCTAATGACTAGTGAAGATTTGGAGCCACAGATGTAACTCAAAGAATGTACGAACAAGTGCGAGGTGGAGACGGAAAAACCTTAGTACTGACCTGGATTTCCGACCTTTTACTAAGGTCAGATAAAGGAGAGCTGCAGGTGAGAGAAAGAGAGTTAGCCCTTATTGAGTGAGCCCTTATTAAGTGAGCCCTTAATTCCAGGCATTATTATCCTAAATTGAGGATGTACTTGACTGAAAAGACTCTTTTGGTGAATATATAGCCTATTTCACAAGATTGTAGTGACATACTGTGAACATACAGATTGAACCTGTTAATCCAGGTAAATGTTCCCTACGTAGAGATGAAGTATGAAGTGTTTAGTTTTACAAACACACACACACACACACACACACATTCTCCATGAGGTCCCCCCCTTCACTGTGCCACTCCTCATTCCTCCCCACAAATCCCCTAAGAATAAAATGAATTGTGATGAAGTTAAAAGCATCATTTGTTTGCCAGTCCTAGCTAAAGGGAACCTGTTTCATTCTGAAGTTCTTTCATGACCTTTCTTTTCACCTGTGGAAAGGATCACAAAGGTCCAAACATCAGGTGAGCCATTGGCTCAGTGACAGTGATGTTTCTGCAGCTCTGAGGTTCGGTGTGAGTGAGTGAGTGCAGCTCACATGCATTTGCTGCTGTCCTGCCTCGGGTGAGACCACGATGGTAGAGGTTGGTGAGGAAGGTGTGAATAACTCAGAGCCTGATCCTTCCGTTCTTGGTGTTGCAGGATTCCGTGCTTCCTGGAGAGGGGCATGCTCTCTGTGGCCTATCAAGGCTTGGATTTGTCTCCACCACTTACTGATAGGTTAACTTCAGCCAAGATATCTTAACCCTGTAACACCAGTCTCCCTACCTATAAGATGGGAGTAATAATGTAACCTGTTTTGCAGCCTTGTTCTGAGGAGATGATCAATTAATGCAGTAAGGTTCTTAGCACATGCATGACCCATAGTAAATGATCGACGAATGTTAGTGATTACAGACTTAATTGGCTTGTTATAAATGATCAGGCCGTATTTGCTTTACATGGCTCTTTCCTCAAGGAGAAGGAGGAATGGATTATATTAGCAATGAGAGACCTCTGCACTTTGAAGGTAACACAAACAGACATGCGGCCATATGTTTTGGAACCATGCAGTCTTATTGCCGCCTTGTAGCGGCCAGGGCCAAATGGCTTTATGAATAGCCAGGGTGTACAAGGAATTAATTTGAAACTGGAACACTCAGGACAGGAAAGTGGATAATGAGCTATTCAAATGCTTTTGCAGTGCCGCCGTCAGGCTCCCCCCGGGATAAACTAGCATTTCTCCACTTTCTGCAGCCCTGATGTCTTCCTCGGCTTCATTTTACTTTACAGTACTGATCACCTCATGACATCATCTGCACTTATTTGTTTATCCATTGTTCTCATCCTCTCAGTGAGGGAAATGTACAAGGGATCTCTCTGGTGACCTACATCACCAGAATGTACAGTCCTCGAGGGATCACTTAATGGCAGCAACTAGAAGAGTGCCTAGCACACGGTAGGTGCTCGGTAGATATTTGTATTGAGTGAATGACTTCTGATACATTCTTGTATAGCTTTTAGTACCATGAAGATTCAAGTTCAAGATGAAGAGTCTGTATATGGGCAAAATGAAGTGTAGAGACTCTAGTGGAAGTTTAACACCTGAGAGCTGAGAAAGGCCTTGCCATTGTGAAGTAGTTGATGATGTTTAATGTGCTAGTGAACTAATTATAAAGTCTAGTACAGTAGAGGACCTTCAGATGTACATCCTTATGTAACAGAAAATTGGCTTGTGAAATTAGGGAAAAGCTGGTCCCTAGTTAGGAGAAAAATATTACACTTTCGTATAGTATTATGAAATAAAGGAACGGGAGAATAATGCTAATCAAAAGTTAACTTGACAGTTACTGAGGTACTTGAATCCTTAATAAAATAATAGAAGACAAATGTCAAAGGAGAAAGGGCATTGAGCATTTAGAGAATATCTCCAATGCAATCAATAGTCAACAATTTTGAAAGACAGATGACTTGTCAGATGAAGTTGATAATTTCAAAACTTCATTTACATGATTGTTGAACTAAATTGGTACAGTGAAAGTGATATAAAGGATTTGATATGGATAAACATATAAAATTTTATGTGAAGAATTAATTTAGATTTGCTTGTACTCAAATATTCTCTTCGGAGAGCACACTGCGTGAAGAACAATAGTGCAAAGTTAATAATAAAAAATTAGTAGAATGTTGTTGAGATTCTTGGCCAGAGAGAGTTTATCACCAATATGTCAATTAACAATTCTTTGAGCTTCTCCCAGGAGAAACCCCCCCCCCCCGCCGCCGCCTTTTTTTTTTGGTCTCCTCTGGCCATCTAATATCTGTAATTGTTTTTTCTTTGCTAAAAAGGTAGCCCTTATAATACTTGAGACAATCAATGTGAAAAGGATAGAGGTGGATGGATAGTCACATTCGTTCATCTCTTTTATTTATACAACAACATTTTAGCAAATATTTGCTGGGGTGGAACCTCTAAGATTAATGAGGGAGACAGATGGGAGAGTACTGGTTCTAATCAGTGAAATTAACACAAGGAGTGGTGTCACTTATGCTTTCGGAACCATGGGTACTCCTTAGAGAAGGTGGTACCCTCCAGGCTGACCTTAGAGTGGTGAAGATGGGGTGGAATGGGGAGGAAAGGACGAGGTCTGGAGGAGTATGTGGCCTCTGGTCACTTCAGAGCGTTCCAGCTGGATCTGAGTGTAGGGTGGAGAGGTGCTACTCAGATCACGGGGGTAGGTGCCAGGGCTTAATCTGATGTCCTGTGACCCGACTGTACCAACCGTTCTGAGTCATGACATCTGACGTGTGGTTTAGCAAAGGTGTTATGGGTGTTCTGTAAGGGATGCATCCAGGTGGCCAGGCTGGAGGGAAGGCACACACGAGGTGATGAGAGTGCACCAGAAGTCTTCAGCGCAGCTCAAGAAAGTTTCAGCATAGTGCAGTCCTGCTACGTGGAATCCTGAAGTGTGGTGGTGGACGCTAGAAAGGCTGAATTTCATCTTCCATGACCTGAGATCTATGGAATCGTCTTAACAAGATCCCCTGGCACGTTGCGTACACATTAAAGTGTGAGAATTTCTGACTTACAAGACCCTGCTTGGCTCATCCAGGGCTCCCTCCCTGGCATTCACTTTCTACATCACTTCTTTAACTCTACCCTTTAGCCACACGGAATTGCTTGCAGTCCTTTTAATTCTGTAGAACTTAAGCGTCTGGCCTCTGCCCCTGCAGTTTTCTCTGGCTGCATGTTTTCTTCCTTTCTGTCCACCCCACTGGTCAAACACCACCATCACCACAAGCAAACAAAACCCAAAACGCACAAACCCAAACCTTCAGCATTGATGTCTTATTCATTCACTTCTTCGATGGTTCAGCACTTGTTCAGGGTGACCCCCTGGGGAGTGTGATGGTGACAAGTGCAGTGTTATTCTCTAGGAGCTGTGTGCTCAGGGGAGGCGGATCCCCAAACCCAGGATGACAGCGCGGCAGATACGCTGGTGGGATCAGGCCATAAGAGGAGCCCCTTGTAGAAGTGGTCAGGGCTTCCTAAGAGAGGAGACCCCAGGAGTGTGAAAGGACTGCAGGGAGAATTTAGCCGTCCCTTCTGTCGTGAAGTCTTCGAGGATGCTCTCGGAAAGGTACCCGCTTAGGTGTTCTGGTGGCTCTTGGCTTTCCTCCTGAAGCATCATGATCACACTGCGTGGGGCTGGGTGATTCGTCTGCCTTTTCCACCGCGCTGCAGCCTCCACAAAGGCAGAGGCCCTGTCTGCGCCACACCCTGAGCTCCCCAGAGACTGGGGCTCAAAAGTACCTGCTGATAAAGACAGGGAGGTTTCTGGTTCTGTATCTGTGGGCTGGTGGGGAGGAAGCCACATAATAGTGGGTTAAAGGAAAAGGGAGGGATGAAGCAGTCAGCTCCTCTTTCTCCGAGATCGCTTGTCAAGGAAAGAAGCCAGAGAGCAGTATCTGGGGAGGAACCTGGAGGAAGTGGGGGTGGTTCTCTTTTAAAGGTCTCTGAGTCGATTATTCATTTGACAAATATCTATGGGAGAAGGTACAGTTGGAACTCACTCTTTGTGGAGGTTCCCACAAATATTGTTGAATCCAGTCGCACGTGTCCCCAGTTGATGGTGAGCAAGGACCTTCTGCCTCTTTTTCAGTGCTCATACTGTAAACAGGGTCCCTTTCATGGTCTATTTGGTGCCATGTTTTTCACATTTTTGTGCTTTTGGTTGGTGATTTTGCTGTTCAAAATGACCCCCGAACATAAAATGCTGTTTTGTGCTCCTGAGTACAAGAAGTCTGTGATGCGCCTTATGGAGAAAATACACGTTAGCTCATCTTCAATCAGGCATGAGAGTTAGTCCTGTTGGCTGTGAGTTTCATGTTCACGAATCAATATCTATGAAATGAGGTGTCTCTAAACAGAAACGCATGTAAAACACAGCCATTCATGGATGGGTTGATGAAATTGCTGGGAGCAGAGGCTCCGACCTCACCTGTGGCCCCTCCTGGACCAGTGCTTCAGTATTTCCGAATTCTGGGAAGGTTAGCAGTGGTCTCACAGCACAGCTGCCACGCACAACTGGAATCAGGTACTTTCTCTTCCAGGGGCCACTCTGGGTCCCGGGATCAGGCAGTGAGGAAGACAGAGCCGGCCTTGAGGTGCGCGGTCCTCGCCCTCCAGCTGGGGTGACTGTCCCTGGAAATAGAGGGCACGTGCAGGGCTCAGCACACATCTGGGAGGGAAAGCATCACCACTCGCAGTAACACAGAAGTCCCCCCGCCTTTTCCTGGTCTTTCTCCGAGTATTTTGTTCATTTTGTAAGAAGAGCTCGGGAGTAGCTCCTACCTGCTCCCCGCTGCCCCGTGGGTGCTCCTGCTCCCGTCTGCTTCTTCCCCGCTCACTCTCTTGTGTTCTCAACTTCAATCCCCTCCTTGCTCTCTTAAGGTATTTTTCTGAAAATACAGAAATTAGCAGCCAAAGTTTCCCACAGTCTTGTCCTAGAGAAAGTCCCCCGTGCCCCCTGTGCACGTGGCTGTGCCGCTCACCGCCCTGGCTTGAGTTGCGTTGGCACCCTGGGGTGTCATTCCTCTTCTTACCCTCGCCTCCTCCCTTCCACTCACACCTGGTTTTACCTGTCCTTAGCCCTCGCCGGGCAGGTGGGGGTCTGCTGGAGTATTTGAATGGTCAGAGTGGGATTCACTTGGAGTGATTTTTCCACAATACACGACTCTCAAAGGACCCTTGGCCCTGTGTTCATTATTCTGTAGACTCTCTAGAAGAGCTGTGTCTAGTAGATGTTGGCAAGTGCGTGTTGACTTCACACCTGCCACAGCAGAACAGAAAGGGGACCCCAAATCAGTGAAAGGGCCAAGGTAGCCCTTGGAAGCACTGTTTTCTCTGCTCTTGGGGCTGCCTGGGTGTTCCCCATGGGCCTGGAGGGAGCTCAGGACCCTGACAGCACCCACCCTGTTCCCAAGTTCTGTCTTAGCAAAGGATTTGGGGACACTGAGTTTTTATGTCCGCATTTAGTAGCCAGTGCACATTTTTATAAGCCCCTGGTCACTCCCATAATGGCCTTAGGCCAGCCCTCCCCTCCCCCAGAAGGCCGGGAGGCAACCATGAAAGGCTTTCCACCTCTGCAGCCAGACCAGAACCACTCTCTCCTACCCTCAGGGACCACAGGAAAGCAATGAAATCTTTAACGGTTAGGAAGTTTTTTTTTTGCTGACTGATGTATCTTTTTTTTTTAAAAATTAATAATTATTTAATTTTTGGCTGCGTTGGGTGGGTCTTCGTTGCTGCACACGGCCTTTCTCTAGTTGCGGCTCGCGGGGGCTACTCTTCGTTTCGGTGCCTGCGCTTCGCATTGCGGTGGCTTCTCTTGTTGAGGAGCACGGGCTCTAGAGCGCAGGCTCAGTAGTTGTGGCGCACCAGCTTAGTTGCTCCACGGGCATGGGGGATCTTCCCGGACTAGGGCTTGAACCCGTGTCCCCTGCATTGGCAGGCAGACTCCTAACCACAGGGAAGTCCCACTGACTGAGGTATCTTAACTAAGAAAAATTTAGGTTCCCACTTTGGGGGCATGTGCACATGCGTGCAGGGAGGGAGGCGGGGCGGTTGCAATGATAGCGTGAAGACCTGTCCTCCAGGTGCACGCTGGGCTGATGCTGTTGGGAGGAGGGGCAAAGTGGAGTGGGAGAAAGGGGTAGAGGAATCCCACTGGCGTCCTGAGCTCCTGCAGGCCCTCTGTCGGCGCTGCTGCCGGCGGGGCAAGGGCCGACTCTTCTCGGAGTGGGAGTGTCCGCGGGCTCCAGGCTCTCTCGTGTGGCCTGGCTAGGCGGGGGATGCACCGATGGCCGGGTGCTGATGGAGAGGGACGGGAGCCCTGCCCGGCTGTGCGGTGCTGGTGGCTGTGTCCCTGCAGTGAAACCCTCCGCTCCCCTTGCCTCTTGGGTACTTCATCCCTGGCTGCTTTTCCTTAATCCTGTCGTATATTTGTCCTTCCTTTAAACTTTCCTTAATTGCCCCTTCCCGAGTCAGCCCTCTGCTGCTCGATTGGATGGATTTGAGGAGTTGGTGCCCTTCGAGGAGCAGCCCCGGGGCATAGGACCCTGTGCAGTGAGAACGGGCTTGGGTGGAGGCTAGAGGCTTCTTGGGGTGGGGTGGAGGGGAGGCACGGAGGCACCCGAGTGTGGAGCATATTGGAGGAGCCGTCGGTGTGGGTGGTCAGCAGGGCGCCAGGATGGGTGCGGCGGGAGGAGACTGTTCTAGGAGACAGGGTTAGAGAGATGCCTTCCGTCCCGGTGGCTGCAGGCCTTGACCTCGAGACATCTCGCCTGGGACCTTCTGTTTAATTCTTTGGAGGGCTTTTATTTACTATTTTAAACTCAATCTATCCGGGGAATCACCTGTTATCTCTAGTGAAGTGGAAGCATATTGTGGCTTTGACACGTCTTAGTGCTTCCTGGACAGCAGTGCGGTCAGCTCCAAATGGCACGGATGAAGAGTCTATTGACAGGCACTCCAGGGACAGCTGGGTCACAGAGGAGCAGTGTGACCTTTGACCCAGCCCTACAGTCTCTGTCCAGGCCTCAGTGCACTTATCTGTAAATGTGGTATTTCAATTTATCTCTAAGGCGCCTTCCAACTATAGTATTCTTTATTTATTGCTTGTATAGATATAATGTATATATAATAACAGGGTGATAAAGTCACTTTATATCCTTCTCTCTGAGTCATTCAGTTTTTGTTTTTTTTTGCGCTGTACGCGGGCCTCTCACTGTTGTGGCCTCTCCCGTTGTGGAGCACAGACTCTGGACGCACAGGCTCAGCAGCCATGGCTCACGGGCCCAGCCGCTCCGCGGCATGTGGGATCCTCCCAGACCGGGGCACGAACCCACGTCCCCCGCATCGGCAGGCGGACTGTCAACCACTGCGCCACCAGGGAAGCCCCACTCATTGTTTTTTCAAGCTTATTTCCTGCCTTGCCTTCCCTAGATTTCTTCCAAGGATTTTATCTCAGTAAGTGAAATACTGATAAATACCTTGATAAAAAGGGGCAACTTATACTGGAAGGTGGACTTTGCAATCCTGATGCCAGATTTTTCTCCCTGTGGCATGTGTTAATAACTTGGTCCTTCTCACTGTGAGATGTGTCTTTAGGAAATGTGTAATTGCCCGAAAGATGGAGGAGACGGTCTTCATTTCGCATGAAGAGTAATTATGCCGTTTGCATCGTATGTTCTAATAGAACTTGTGTCACTGCATACGTATTATTTTTAGATTTGGTTAAATACCTTGATGACTGCTGCCTGTCTTATGGAAAAGGTTTCTTCATTGCCTTGAGTGGGTAAATAATTTAAAAATCACTTGAATAAAAGAAGAGAAACATTGGGAAAGTTGATTAGGTGTAGGGGTGCAATGTGTAACCGTTAAAAATGTATGTATCTGGGGCTTCCCTGGTGGCACAGTGGTTGAGAGTCCACCTGATGATGCAGGGGACATGGGTTCGTGCCCCGGTCCCGGAAGATCCCACATGCCGCGGAGTGGCTGGGCCCGTGAGCCATGGCTGCTGAGTCTGTGCGTCCAGAGCCTGTGCTCTGCAACGGGAGAGGCCACAGCAGTGAGAGGCCTGTGTACTGCAAAAAAAAAAAAAGTATGTATCTTCCCTTTTAGTATTTGTTCTAATTCATTATTAGATGTTCCATTTTCCCACTTATTTAAAAGGCACCTAATCTAGAGAAGCAAATCAATATTTACAGTGCATTAGTGCCACAGAGAATTTGAGATCTTGTGATGAGGGTTTATTGCTGTTTTATCCACTCTTCAAAGGAAGGCACACATCAAACAGCTATCCGGGACCTGGTGACATCGCGCCCACCCCCCGTGTGCTTCATCCAGTAGCTTAATTATTGAAGATCCTCATCTTTGAATTTTCTTGTTAATATTTCAGAGGCTATACTTTGAAAATATATATATTAAATAACTCAGAAGATTATGAGGAGAGAAAGTTTTACTATCATGTTTTGAAAGGCATTGATTTTCCTAAAATGGAGGGTGAGGAATCGTAATAATAATGACCAAATTACCTGAAATGAGAAGCTCCCATTATTTCTAATTGCTCTGAAGAACACAAATTACATCAGATTATTAGTAATGCTGAAATAGGCTGCGAGCCCCAGAAATATGGAGCAAATTATAGGCAAAAAGGCCATATTTGTATTTTATTTCTCTGAGGCCAAGACAAAATTGCATTCTTTCTGCAATATTATGCTTTATCAGTACAGTGAGAGGTGGGGAGCTTGTCAGATGAATCAGGCAGTTGTGTTGCGTGCTTCTTTTTGTTGATAAGACCAGACATTTGGAAGAATCTCTTTCCTTAGAATCAAGTTTGGTTCCTCCAAAGACCTCACGCCAGTTGTGGCTACTTCTGCACTGTTCCCCACGACTCTCTGCATCTTCATCCTCCTTTGTTGCTTGTAATACTTTCCCTTATTTAGAGGCAACTGGTAATTCCTCTTGATACTATTTTGAAATGCTGTTCTATTTTTTTCTAGTACATCTTCATAAATTGTTTTAAGTTCTGTTAGGATGAGGTTTGGTGGATGAATACTAGTATAAAAGTGTATCCAATGTGGAATCACACAATTTTTAGCATCAAAAGGATCTTCTGTCCCCATTAGTGCAGCCTCTGGTTTTATAGATGGGGAGACTGAGGTCCAGTGAGGTGAACCAACGTGCCAGGATTATGCGTTCAGGCCAGTGGTTCTTAATGTGTGTGGTCTATGGTTCCTTCACATCAATAAGGCCATTTCAGGGAGACTGTTAGGCAAAACTCTTTTCATTATGTTCCAGAAACATTTTGTGTTGTTCACTGGGTTGACATCTGCACCAGTGGTGCCCAGACCCTGATGGGTAAGAGGCAGGCTCCTTGGCACAAAGTGAGATGGCAGCACCAAATGTATTCTTCACCCAACTCACCCGCAGTTTAAGGAAAAAAGCCATTTTATCTCCTATTCTTGACGAAGCAGCAAAATGATGACTTAAAAAAATCCTGACCCTTGAGTACACAATTTAGTATTTTGTGTGATAGCATAGATGGTAGGCCTGAAGTACTTGTACGTATTGAAGATCAGTGGTTTATTGAGAAAAACTTTCATGTGATAATTTGAGTTGTAAGCTGAGGTAACCATTTTTAGCGGAACACTATTTTTGTTTGAAAGGAGGCTGGAAAAACTGTGCTTATTCAGACTTTGGTGTCTGGCAGGGTTTCTAGAAAATGGATGAAGTGAGCCTGTCACTACATGGCAAATGACTGACAATATTTGTTGCCAAAGATAACATTCAAGCTTTCTAGTAGAATTAGATTTTGGAAAAACTTACATCCCACTGTGAGCATGACAACTTCCCAGTACTTAATGATTTTTCTGATGGAATTGGTTATGATATTCACATATGTGATTTTCTGATATAAAGAAATATATCAACATTCAGAAGATTGGCAAAACCCAATTAATAATATATTCCAAATAACTAATGTTACAAAATTTGTCACGGGTGAAAGATCCATTCCAGGTGTAAGACAGACAAATGTAACAGAGAACGGGAAGTTTACATTCCATATTGTACCTAACCTTTGAGAAACGAATTTCTCAAGTTTTGGTGTGCTATCAAAGAAGAAGATTTACAGTTATCTGAAAAGATTACTAACATTTGATTTCCTCTCCCAGCTAAATATTTGTGGAGCTAGTTTTCTCTTCGTATACTAGGTCATATCGCAGCAGGTTGAATGCAGAAGCAGCAGTGAGAACCCAGATGTCTGCTACCAAGCACAATGTGAAAAAGTGCTGCTACCCCACTACATATGCTTTATTTTGTAAAATTGTTTTCACAAAATCCTGTTGTTTATGTTAACATGTAATAGGTTTATTATTGTTAACTTAAAAATGAATAAATAAATATTAAATTTTTTTTTCATTTTCACTTCCAGTATGGTAAATATCCCTAGCTATAATCCACATAAACAAAAGCTCTTGGGGGCCCTCAGTAATTTTTAGTATGTGTGAAAGGGTCCTGAGGTCAGAGTTGAGAAATACCGATGTAGGCGGGTCTCGCTTGGGGCATGCTACGTCATCTTATACATCATACTTCCTCTGTTGAACCAGTAGAGGTTTTTTCTTTCGTTCTCCTATTTTAGCATTTTTGAAATTGGGGCTCCAGTTGTTTCAGTCTGTATGTATAGCTGATGTAATAGTTCTTTAACTCTCCCAAATCTAATGATGCTATTAGTTAAAACCGGTGTTTGATTTCTAGGTGTAAGTAATTTTACTGTGAAAACAACAAAATTCTTCCCTTTTACAAAATTGAGACTAATGTTTATATCTGCAAGTAGCTAGAAGTGGAGTTTGTTTTCCAATGAATGGTTGAATAATAGAATTAATTTCATGATTTGGGTGGTGATGGAGCACTGACCCAGGCGCCTCAAGTTCTGGACAGGAAAGTGTCCCTGTGCTCCTCCTGTCACCTCTCCGAACCTCCGCTTACTCATCTGTGAAGCAGGTTGCATGTTCCTCCATTGGGACTAACGTTAAAAACAAAAAAAGATTCAGATCCTTTCAAGTCACTGGTTTTTTAATGTTATTTAATCTGTGTGTGTGTGTGTGTGTGTGTGTGTGTGTGTGTGTATAAACTGGATGAAAATGACATAATTTTCACACAACCATAAAACAAAGAAATTATAAACCAATAAAAATGTAGATTTTCACCATCAGTGTGAGACACCGTGTCTAAATCGTAGGCAGTATGGGCATGGACACGTGGTGTGTTACAGGGTCTTTATATTTGGACCCAGTTTTGCTGCCCGTGTGCACTCTGATACTCTGTTCTTGCAGCTGAACAATTGCAAGAAAACCTTAACTTCAAGTTCATCATGATGTCACTTGGCGTTCCTTTGTTGAGAACACGTTGTTTACTTTTTAAAATGAGTTCTGTTCTTTTCTCATTCGCCTGGTAATCCGATCTAGGACACCTTCCTGAATTTGACTGTGGTCACCACTGTAACCATGGGGTCTGAAACTGCATGGGGGTACTCAGTTACAGGATGGTGCAAATGAAAGATCCAGACTGTCCTTATAGTCATTTCTTTTATCGGTATCACTAAAATGAAAACAAGAAGTGGAATGAATTGTGACCAACTCGTAGGAAGGGCTGCCTAGTAGCACGTCTCCTGGGACATCCTTTACAGTGTGGTTGATGTAGATGCTGCCTGGGGGCTGTGCCCCAGCATCTCCCCAGAAGGTGCAACCCAAGGGTCTGCAGTCCTGCTGTAACCCCCCTGGCCTCGAATCCTCTTTCTTTCCCTGCATCTAGAATTTTGAGAGTTACAGATACAAAGAGGTAGAGTGCTAATTATTTGTGTCTGTTTCAGACTAACAGATTAACACAGAGATCATGTCCCTTCAGAAGATGATGATCCTAATTCATCTAATCTGAATCATGTCTGCAATGTATTTCTCTTGGGGAAATTTTCAAAAACAAGTTGAGTAAGCTGTTTTATTGTGTCCAAGTGAATTTGGTGAAATTTATAGTCCCTGAATTTATTTGGGGGTTGAAATGGACTTTCATGTGATAATTTTATTATTGTGGGTACTGCTTTCAGTCATTACCTCTGTACCATTTTAAAAGGCCTTTTGTGAACTAATAGTGCTTCTTTTAGACTTAATACACACACACACACACAACTTGAGGGATACTACAGAATTCCTTAACAACTGAGTAATCAGCGACCCTGTTAATTGGAAAGCAACAGAGCTCATATCTAAGGAGCATTATTGTAATTTCCCAGAAGTATTTTATTCTTCCTCCTCCCCACTTTATTGCTTTTCTGCTTACAGTTTTGATTTTTGAATCTGGGAACAATTTTGTTAATTGAGAGGGAACTTTTTTATGGTAAGAGCATTGTACTATTAACATACATAGTTCCTTAGATGTACATTTTTGTGAACTTGTTTTGAGAGTGACTGTATAGTTCTTTGTTGTGTTTTATTTTTATTTTTTTGGTGCAAATTATAAGCAGCAAGAGCTGTCACAAGTTTTTACACACACTTTTTACACACTGAAAATTGAAAATTATTCTTCCCCATAATTTTCATGTATGTGTTTCTCGCAGCAAGTTAAGATAACCACCAACAATATTAAATGTTCAGTATATTTTTTTCTCTGGTAGTGTTATTCAGGCTCTTTCTTGGTTATCAAATCCTTTATTGGAAGCAAACATTAAATGCAATATTATTATGATTCATATGCTTCTGTTTTCTCTGGTTGTTTCTAATTTGCTTTAACATATTGGCTTGACAATGGTTTAAATATAACATTCAATGTACGTAAATAGTCTATCTTTAGTTTCATATCCTCAAGGTTCTCCGTAGCCACACCACTGAGCAAATGCGTCAATATTCCAAAAATGTTTCTCATGGTAAATGATGAGTTTACTCCTTCACTGCTAAAGCTGCTTTGTTAGAGGCTTTTTATAAGTACTTAACTTGTATCCTAGTTTTTGAAAAGATTACTCGAAGCGTGATTTCATCCAAAATTTTTGTCTTATGTTTATTATGCTTTTCACTCTGTTGATGTGTGGGGCTTTTGGTTCTGATTCTCAGTGCTACAGACTCATGTGCCTTCATTCTTCTCTCTGGTTTTGTAGTTCTGTTCCTTGTCTGTAACAGTGATCACATCTGCTAGGATGTTCTCAGTGCTGCCATTACAAATTTTAGCCTGGGTGTGTTGTTGATTTTGTTAGAGTCATTGCAAACACACTCCTCTTTCATTTGAATACAGTTGCTAAAACACCATCTTTTATGTAATTGTGTATGTGAGTATACGGCAGACACTACCTGCGTATTGGTGTACTACTCTTAAGATTTCCGTTTTCTTAAGGATAAGAAACATGTCTGTGCTCTGTACTTTCTGATAATACTTTGTTAAACAAAGGAAATGTTTTATTTAACAGGTTTCTTTAATAGCCGAGCCAAACCAATATCAGGATGATAAGAACAGCAGTGGTGATTATCGTCACTATTGAGTGCGCACCGTGTGTCAGACACTGTCTTACGCACTTTAGCTCAGTCAGTCCTCCCAGTACCCTTAGGAGAGAAGTACTGTTTTATTGCTGTTTGTGTAGGAAGGGCCACAGGCAGAAGACAGGGAGGCCACTTGCCCAGAGCCACACAGGTGACCAGGGTGAAGTGCAGATGCCATACCGGCCTTCTCACTCCAGATATCCTGTAGGTACCATATTTCTTTCGCAGTGACGTTTTTAAAGGGGCTAAGGGAATTTCTATTTAGGAGGCTGGCCCACTGTCACCGTAAAGTGTTATTCTATTCTTTAATCTTTTGCTTTAACTACCTTTATCCTAATATGTAGTTTTCAGACGTTAGGTTATCTTTAATAACGCTGCTTTGTGTTGTAGATATGCCTCTTCACGTCCGACGAAGCAGTGACCCAGCCTTAATTGGCCTCTCCACGTCTGTCAGTGATAATAACTTCTCCTCTGAAGAACCTTCACGGAAAAACCCCACGCGCTGGTCGACAACCGCTGGCTTCCTCAAACAAAACACCGCCGGCAGCCCTGCAGCTTGTGACAGGAAGGTAACTGCTTCTAGTTCCTGTCGTCTTTCTATCAGGGATGGGAGTCAGCCATGGGCCAGGTCTTTGCTTCCATGGCATCCCTGCTACATCCTCTGTGACCTTCACACCAAAGTTCAGATAACTTATTTTGTATTGCCCTTGAATTTTCTGATTAAATCCTTGCTATATATTGTGTATCTATTTATGTATCCATTTTTGGAATGGATAATATGTTCCTACGGTGAAAAATGAAACCTTTTAACACGAAGTATGTACACCTAAGGGCCCTCTCCTAAGTCCTAACTTGTCTGCTGGTCACCCCATGTCTCTTCCTGGGAAACCCCATTATGAGCTTTTTGCATGTCCTTACAGGGATCTTTTGTGCATGTATAAACACATATTCATGTTGGCCCCTGAGGTACATTAAAGAAATCACAGCATGTGAACCGTTAAGGATGAAAGTGGACATCCTCCATGGTCATTTGCTCTCTCTACTCAATTGAAACGAAATGGAAGTGTACTGTCTAGTCTTAATAATATTCTCTCCTTTGACCAAATTTAATTTGTCCATGACCTAATTTATTTAGTCTAAATAAATAAGCTTTATTTTAGTCTATTTAGTCTACCTTTTTTCCAATTTGTGTTAATGCTCCGTGTCATATATTCCTACAGAAGCCGTACCATCCCGTTCCGTTATACCTCTAACCTTTTACCCAATGAGCTTTAAGCTGTGCTTGTCATTTTCACTGCTGAATCTATAAAATAGAGTCTCAGCAAACATCTGTTGAATGAATTAATGAACATTTTTCAGTGCAGCCAGTAATTGAGCACCACACATATCGAGAAGTGTGGAAATATATTAATCACATATTAATAGTAAAAATCAATGTAGTTTGATATTTGCTTGATTTATCCTTTGCATCTATGTCAAAATACCTGTTTTAAATATTTCTTTTATCTTGGTTTCACATTTCAACAAACTCTTCTTCGTACCAGTTCAAGTAAAGAAAAAAAAAAAAAGAAGAAGGGAATATGTAAGTTTAAACTGAGAAGAATCTACCAAGAAAATACAATGTACTATAGTCTGATTTTTTTGGATGAGGGGTTTAACTCTTCTGTTATATTTTATTAGATATGTGATGAGTTTCTTCTCATTGAGATTAGCCTGAAAATTTAGAATGCTTTATCATGCAGTAGATTCTATTCAAAGAATCTGGTTTCTGAATAGGCCTCGTGACCTTTAATTTGTAGTCGGAATAGACCTGATTTCCATGGATATTCACAAATATATAACAAGTCAAGTTGGTAGTTTAAAAAAATTTATTACTTTAAAAAAAGGTTTTTGCTTAGTTGAAGGATAGGGGGTCAGGAGTCAGGTAATCAAAGTTTTCTTTTTAACTCATTCAACATCTTGGCTGTATGAATCAGCTTCAGTTACAGCAACCACAGGAGCTATTTTCAACATAAAAGGACTTAATGTTGAGAATTTGTTTTTCAGAAAATTATTGGAAGGGCTAGAAGAGCAGACCATAGGCTGGGCCCCCAGGGCTTTCTGGACAATGCAGTACAGTGTGTCTAGCTGGCCCGGGGAGGGGGCAGAGGTGCAGGACCTGGCGTCCTGCTGCCTGCATTGGCCCAGTAGACGTTAGCACTGTCTCCACCTGTGCTCACCTTGCCGCCTGTCACCTGTGGAGCTGGGCCTGAACCCAGGAACACCCTAGAAAACGCCGTCATCTCCACGGCTTGCCACTAATAACAGCCCAAGAAAATCCCCTATTTCACAATTATCATTAAAATCTCAGGCTGTTGAATCCAAATGGGCAGAATGCAGTTTGCTCCAGATCCTTATGTCTAGGGGTGTCTGGGAAATGGACTTTAGCCTTCCAGGCTCTGCAGCCCAGGGAAGCTGCCTGGAGAGGATGGAGATGCTTATGGCCAGTTAACCATGTCCACCTCACTGCCATTCTCTTTTATTTTGTTTTATTTTTTGGCCGTGCCATTTGGCATGTGGGATCTTAGTTCCTCAACCAGAGATTGAACCTGCGCCCCCTGCAGTGGAAGCATGGAGTCGTAATCACTGGATAGCCAGGGAAGTCCCTCATTCGTTCTTTTTTAAATAACATGTGTCTATCATTGTAAAAAATTGGGCAACTAGTAGAATAGAACAAAATTACATTATCCATAATTCCAAACTCATCAACAACCAGTACTAAGATATAAGTGAACACGCAAACACACACACACACACACACACACACACACACACACACACAGTCGGAGTCATTCTTTGTCTACATATTTGCATCCTGATTATTTCTACAGTTTTTTCATCTCATAGGGATTTCCCCTGGTGTGAGTTTTGTTAGAAAATATTTTTAATGAACACAAAGTATTCCAGGGTAGAGTATACTTTATCATTCTCTTATTGTTGGACATTTATACTATGTTTTTTCACATTATAAGTATCAGCACTGTAAGACAGACTTGAATATAATTTTGTTTTAAAAATGGTTACTTTACCCAACAAGCTTTTTCCCTATTGAGAGTGGTATTTAACGTAGCCAGATGCCTACACTTTCCCATGGCAGAGACCTTGATTCACACACATATCTCTCGATGAAATCGTATTCACGTACGACACACATAAAAGGTAATGTGTAATGAATTTGTCTTTTGAATTATCTTTGGCTTTACTTTTCAAATACCTATTTACTAAGTTTCCTAGTCTAGATTTTTAAGCTGTTTGTATTTTAGTCTGTCTTATTTTCAGTTATAAAACAACTTCCAATGTCTTCAATATTAAGAAAGGATGCTTGGAGGAAAGCATACTTGCTTATCAGTATTAAATTTATTTACTTCTGTTGCGTCCATGAGAGTTTACCTATGCTGGGCAATTTCAAGATGTTATAAATTCTTATCAGCATGTAGAGGTTTAGGTTTTCTGTATAAAAACACGGAAATCAGTTAGTTAAAGGTTCACAGTCCTGTGATTCATTGATCTCTAATGGTCAAAATAGGTTGGTGTTCTTGTATAACTCATCTGCATACGTAAGTAGCTTCTATTCTTCCAAGTTAAATAAGCAAAACAGTTTTAGTGTAATGTCACCAATCAGTTAAAATCTCTTATTTCTGAACCAGGCAGTTCCTTTGTCGTGTGTGAGAACACAGCCACGTTGAACTTTCCCTTGTGGTTCAAAACCACAGATGAGAGGTGGAGTCTTCCCAGTTAAAACAGTAATACTGTTTCATCCCACTGTCAAGTTTAGAGGGCAAAGTTCACAGATTTTGATGCTGCTAAGCCAGGTGAGGGCTCGAAGAGACCAAGGGTTTCACGGGCTTCTGGATTTCTTAAATTCTGTCATAGTTTTATCTGGCAATGAGGCATAGAGGGGATGAGAATCTTGGCTCTTTTTCAGGGTTCTTTGGAACATTGGCTTATCCCTGTTACCCAGCTCTTTGTGGCTGACTGCCCTTTTCAACTCTTAGAGACCATTTTGCTCACAATTGGTGTGGAAAGTATCTTGCTAGAAGATGTATTTTCATTTGAGATTTTGTGTGTGCATATTAATACTTCATCTTGGGAAAGAGTATTTCAGTCAGTGTGAATTCTCAAGTCGTTCTGCCAGCTCTTTAGCCATCCTTACTAGGTCCATGTCCCTGTGAATGAAGAGGCCACCAAGGATGTGGACAGGGTTTGATTCATTCCACTGTAATGAGGCACTTATCAGAATCAGTCTGCCATGAGGTTTTAGGAATCAGGTCTCTGTTCTGTTTGTTGGGCAGTGGTTGTAAGCTGTTGTTCCTTCCCGTAAATAATAAGAGGTGTTGTTTTTCTAAGTTATGTTGCCCCCCAATTAACATGGGTAGAATTAGCATAAACTCATATTTTGACTAGTTTCCAAGGGAGATTCTTACCTGATCAGGGAAGGGGAGGAAAGTGGTAAGAGAACATATTTCCTTGGCATCATTAGGTTAAAAAAATTTTTTTTTCCCATTTCTTAAAGAGATGTTTAAGAACATCTCTGGATGTTTCTGACCCTCTGGGTTTATTATTTCTGTTTGATTTAGTTGCTTGTCACATTTGATATCTTTCCAATACCCCTGATGCATGCAAACTCTTGGAAGAGGTGCTGTCTTAATTATGTCTTTGTCACCTCTCTTTCCATTACATTCAAAGCAATGTGAGATCTTCCTTCTAACTTTAGAAAATGATTTTTACAAATCTTTCTTGTGGTATGTTTTGAGTCCCCAAACAGTTTTTTTTTTCCCCGATAATAGTATTTCTTGCTCTTTGCATTTTCTAAAGAAATGAAAAATATAAAGAAGCAGATAGGTAATTTGGGGTCTTGATGAGCGTTGACATTTGGTGTATGAATTTGAGGACTTCTGTGGAGCATAGTATAGCTCTACACAGATGGTGGCTGTCCTTGATACCAATGGGGAGTCATCCAATCAGTACAGTTTAATTTCCTGCCTTTTTCCCTAATCTATGTTATACTGAGAGCATTTTCCTTTGTCTTGTAAATATCGATACTTTGCACAAGGTTCTATTATGTAATGATTTTTTGGAGTTGTTTATTAACTTTATTTGGTGATTTTTCTTATTGCTTAACATATTTATACTTTAGCTTTTTTTTTCTTATTTTGCTCTTATAAGTAACCTTTACAAGTACTCTTCAGAGAATATCCTTATATACCAATTTATGTTGACATCTCTGATTATTTTCTTAGAGTAGATTCCTTAAGTAGATTTATTTGACCAAGGAAACAAACATTTTTAAAGCTATTGAAAATTGCTTCCCATAAATTCATGAATAATAAAGTGAAAAGTACTTATGATGTATAAAGAGCTCTGTGAGAAGTCCTAGATGGGGTGGGCGGGGGGGTGAGGGGTAGGATGCAGAGCACCAAGAAGCAACTGGTACTGTTTCTGAGTTCCAGAACTTACTGTCTTACTGAATAGTTTAATAGTTCCATTTGACTGTGTATCAGAATTACCTGTGGACTTTTAAAAGATGAAACAAACTTACACCAATAGATTCATTTACCCAGTTCAGGACGTTTGTGTGTTTTTCTTTAAAGCTTCTCTGTTGATTCCGGGGCACAGTCTTTTTTAAAGAACTTGGGTCCAGCGGGAAGCGGAAGGTATCTTTGTCTGTCAAGAGATGGCAAATAGGAATATAATCGTTATTTTGATATGTTTTTGTTTTGGGCTATTTTTTCTATCTTAGAATAGGATCTGGAACATTTAGCGTATTTGGTTTTGTGACACTTCACTTCTTTTCACACTTAGCCCAAATTTTTAAATGAAAAGCTATTAATTTTAGTTTTTTTTTAAAGTATTACAACACCCCACTGAGATATTGGATCCTATGTTAGCAATACAAGACTAGAACAGGAAATATTTTTCTGGGTAGAAGCTATGATAAAAGCACTGTTTCTGTTTACTGTTACTTGGCACATCCCACCTCCCCTCCAATCTTAGTTCAAGTGCATTTAGATATGTAAAGTCAGGACACTGAATTCCCAGCATTAGGGTCACCAATCAGGCACAAGAAGCCTCCAGAAAATGTCTGCTCCCTGTTTTACTGAGAGCGAGAAAACTTTTGCAGTTGATACACAGACAATACAATAGCAATGACATTTGAATCGTGTTCCACGTGGCTCTTTAAAATAGCTGCTTACTGGCTCATTCATTCATTCGTTTGTTCATTCATAGTAAAATGATATTCTATATATATTATATATATATAACTGAATTACTTTGCTGTACACCTGAAACTAACACAACACTGTAAATCAGCTATGCCTCAATTTAAAAAAAAAAGAAATGGATATTTGCTCTCTTTAGATTTTTTTTTTTTTTTTTGCGGTATGTGGGCCTCTCACTGTTGTGGCCTCTCCCGTTGCGGAGCACAGGCTCCGGACGCGCAGGCTCAGCGGCCATGGCTCACGGGACCAGCCGCTCCGCGGCATGTGGGATCTTCCTGGACCGGGGCACGAACCCGTGTCCCCTGCACTGGCAGGCAGACTCTCAACCGCTGCGCCACCAGGGAAGCCCAAAGCTTATAATCTTGATCAAGTAAATTATGTACAGACATTAAAAAATAAGTAAATAAAGTGATCTTCTAAATTTACCTATTTTTTGCTTTCTCATCCTCTTCTCAAACCTTTGGCTTCTTGGTCTGCTTCTTCTCATTTTTTCTTTCTAATGTAGAAGGTGAGTCAGAGTGGTAAATTTTTTATTTTTGAATTAGTCCATTTGACCAGCTTGCTATTAAAAAAAAAGGTGTCTATCTTTTGGTTTTTTATGGGCCAACCATAGCTTCCAGCTAGTTACAATAAGCATCTAAAACCTCAAAGGATGGACTAAGAAGTTTTTTAAAACTACGTTTCCTTTGTGAGAGCCCTATAGCTGTGTTTAATTTTCTGGGGTATTTGCTTCAAGGGAAATCCAGCTGAGACCCAGGTCTTAGGCTATCCGGCTACAACATTTGTACTTCTCGTAAAAGACCTCTAAAACTATAAATTTCACCCTTCTGTTTTGCATATTAAAAGATCTCAATTTGAATGCACTGCATTTTTGTTCAGTAAGTGATGGTTCTACTCATTTTTAAAATAGGCTAACCTCAAGTGCCAAGCTGCCCTAGCCTGAGCTGTTAATAACTGAGACTCATCTATTTCTGTGCCACATTTAGGAATATAATCCCCCTTCACATACTTTAAATATTATAATTTGTGTTCCAAGTTATGAAATCCTGAAGTGCTATTGAGAAAATGTTTAAGCCTGGGTGTGGTATTTTTAGAGTTCACAAACCATTCCAGGAATATGAATCCGAAGCAATGTCAGAATCCTTGCTGAGCAGCCTCGAAGTTACACATCACACAGAGGGAAGTGAAGATATTACACCCGTTTTTCTTGATTTGGGAGAGGAGACCAGGAACCGGCACTGATTAAATTATATTGAACAAAAATTCACGTATTCTTTAGACACTGAAAAATATTTTGGCCTCATTTCATCTTTCTAAGTTGGTGTCTATTTTTAATTTTTAATACTTTAGCTTATAAATATACCTACTTTGGGTCATGAAGTCATGTCCTGTTATTAAAGAGAAGAGCCTAGTGAGGTGCTGGGACTGAGGTACCTGGTGTTTGCTTTCCAGCTGCTGGGGCAGCCCTGTTTTAATTTGCATGTGTTCTAGTTGCCATCATGGGCTGCACTGCCTTTGGGGCAATGTTTTTTACAGGGTGGGGATAAAAATGGTTTCCATCTGTCCCATCTCCAAACTGTACTGTTTCTGAGGTTTTGGTATTTTCGTGTAATGATAGCCAAGTTGATCTGAGTACTTGCTTCTTGCTGGCTGTGTTATATCTCATTTAATCACCTTTTGAAGTGTAAGTAGTGTGGCCATTCCCAGTGTATTGGTGAGGAGGTAGAACCCGAGAGAGTTTAAATAATTCACCTAAGAATTAAACCAACTGCTGAAAGATAAAGTTGTGTTATGAATCTCAATTGTCCTGTTTCATATTCTGTGCTCTTAAGTATGCTACCCACTTTCCAACATACTTACACTGACTTTATATATTGCCCAGTGTTCATTTAGTTGAATATTTTAAACTGTAAAATATTTCATAACAACCTTCTCATTTCTATCACCTCTAAAACTTTCTGTTAAGCAATTAAAATAGGAATATAAGAATAACCAGCATTTATTATTAAAACCAAAATAATTTTTAAATTATTATATCTTATTATTATATCATATTATATCTTCACACCTTAGTCTTGAGTGAAAATACGCTAGCGTCATTAATATCACTACTAATAATCTGATTTTGGTAACTGATCTCCATTTCTTTCCCCCTTTTTGGGGGAACTTTTGTCTTTGTGTTTTCCAATCCTTGTGATTGATATTTTTATCATTGTTATTGCAAAATTATATACTCAGCCCTCTTCCTGATATTTTATGTGTGTTGTTCAAAACAGCTTAACAACAACAAAGTAAATAATGATATAATTGGATTTGAATCGAAAGACCAGAATAAATATCCACGAGACTACGGTGATACTAATAAGTGATTGAATAAAAAATAAAATGGGGAAAAGGTCCAAATTTCCTCACAGGAGAATTCCAAATAATATATGTTACACTTCCCTCTCCAGAAGGTGGAGCTTAATTCCCCTCCTCTAGGATTGGCTGCCTTTAGTAATTTGTTTCCAAAGAATAGAGGATGGAATGAGAAAAACATTAACTCTATAGTGGGGAACTGTGGTGAACTGACCTGAACCCAGTGGTCAAGGTTAGTTATCACTAGTGATAATTCATGGTGATGGTATGAGCCCCTGATGTAGTGTAATGAGATGGGACCTCAGTGGAATTTTCCCCAAAACTCTTGACTCCGGTTTAATCATGAGGAGCCTTCAGACAAACCAAAATTGAGGGACGTTCTACACAATACCTGACCACCGTTCTTAAAGAATGTCATGGTCGCAAAATACCAGGGAAGACTGAGAAACAGTCTCAGATCAGAGGAGTCTGCGGAGACACGATAGCTAAATGCAGTTCGGGATCCTGCCGCGAAACAGGGATGTTAGTGGAAAAAACTGATGACTTGCAGATAAGTCTGTAGTTCGGTTAACAGTGTCGTACCGATGTTAATGTCTTCATTTTCACAGGTAAACCAAAGTTATGGAAGATGTCAGCGTTGGAGAAAGTTGGGTAAAGAGTATGCAGGAGCTCTCTGTACCATCTTTTCTGTAAATCTAACCTTTTTCCAAAACAAGAAGGTACAATGTAAGTTGTACCACCCACATTTTGTGCCGAGAACTGGATGCCAGTTAATGCACCAATAATGAGAATTATGGAACGAGGATTCAGCCACTGGGCTCCATGAGCCTCCTGACATACCTGTTTGTTCCCTGAAATGTGTTTTTTGCTTTGAAAATGAGCTCTGTTAAAAGTTCAGCTGATTTTGTTAAATATTGGTTTAAGGTTGGCCCCCTTTACTGCTACAAGCCTGAGTTTGAGAAATGCGTCAGCTTTAGACACGCTGCATCTTCAGGACTGGGAGCTCCCACTTTGTCTTCAGTTTTTATCTTGACGACCTCCTGCGTCAGCTGTTTCTTTTTCACTTTATTCAGATGGTTAAGATTTTTTTTTAAGGTGTGTGTGTGGGGTCAACAGCAATCACTCCGAAATTTCCCAGAATCACATTTTCTAAAATTATAATTTTCAGTTATAATTTGAGGACTAAAGCAGTTTCCTTGAAAATTAATATTCTTCTCAGAGAACATGCTTTTTCTGCTGATGGGGTTTGGAGAGAAGGACTTAATTCTTCAGAAGTCTGAGCCATTAATTTCTTTATTCTAATTGCTTCTCTTGTGGAGGTGGAGGCTCATAGATAACTTCTTTTGGTTTTTGGGTTATAACCCAATTATATCATTATTTACTTTGCTGTTGTTAAGCTGTTTTGAGCAATGCACGTAAGATATCAAGAAGAGGGCTGAATATATTATTTCTCAATAACACTAACAACAATAATATCAATTACAAGGATTAGAGAAAACAAAGACAAAAGTTTCCCCCCAAAAAGGGAAAGAAATGGAGATCAGTTAACAAAGTCCGATTTTTAGTAGTGATATTAATGAAGCTAGCATATTTTTACTCACGCCTAAGATGTTAAGATATAATATAGACTTGGTGAAGTTTTAAAAATGATGCCAGTTTTAATAATTAATAAACTTTATTCCTTACTGCTGATTAGTGCTGACTATTCTTAGATTCCTATTTTAATTGCTTAACGGAAAGTTTTAGAGGAGATAAAAATGATCTTCTACATTTTTCAAAAATGTATCTGTGGAAGTGGTTTACCTGAGGAGGCCATTTCACAATTAAGGGGAGAACTTTACAGAAACTAAATTGTAGATGGTACCCGAGAACTTTTCACAGGAATGACTCAATTGTTCTGCTGACCCACCCAGTCCATTGAAGTTATGTTTGTAAACGGAAAAATGTAAGGAGCTGCTAATATTTACATTGCCACATTAATTATATATGGTGCCAATTGTAGTGATTTCTTTGGATATATATTGCTTTAAGATTAAGGTAAAAATGTTTTCAAATTTTAGCAATTTCTTTGAATATATATATATATATTGCTTTAAAGTTAAGGTAAAATATTTAGATAGGTAAGCATAAAAGATTCATCTTGCACACTTGGATAAGATGTAAGACGGCAGATCTTTTGGAATCAGGCGACTAAGTGTTTTACTCTCTCTCCCTCACCTCCTCGCATCTGTTCCCTCCCTCTCTTGTGCAGTTCGCTCCTGATGCCAGATGCGATCGTTATTTACAATTTTAGTTTTGAGATATGAACATTTGGAGTTATGTGTCTTTGAAAGAAAATGAAATGTAGATGGGTATTTTGTACCTTCAAAATAAGAAGCGTGTAGCACTTTCTAAAATGTTGGAAAATTGTGTCAGATTCCAGTTGGTTTCGTGGAGTCGAGCAAGCGCCGCTCACATTCTCTATTGTTGTTGCGGAAAATGAATGGCATCTGACTCGCAGCCTTGGTATCCTGTGTTTTTCTCCTGCACTTGCCCTTGGTGGAAGGAGTAAGGTCAGAAGTGGGGGTCCCGACCCTGCTGACCGTGGGGTGTAGGTGGCTGTAGAACAACTAAGTGACCGTGGTGGTTTTTGTGAAATTCTGTGAAAGAAATAAAACGGGAGCTGCTGTTTTTGCTGCTTCTCTTTTAGCTCTTTTCCTTAGTTCCTCAGAACACAGGTGGAGATAACGTCTTTGTAACTTGAAAAAAGATTACACTTCCTCCCCATCTACCTTCTCCTCACCCCTTATGCGTGTTTTCATAAGATAAAGGAGATAATCCCAGTTATATCAGACAAGAGATCATTGTATTTAAAATAATTTTATAAATTTATTTATTTATTTTTTTATATTTGGCTGAGTTGGGTCTTCGTTGCTGCGCGCGGGCTTTCTCTAATTGCGGTGAGCGCGGGCTCCTGTTCCTTGCAGTGCTCTCGGGCTTCTCATTGCGGTGGCTTCTCTTGTTGCGGAGCATGGGCTCTAGGTGCACAGGCTTCAGTAGTTGCAGCATGCAGGCTCAGTAGTTGTGGCTCGCAGGCTGTAGAGTGCAGGCTTAGTAGTTGTGGTGCATGGGCTTAGTTGCTCCGTGGCATGTGGGATCTTCCTGGACCAGGGCTCGAACCTATGTCCCCTGCATTGGCAGGGGGATTCTTAACCACTGCACCACCAGAGAAGTCCCTAAGACAATTTTAAAACAAACATTTTACGCTTGATTATTCCTAAGACTATGTAGTATTTATCAATGAACCAACCATCTGTAACATAAATAGAAGTTGTGATTCAAGATTGTGTAATGGCTTTGTCCTACTTGACAAGCAAGAACTTGGGAGATACTTTCCCATGGGAGGGGGTCATTATATAGGAACGGCTGGATATCAGAAGTTATACCCAGTTATACCCAGGTAAACTGCGCTTCCTGCTTAGGTGGAGAATGAGAACTTGGAAATGTCATCTCTCAGAAATTGGGCATTGAAGTGGGGAGGTATAACTGTGGGATCTGGTTAGTCATCCTAATCTCCATAGAGCATTTGTCATAACTTCTCTGAGTCCCCGTTTCTTTTTTTAGACAGTGAGAGCTTCAGCTGGCTGTTCTCTAGCTTTTTCCTTCCAGCTTTTAAAATTCTGTATCTAAAGTTTTTCATGGCATTCTGAACTGTTGAGGTGGGTTAGGAACAACTGGGGAAATTGGTTCCAATAAGGAGCCTGAATGAGGCTCAGTTTTGCTGATCTTTTCCTTCGTGGATTTCCTGGTCTGCTCCACAAGCAGGTCTGGTAGCTTCAGAGACCTTTGTGCTCTGATGGTCACCTCTGGAAACACCATGGCCTTCATAAGTTAGTGTACCTCCATGTGAGATTTGACCAACCCCTTTTATGCCAGATTCTTTATGTTATAGCCTGATGCGTATCTGTTCCAGGGGTTATTTTTCTTACCTGATATCAAGACTGTTAACAAGGTCAGTTGTAAGTTGTGAGATAAACCTATAATGTCAAGCTTCTGGTTTTGTGAACATGTCAACCTGAAGCATTTGCTGTGCAACAGGAAACTTATTTGCAAAATTAATTTTAGTTCTCAAATGTGTTCTTCCATATTGGAGAGTTCCAACATGATTTTTTTTTTTTTGGTGTATTTAACATTTTTGAGTGTCCCACTGATCTAAATGTAATTTTATGATCTAGAAGCTATTGAGCATGTACTTATGATACATGCTGGAAAAGGCATGAGTTATAGTTCAGAATTTTTAAGGCCAGAATGAGTTTTGAGAACTGTGTATGGTACCTTTAACATTTCAAAGGAAAAAGAAAACTAAGAAAATTTGATGTGCACGCTAGGAGATTTTACTTTATACAGTAATAAAAAAATTTGCTTGGCTAAATTAATGTTTTTCAACTTTTGTTTTGTTTTTCTTTTTTTACTAATTTCTGTTCAAAACATAAACTCGGTTTAAAAAGAAAATTAAAATAGTTAAAAATAAAATATTTATTACTTATGAAATTTGAGCTAAAGAGGTGCTGTGGTAAATGTTTTGGCATTCAAAATCTTTGGACTTTGACCCTTTTGTTTTTTAATTTTAAACAACTTAACATGTGTGTAATCAGTGTCTCTTGTTGCAAATTCTACCGCATTTTACTAGACTATATATCTATCATTTATAGATATTTATAGATAAATAAATGATAGATATATAGTCTACTATTAGACAGAATTTTGTTTTGACAAAAAATCTATGGGGCTTCCTTGGTGGCACAGTGGTTGAGAGTCCGCCTGCCGAGGCAGGGGACACGGGTTCGTGCCCCAGTCCGGGAAGATCCCACATGCCGCGGAGCGGCTAGGCCCGTGAGCCATGGCCGCTGAGCCTGCACGTCCGGAGCCTGTGCTCTGCAATGGGAGAGGCCACAACAGTGAGAGTCCCGCGTACAGCAAAAAAAAAAAAAAAAAAAAAAAAAAAAATCTATGAATGTTCGAATCCTCTTTGTCCTGTCATAGTTCTGCTCAGAAGTAGGAACAAATTTTATTTTATTTTATTTTTTATACAGCAGTTCTTATTAATTATTTGTTTCATACACGTTAGTGTATACATGTCAATCCCAGTCTCACAATTCATCCCACCACCAGCCCCCTGCCACTTTCCCCCCTTGGTGTCCGTATGTTTGTAGGAACCAATTTTAAACACACATTATTTTCTTTATCTCCTCCACCCCTCTCATTAATAATGATTAAGAATGTGGAAGAAGGCAATTATCAAAAATGAAAGTAAGATGTATACATACAGGTACCAGTACTTTAGGGACAGGAATTACTGCTAATATGGAACCGGTTGTTTGACCTCTGATCAACAACGTTAGGCATTGCATGCAGGATACTGGTCACCATGTATTTCGAATAGTGCTTTTTAGTTCATTACAGTTGAAAATAGCCATGTGCCTAAGATAAGTGATGATAATTATTGTGTTTGGAATAAAATCCTGTGTTTCCTTACTTTGAGAAATGCCTTAATAGGTGTGCAATTGGTTTAAACTGATAGGGACTGCCAAACTTTCTGACTTCATTTACAAGTTGGCTATTGAACCTGTGTGTGTGTGTGTGTGTGTGTGTGTGTGTGTGTGTGTGTGAATTTATTTATTTATCTCCCCCCTCCCCCCAATTCTTATTTATATCTAGAGGGTGGTTTGAAGGTCAGAAAAGTACATTGACAACAATCCTGTTTACAGACCGTTTTATGGTTGTTATCTTTAAGCTTTAGCCTTGGCATTGCTTCCAAGGTCATACTCTGGTATAGCTGTCAGGAGACACAAAAGACAAACTCTGGCCCAGGGGCAGGAATGGGGCTGCCACACTGAATTGACAATATGACTACTGAAGATTTTAGCAAGCTTCCTGCAATTAAAAAAAAAAAATTGTCCTAAGCCATAATTACTCATTTCACTTCAGCCTCATAATTTCAGGTTAGACATCCTGAAAATGGTTTTCCTTTGTTTTTTGTCTGTCTTTTCTTGTGGAAATGATAAAGCGGAAGATTGAATTCTCTTTGACCACAATTGCAGAGTTGAAAAATATTGTAAATTTAAAACCACATAGGAATATTCGAAACCATAGGTTGCATAGAGGGTGCAAAAATGACATCTATATGCATCGGGTGTTTGGTGTTTCAACATATGGCACAATTCCTAGTGATTTTTTAAAAGATGTTTGGAATTTTTACATTGAGATAACGTGCAAATATAGTTGGGTTTCCTCTGCTAATAGAAAAATATCCATTACTTCTATGATGTTTATGAAATATTCCTGTATTTCTGCAGTAGGGATGTAGGTTTGCCAGGAAATCTGACCATCAGCTAAATAGCTGTTTCTGAGAGATAAAACCTTGGAGCTGCAGCTTACTATGCCAGGAATAAGCCTCTATCCCAAGGCCTTGGGTGGGTTCTGTGTTATTTCTTTTTATTGGCTCAGGGAGGGGGCAGAAAGGACAGTCACTTTCCCTACCCTGGAAGAGATTTACTCCATAACCAAGCTCTGGCTACCCTGGAGCAGCAAATTAATATGCATTTCTCAGCCTGGGTGGCTTTTTGACACCTGATGATGTGGCAGTACATTTAGATGATAAGGAAAATGCCTGCTCACAGCAAGGAGCATCTGTTTTTTTTCTGGCAAGAGGAAAAGTTTTCCACCCAGTGCAAAAGCTTGAGTGGATGTTTGGGCCAGTCTCTTAAGGAGAGGATTAAAGTTATAATTTTAAAAAAAGGAGAGTAATTCATTATGGTATTTTTCTTATATAATCTTTTAGATGTAAAGTAGTAGCTTTAATGATTTTTTATTGTTAGCAAATTCAGTAATTTTTAGAGTTTTCTATATTGGTCCTACTGCTAGATTTTTATAAGTCTAAAGAAAAAGATTTCTTTCTTTCTTTTTAAAGTTTGCCAGTATACAGAATGGAGACATTAATTTGATCATAGAATAAAATAGATTTAAAATCCCATTCTCCAATTTATTATAAATTCAACTCTAACTTGTGAAAATATCAATGACGAAAACATTTGTTGGTTTATTTTTTTCTTCAGGTTATGAAATAGTTTTGCAAATACATTTAACAAACATTTTGACTTTTTTGTAGTTGACTATAGTTTGGTCCATGAAAAATGTAGTCTTGCATAGACATAGTTAAAAGTACCATAATTTTAAAATCATTTACACTGGAAAAAGTATTTTCAAATTGAAAATAGAATGCATTGTATCCATTTCAGTTGAAAACAGTGACTATCCATGCATATATTGTAGAAAATACAATGTAAGTAGAAAATACATTGTATGTTATTAGGTTTATGGATGTGCTCACGTCACAGATACTAATCACAGCTTTATAGGACTATACTCTGTGTGTGCACTTGATCCAAACTTCAGACAGGATTTTGAGGACGAACATTGCTGAAATCCTAGTAGCACCTGCATGGTGCTGTCGACAAAAATAACAGATACGTTGCATAATGATTAGTAATATATTTTAGAAATTCTTCACTTACCTGGTAATGACTAAGGTGACAGTAACTGGACTTTTCATACATCATAAATCAATTAATATATGCATTTATTATTGACTTTATTATATCAACATTGAATTAGAATTTTTTTTGTTATGGGGGTATGTTTTATTTTTCTTACCAATTAAATACTCAACGTTGATTCTACGAATATAAAATTGTAGAATTTTTCAGATGGAGTTCAAAAGGACAGATCTTTTGATTTTTTTTTTAGCCCTATCTGCCTTAATATGATTACTTTGTGGTGGCCTGCTGCATGAATTACATGTCATAATTGACATAGAGAAATGCCACAGTACTTTTTAGATGCAATTGGAAATAATCACATTTTCCCACAGACACTGTATACTGTAGGTGTGACATTAGATTGAAATAGGCGTCTAACAGTGGTATACATCTTTCTGTATAAATTTAAAAGTACAGTCATTGTATTTCAGTGAAAGTGCATTTCCACTGAAGTTTGTTGTGATACCTGATTAAAGCATTTCCTTATTGATTTGATTTTTAAAACAACAGATAGAAATGTTCCTTTAAAATTCTGGGATTTTGAAACCTTGTGAAAGTAGGAAGCATAGTAAGTACTCCAGAAAAAGCCGTCCACGTAGGTGCAGGACTGAGCTAAGTGCTAGAGCTTAAAGGTGACTGGCGATCTTCTGCCTAGGTGTCAGTGTGATCATGGAAATAGCAATCTTAAAAATTAACTAAATTATAAGTTAGAACTATAATTAGGAGTAAAATCGGAATTTAGTAGTTCAGAAAGCATGACATTATCTGTTCTGTTGAGAGTCGGGAAATGCTTCTTAGGGAAGGCAGCTTGGGAACTGGACCTTGAAGAGCAGTGAGTATTTTCACAGAAGAAATATTGCTGGGAGTCTGGGCTCAGGAAAATCCTGACGGAGGTGAGGATTCCTGTGACACCACGGGTCCTCATGTTTGTTCCAGGTGTGACGTGACCTAATGGGCATTTTAGAAGAATTCTCTGTGGAGCATTGTTGGAGAGAAGGTTTGAGCCAGCCTCCAACTAGAAGGCTGCTGTAATGGTTCAGAAGAGAGGCACGTCGATCCTGAACTAGGGTGATGGCCGAAGGGTAAGATCTTGGCCATGAGCTTTGGATTAACGAGACTGTGGAGATTAGGTACATACCTTTGGGACATCCTGTTGGAAATTTAGATCATGAATTCAGAAAATCAGTTTAGTGTTGGTGACCTGTGGGTAGAAGTTGTCAGAGAGGAGGTTTTGCACTTGTACCTTTTTGAGCTTGTTCAGGGAGACGGTAGTGAGTGGTCCATAGTAAGAGCCCGCAGGGGCCATTTAAGGGAAGATGAATAATGATGGAGATTCAAAAGGAATCAAAAGGAAGTACCAGGAGCTTTTTGAATTCTAGACATCAGGAAAAGAGAGTTTTGTGGCCTCTGGTCTCTTTACTTTAAAGATATATTTTTCCCTTTGCAAGTGGTATTTTGTCACTATGCATACATCTGGTTCATTATCAACTTTTCACCTAATGGTTTTAGCATCCACTGATTATCTTTGCCTGAATGAATGATTTCATTAGGAGTTGAAAACGGTGATTTTTCTAATACTATTAATTGTTCTACTTCCATACCTCGGCATTTTCCTGAAAAGACAAGCTTTCCCCTTTGACTGGCACTATTGGTTTCTCTGAAATACAGTTCCTACTAAAAAGGCAGGATAGATTTTTAATGCTTTCTGTTTGATTATTCATTTTCAAAGTAAAGAGTTGGTATAATAATCACCTCTAATGGTGGGAAAAGAATAGAAAAACCAGGTCCCTAGCCAATGGTAGGACCCTGCACGATCCTTGACGTAAAAACTGTGCTTGTGTTTCGCCACACTTCCAATCCTTTCTCTCTTCGTGGACGTTTAAGGTTCTGTCATTAATAAGTTTATCTGCCCCTTATGATTTATTTGAATTTCTGGTCAGTAAGTTTAGGGACAACCATGTGAAACAGATAGTTTCGCTTTGTTCTGAAGTTACTATGCTCAAGTTTTAAGGAAGGGCTCTTAGTATTTTGAGATACAGTGAACTTTAGTTTCTTCATTTGCTTCATTCTTTTCTTTCGACTTTGTCTATGTCCTCTGCTTAGTTCACCATTTCCACGTTCCTGTAAGCAAGGTCACTACCTCATCCCTGGGTGTGGAGCAGCAGCCTAATCTTACCAGCATCTTCCTTTTACTTGTGGTTATGCCCCATCACAGCTTTCTTTCTTTCTTTTTTTTTTTAATAACTTTATTTATTTTATTTCTTTTTGGCTGTGTTGGGTCTTCGTTGCTGCGCGCAGGCTTTCTCTAGTTGCGGCGAGCAGGGGCTGCTCTTCGTTGTGGTGCGTGGGCTTCTCATTGCGGTGGCTTCTCCTGTGGAGCACGGGCTCTAGGCACAGGGGCTTCAGTAGTTGTGGCTTGTGGGCTCTAGAGCGCAGGCTCAGTAGTTGTGGCGCACGGTCTTAGTTGCTTCGTGACGTGTGGGATCTTCCCGGACCAGGGCTCGAACCTGTGTCCCCTGCATTGGCAGATGGATTCTTAACCACTGTGCCACCAGGGAAGCCCCTATCACAGCCTTCTTGAGCCATAGTGACCAAAAAGGTACAGAGTTTTACTAGTAAAAAGTACTTGCTGCTAATGGTTAATTCTCCTATCGAGTTTTTAAAGTTTATTTTCTGTAGTTTGATTTTTAAAAAATTACGAAGTTTCATGCCAGAAGTATACTGGTAAATCTTTATAGGTTAAAAAATTCTTTTTCATATGTCACAGCATTGGCATAGGTCCAGGAAAATCAATTCTTTTTTTTTTTGGTACGCGGGCCTCTCACTGTTGTGGCCTCTCCCGTTGAGGAGCACAGGCTCAGAGGCCATGGCTCATGGGCCCAGCCACTCTGTGGCATGTGGGATCTTCCCGGACCAGGGCACGAACCCATGTCCCCTGCATCGGCAGGCGGATTCTCAACCACTGTGCCGCCAGGGAAGCCCAATCACTTCATTTTTAAGTTTTATTCTCTGATGAAACAGAAAGCAGTATCCTGGTCTATTGCTAAGGTCTATACAATGCAAATCTATTATATTACACTTTTTTGTTTCTATGTGTGTGCTGACTGCTCATGTGGTTTAAGTAATAAAGAATAAGGATCAATCATGTATATGATGATATTTACAACCACGCTACCCTTGGCAAAGTTTTTAAGGAAAACATTTGGGTACTTAAAGTGGGCACTGATGTAAGTGGGTTAAAGTGAGGTTAACATTTTAAATTTATTCTTGTAGGAGATATTTGGATTTAGTTATTAAACTAAAATGTTCGACTTTCCTACCTTATCCTAGCCTTCTCATTTCTTTTCAGAACATTGAAATTAAGTTTTGCAGCTCTAAAGCCAAAGCAAGTTGTTATAAATTATTATTTGAAAGAGATACCTTGGTTGCTCTGGGGTGTATTAAATAAATATTTATCAGTTGACTAGGTTTTTATGTAAGGACATCACTCGTCATAAGCATGTCGGGGTGAACAACTATGTGTCTCTTATGTACCATGTATTGGGATAGACTAATTTTTTTCTCTACTTGATATTTGAATTAATGTTTACAACTAGCTTGTGAGGGAGGCAACAGAAGAACCCAGAGTCTTCAGTCTCTTGCCCAAAGTCACAGAACTGCGAGGATCTAAATAAAGAGCAAATTCATTTGTCTTCCCTGTTTTAAACATTTTTGGTGAATTATAGAAAATATCTCACAGTATTATTCTAAGATCGGAAGGAAGAAGAAAAGAGAAAATGCCGTGATTGAGTGATGATTAAAGGCTGGTATAGAAGTATTTTCCATTTTCTGGTGCATGTCCTTGGCTTGGGGATGTGTATCCGAGAGGAGGGCAGAGTGTGTTCTTCTGTCTATTGTGGGCCTGTGTGTGTGGCTACAGCCCTCAGACTCCCTTATCCCAGGCAGGTGACTGCATTTCTGAGGTCTAACCTGGAGGGAATGTCCTCAGTCAGCTTTTTGGTATAGACATGGGAAAAACATTTTAAATATGTAGAATCATTTTTCTGCTACTTTTGAAAAACCAGGTGCATCATTAATTTGCAAGATCTGGTTTTTTACAAGACACCTTTTTGTTTCTTTTTGAATAGAAAGATGAAAACTACAGAAGCCTCCCACGGGACACTAGTAACTGGTCTAACCAATTTCAGAGAGACAATGCTCGCTCATCTCTGAGTGCCAGTCACCCAATGGTGGACAAGTGGCTGGAGAAGCAAGAACAGGTAACACAAACGAATCCTTCTACATGCGTCGGTGGTGTAACTTCCTAGCCCATCCCCCAGACGTTGCCCTCCATCACAGTGATGACTGGAGATAAGTGATTCTGCCAGACTGCAGTTAAGGACCAGGCTCCGTATCAGAGTGTGCGTAACATAAATGTAGACTATTTCGGTGGTGGTTCCTGATCAAAGATTTCTCATAAGCAGGTGCTGTAGGTTCTCAAGTATCACCACCGTAGAGCTTGTTAGGCTGTGAGGCACAGATATTTGGTGTGAATAATGTGGTTTATAGGTAGACTTTCAAGACCACCCATGGGCTCTCCTCTCGACTGAGAGGCAATTACGTCAAAGGATCTGAGGAGGCAAAATAAATTTTCTGTTATCCCTGACTTCACTTCATGGGAAAAATATAAGCTGTAGTGTTGTTTCAGCATTTAGACTGTCTTGTCAGGTCTGGGGACTTGTCCTTTCATAAATGTCAAGGACCTGTTGTAGGTGTCTACGTTTTCAGAGTAGCTTAGTTCACTCTGTGGGGCAGTCACCTCCAATTCATGAAATCAGAATTGTTACCACTCAGTATACATAGTGGCTTGGGAAGAGGACTGTTTGCAACAAAACTGTTGGTATGAAGACTAAGAATTTATCTGGTAAGTTTTGATGTATAAAAAGTTCTTGCAGTGTTGTTTTTTTAAAGTGTTAATTGTTTATTGTTAGTCACAGTGTTTCTCTGTAGTGGGAACGCCAGTGTTTTCTTTGTAGTTTTATTAGTTTTGATATTAAAAATGCACTTATTTGGTTCCTTTGTCATCTATATTCTTTAAAAAGTTCATATGGATCACAAACTAGGTGAGTACTCGGTGACAGAATGTTTTGTTGTGTATCAGTTTCAATAATTTCTAAAATTATTGATAATTCGGTTGCCTAGATACTGGAATAGCTGTTTTTCAATTTAGATTAATGATATCAGTGGAAAGAAACCCTAAGTATTTTGCTGAATTCATCTCAGTCTATGTTTTACAGCATAAACCTCCTAAAATAGCTCTGTGTATGTGGGGTGTTTGATTATGAAACAATAAAAAAGGACAGTTTGCCTTTGATACCTGTGATGGAATGATTTTTATCCTATAGTAAGGAGTATAAAACTTTGTGTGCTGGAAATAATTTTAATATATATTTTTTGATGTGGACCATTTTTAAAGTCATTATTGAATTTGTTACAATATTGCTTCTGTTTTATGTTTTGGTTTTTTGGCTGCAAGGCATGTAGGACCCCAGCTTCCTGGCCAGGGATCAAACCCGCACCTCCTGCACTGGAAGGCGAAGTCTTAACCAGTGGACTGCCAGGGAAGTCCCTGGAAATGATTTTAAATAGTTTAAAAACCATGGAAGTTCTACGTAGGAAAAACAAGTGAAAACCCAGTGATAATGAAATAGTAACACTAATTAGTTTAAAATCTGTATTGTTTTGAGAAAATTATCGCTTTGAAGTAACTTTTTAGGATTGAGATAGTTCACCTCGGGCCTGGGGTCAGACTGGCTGCTATCGGCTCTTCACCACGTGTGGGGTTTGGGCACTTGCTCACCTTGTCTGCCCCTCGGTTTATTCACACAGTGGACATAGCGGATGTGGTAATCATAGAGCTGGCCTCATTGGTGATATAATACCTGCTGAGGGCTTAGCTTCATGCCCGGTACCCAGACAAATTCAGTGTGTCTTAGTATATTTGTTGGAAAAGCATCGTGTGCTAATACAGAACATCTAGATTGCATGATAAGGAACTACTCCTTGCTCCTTTAACAAGAAGCCAGGGGGAAGCGAGGGTAGGGGTTCGTTTCTGGCCCAGTGGTCTTCCTGAGGGTCAAGGTTCCCCAGCTTCTCCCGGAGCCCCGCAGGCTTGGCTAGTCCTTTCCTGCTGGGTCCAGACCATCACATCCTTGCAGAGGTAGGGGGCCGGGCCCTTCTCTTCACTGTGGCCCATTTGAAAGCAGATAAGCTTTTCCTGTCGCCTCCCCCTTCCCCCGCCCACCAGATGCCCTTTGTGTTTTGTTGTCCAGAATCTCATGACTTGCCTACCCGTTTTGAAATCAAAGGCAGTACAAGTACCTGTGTTGGTTTAGACTGCGTTTGACCTCCTGGTGCTGGGGGTGGAAATGGGGGTTTACCTTCCCTGAAACACAATTGCTCATCACTAAACACAGTCAGGGCTCCATTCAAGCTAAAGATGCTGAATCTGACCATTTTTATTGCAAGATTAGGAGAAAAAAATTGGCAGCCCAGAGTTTCTAAAATATGATACATTTAATTATTTCTGAAAATATAACTTTGGGCTTCCCTGGTGGCGCAGTGGTTGAGAGTCCGCCTGCCGATGCAGGGGACATGGGTTCGTGCCCCGGTCCGGGAGGATCCCACATGCCGCGGAGCAGCTGGGCCCCTGAGCCATGGCCGCTGAGCCTGCGCGTCCGGAGCCTGTGCTCCGCAACGGGAGAGGCCACAACAGTGAGAGGCCCGCGTACCGCAAAAAAAAAAAAAAAAAAAAAAAATATATATATATATATATATATATATATATATATATATATATAACTTTGTCTTACTATTGCGGTTGTAGGCCTGTTTTTAAGGAAGTAGTATAGATTTTCTTTGTAATTTTGGGGTTTCTTTTTAAGCAAAAGGGATGCATTGAGACACAAACAACTTTTTTTTTCCCCAAAACTAAGCCTTGATTGGCTTTTGTTGAAGTTATTTGAAGTATTTGTTCCATGATAAGAAAGTTAAAAAAGAAAAAAAAAAGTGCTTACTTAATATGTGTAGTCACTGTAAATGACATTAGCTTATTGACTCCTGAGCCTGCAGTCATCTTCTTCCTTGGCTTCAGTTTAAGAAATGCCGATCCATTCCTTAAATTTAATGATTTACCATCAGCAGGATAATTAACTAGCCTGAAGTCTATTTAACTGGACAGGAACAGCAAAAACAAAACAAAACCCATGTTAGAACTTTGGCCAAAAGTAAGCACAATTGTTTGGGCAGAAGAGTACAAATAGGTTATGCTGGATACACTGGAAATCTAGTCCAGCCATTCTCATTTAATTGTGGATTTATTCATTTAACTGTTCCCATGAGTCATTTGACTTTAATGGCCTGATGTCTCTTCTGTGTGTTTTTGTTGGGGTTTTTTTGCCATTAAAAATATAGTAAAGGAGTGGCATCATGTAGATAAAAGAATATTTCATATGGTTAAAAAAAAAAATCAGCCCTTGCCTTTATGCTTTGGGATCACCGGAGTGGAACTGATGTCTTCTTTTAGTTATGCCATCTGGACTGAAGAGGTCAGGAGAGTTCTAGATTGTATATGCCTCCAGTGGTTTTGTTTTTGCTCTATTTCCTACTAGAGTGCTTGTTTCTCATTATCTCTGTTTTTTGAAGGCAATTATGACCACATCAGCTTTGCCAGTGGGAATAAACAGTAGGGATGAAAAGGACAAAGGAGGGTGTGTGCTGAGCTAGCAGGCACCTCTGGAAGCTGAGGTGCTTTCTCTTTTGGGATTGATAAGGGGACGATTGAATCTTCCTTCCCTCTGTTAGAGTGTTGGTAAGTTTACCTCTGTCTCTAAAGGTAGGTGGTGTATCTGAACTCTGAACTCTGACCCAGGAAGCACTTGGAGTCAAAGTCAACATGATTCCAGAATCATGACTGACTCACCTTGCTCAGATTTGCCTGTAGCGGCATCCTACGTCAGGGTCATCTCAGAAGGTAGAGGACTGAGCATCTTTCAGAGACATCCTTTTCTTACCTCAATCTCTTGACTTCCTTCTCCTAGGAGCTCTCAGAGGAAGCACAAAGGATTTGAAAACTAAATGGGTTTCTGTCGTGTTGCCTTAAAAATGTTCTCCTGCTTCCGAAATTTTGACTCTGAGACCCAAGAAACAAAAAACATAGCAAACTGCCGTCAGTTTTTTTTCTTTTTTTGTAATTAATTAATTTATTTTTGGCTGCGTTGGGTCTTCGTTGCTGCGCGTGGTCTTTCTCTAGTTGCAGTGTGTGGGCTTCTCATTGCGGTGGCTTCTCCTGTTGCGGAGCACGGGCTCTAGGCACGTGGGCTTCAGTGGTTGTGGCACACAGGCTCAGTAGTTGTGGCGCGTGGGCTTAGTTGCTCCAGCACTCGGGATCTTTCCGGACCAGGGCTCGAACCCGTGTCCCCTGCATTGGCAGGCGGATTCCTAACCACTGCGTCACCAGGGAAGCCTCCCCAGTTTTGATGTATGACAATGCTTTAAGAAATCTGAATTCCTTTTAACGATTACCATTTCCTTGACTCTGCATGGAGTATAATTTAATATTGGCAGAAAATAGATCATAAGCTGCCTTTGTTCTTCTATCCCCACCGTTTATTGCAACTAATAAATTCCACAGAAGAGGAGGCAGGAACTTTACAATACATGATTGGGAGAATTTGGGACCAGAATGTAGAGGGACCTTAAGGGAAATTTAAGCTAATTGGGAGCCTGCCATTTTCACTACCTTGTCTGGGTGAACAGGCCTGAAGCCAATTAACAGAAAACGCTAGGAGGTGGAAGGCACATTCCAGCCACCACTTACGCTCTCTTACAGGGGATGACTGCCCTGACCTTTAGAGAAAAGTCCATGCTTTAAGATTCTTTCCATCAAGCAAAAACTGCATCTAATTGGCAGATTATACTGAGGGAGGCAGACTCAGGGAAAGACCTTAAATGTGTGGTGATCACGAGGTTTAGGTTTGACGTTGAATGGGCCGTCCCCTCCCCTTTGGAGCCTGTGAGGACATGAGTTTTAGAAGCACTGAACTGCCTTTTTCCTTCTTCTTTTGTGCACTTTTGTCACTGTCTCCAGCCACGATGCTTTTGCTCCAGGCTTTTTCATGCAGACAGAACATTTCTGAATTTTCATCACTTATTCCTTCTGAAATGAATGTGGCTAATCCAGGGATAGGTCTGTTTCTACATCAGCTTGTATTTGTTGACTCCTAGAGATTATAATTAGAAAACAGCTGATGGTTAAATAGAAAACCTATGTAATAAAATAATGCCAGGGACTGAATGCTTATCATTGGTCCTGTTCTCAAAAGAGAAGAGTCCAACACTGTCTGCTTATCCTGATACTTTTAAAACTTTTGAAAATATTTATACATTATGGTTGCTATTCATGTGCTACACAGTGGGTATAGTCACAAATCATGGAAAAGTTAAGTTACTATGAAAGTGTTTCATTTTTACATTTCACTGTAATTTGATTAAAGCCAAAGTTTTGAGGAGCTAGAGCAGAAGTAAATTTTAAAAATTAGAGCCTGTTTTGGATGTGAGTAAACAGCGTAGTGAAGCAACGTTTTTAAGCGTATCCAGATTTTATATGGGGATAGTTTAGAAAAGTGAGTAAGTCAGTCAGTAAGTCCTCGTGTTCCTAGGTTTTGCCCCTTTCGCCCTGGCGTGATGAATGACGGGGTCAGGGGTCATGCTGTGGGCCCACACCTTTCTCCGTGGTTGGTTTTTCTTCCATCCACCTGCACAGGCAAGATCCTCATCTTTCCCCAAGTGCTTAAAAACCTTTTCTAAATGGGGGGAAAAAAAAATCTCATCTCATTGACACTTAGAACCATCCAGATGACATATAAGTGGTTTTCCAGAATATGAACTGATCATACTTCCTTAATGACAAAATGAGGAGGTGGCTTCTTCAGAAATCTGATTACAACAGCTGCAAACCGGTCAGTGAAATGACTGCAGGGTCAACCCCTTAGAACAAGGAAGAGCCCTGGAAATTCTGACATGGGAACTGGCCGGGCTTCCTGGTCTCTGCCACACTAATGGGACAGGAGGTTAGGCTCTGGTCCTGCTAAATAGTAACTGGGATGTGGTTGGTTTGTTTATTCTTTAGCACAAAGACACTGAGTAACCAAAAGACTTGATAATCTGGTTAAAAATAATCAAAGGCCCCTGCCTCCCAATTCTAAAGTTCTACAGTTTTCTATCAAAAGGCAGGGGATTTATTAATATTATTTCCTAGTTGGCAAAGTTTCGCAGAACTTGTGCCAAAGCTAATAGAATTGTGTTCACCTCTAGCAGCAGCAAATGTAGAAACTAAAAACATCGATCGCTTTAAAAATTAAGTTTAGTTTTCATTATAAAGATGCCAGAGAGTTTCTTTATAGCAGAAACATGTCATGTTCACCATAACACCAAAAATAAAACCAAAACAACCTTTGAAGAGAGGTGTCATGTCTCCTGGATATGCCAAGAGCAGAATCTTGTGCTTTGATAATGGGATGTCTGCCGTTATAATACATGTCTTAACATTAGTCGAGGTTTAAAACTGATAGTGTCATCTTTGTATGTGACACATACTATTTTTCAGAAACCCTACACGTTTTCTACTTGTATTATCAAAGAACAGTGGACTCATAGCATCAAATATAAGAACAGGACTGCAGCGCAGGGGGCTGGTGGACATTCTTCCGAGAAGGAAACATGAGTTTCCCAGGGAGCCTTGCCAGCCACGTGCAGGGCCCCTTTGGACGGTGTTTTCTCGTGAGAGCGACAAGCATTTTACCCTTATGTAAGTTCAGTGGCACGTAACTCACCGGCGTGACCTTTTCTCGGTTGTGTAAAATCTGCAACCTTCATTTTCACTGTAGACAAAATGGGGGAAATAATACCCCCTGTTGGCTTCACGCGTGAAGATTGAGTGAGTAACACATTTCAAAATGCAGATCCAGGTTTTGGTGCATCGTGGGCACTTGTTAGGTGCTGCTCTCCTGTCTTTATTTTGGGTAAGAATAGCCTCGGTAACTCTCCCTGTGTCACAACAGTCGCTGGCTGTTTTTCTCCTGGCATATTGGGAGTATTTGTGCTGTGCTGGTTCCTTTTCATCCCTGGTGTATTTCTAATGCCCTCATCATCCTTCCAGAATTGGATTCTTGCTTCCATGGCATCTTACCAGAACTAAAGTAAAAGTTAATCATTTAAAATCATCTCTGGTTCTTTTCTGAAGGACATAATCTGACATAACAGTGATATTAGTGTTCATCTCTGTGTCTGTGTCCATTTTTTATATTCCCTTTTGGTTTTGGCAAGCACGCGTGGCTTTGCTACGATTAGATCTAAGGATGCCATTTAAGAATGCTGAGTGTCTTACTAGGGTTTCTGCTTGGCCACTTCCTAAGCTTCTGGGTTCCTTTGTGAAGTGAATGGAGCTCGGGAGACACAGGACTGCCCATGGGCTCTTAGAGTGAGGGGTGCAGTTTAAGGGGTACTAGTCAATTCTCCTGTTCCTTTATGACTGGCCATTTTTATTGCTTCTTTTGCCTATGGAGCTCAAAGCCTGCAAGCAGCAGGGAAGTGCTTCAGAAATTCTACCGAGTGAAAAATCTTTGGTGGTGTGTGGATTAACCTTCACGGGAGTCTGTTAGTAGCTGATGATTTTCTTGCCTGTGAATACAGCTGCTAGAACTAGATGTTTCGAGCTTGCGCTGTGGATAAAGGTGCATTTTCTTTTTTAGCTACAGCCCTCAGGTGCCTTTTCATAAATTCATTGCAGGCAGCTTTCAAGATTTTGTTGTGAGCTGTGTGATTAAATATGACCATGAAAAAAATACAGGCTTTCTCGTCTCTCTTTATCCCCACCCATCTGTATGTCATTTGCTTTTGAAAATTTGTTCTTTATTTCTACGTTCAGTGAGCAGGGGAACTGCTATCCTTTAAAAATCCTGGTTAAGAAATTGCATTAACATCTTTGGCTTACAGTATGTTGTTTTCACTACCCGTTTCCTGCAGCCTGCCTGTAGCAATTGAATCCCTCTAAGCCATTTAAAATTTTGGAATGTTATGATCTAGGTAGGTATACTTTTTCAAAATCAGTCATATACAAGCTTTTTCCAGCTACCTTCAACAGGATTCTGGAATGGTCCTGAAAAAATGGCCGTTTTTAAGCACTAAGACATTTTGCCCAATGGTTTTATGTTCTTTTTTCCCCCACTGAGGCCTGGGTATATGTGCCCTGTAGTATTTTCATTGGGTCTGTGTATCTATGAGACATTCTTTTAAAATTATATTTATTTTTGGCTGTGTTGGGTCTTCGTTTCTTTTTTTCTTTTTTTTTTTTTTTGCGGTACGCGGGCCTCCCACTGTTGGGGCCCCTCCCGTTGCGGAGCACAGGCTCCGGACGCGCAGGCTCAGCGGCCATGGCTCACGGGCCCAGCCGCTCCACGGCATGTGGGATCTTCCCGGACCGGGGCACAAACCCGTGTCCCCTGCATCGGCAGGCGGACTCCCAACCACTGCGCCACCAGGCAAGCCCCATGGGTCTTCGTTTCTGTGCGAGGGCTTTCTCTAGTTGCGGCAAGCGGGGTCTACTCTTCATCGCGGTGCGCAGGCCTCTCACTATCGTGGTCTCTCTTGTTGCGGAGCACAGGCTGCAGACGCGCAGGCTCAGTAGTTGTGGCTCACGGGCCTAGTTGCTCCGCGGCATGTGGAATCCTCCCAGACCAGGGCTCAAACCCGTGTCCCCTGCATTGGCAGGCGAATTCTCAACCACGGCGCCACCAGGGAAGCCCTAGGAGACATTTTTTTTCCTTCAGTTCTTCCTCCCTCCGTCCCTCCCTTCCTTCCTTCCTTTCTTTCTTTTCTCTGCTCTTATGGCTGAAAGGAGGTTGTTGATCAGCTTTCTTTTTAAAGAAGAAAATACTGAAAAATAAGCATGTAATTTCCACAACATACACCTGATGGTATTGCAAGGCAGGGGGGTTTGTTTGGGCTTTTAGGTTTCACTTTATGTATTTGTAGAAATATATACTCCTTTGCAAGAAGAACATATTACTTGAAATATTTTTATTTTTAGTAAATCAAACTTCACAAGATTAGAAGATGGAGCAATGTTTTCTCTCTCTCTCTCTCTCTCTTTTAAATAAATACCATAATTCCCAAACTGTAAAATAAAATGGCAATGTGGATATTAATCAGAATCAAGTTAAACCCTTTGAGAAGTGCAGTGTTTCTTCCTGCCTGCGGTAATCCCTTATTTCCCTGAATTCATTCTTGTATCCTCCTGTTCCCATCACTGCATTTACAAACCTTCCTGGGCTTGTGCTGCCTGTCCTCATTCCTGGAAGAAGCTGCCCTAAGGCCATCCGTCTTCACCTCTGTTCTGTCTGCCATCCTTTCTCAGTCTTAGGACTTTGCCTTCGTATTTAATTCCTCTCTACACAGTCCTGAATGTGTGTGTGTGTCTCTGCACTAGATCTTTCCACTCAGCAGATAGATGCTCCGTTAACACTCCCCCTGCCCCACACACCCTTGTCTCCCTTTCGCCTCTGCCTGGCTGACTGTCCCTCCCAGTTCACAGATTTGGTTCCTTCTTATCTTTCATGTATCCAACCCCAAGCATCCTGCCCCCCCCCCCCCGACTCAGGGGACACTCCCTAATCCTCATGCTTGCAGGAGGGGGACATTCCTGCTGCCCTTACATTATTGTCTCTTCTTTCATCAGCCTTCTGTTTATAACATTTATGAATTTGAATTTATCTTTGTTTATGTCTGTTTCCATGACCTAAAATGGCACTGGTGTTATCTTGGTTACTCTTTGTAGCTCCGACTCATCCCCCGTGTGGTTTTTTTTTTTTTTTTTTTTTTTGCGGTACGCAGGCCTCTCACTGTCGTGGCCTCTCCCGTTGCGGAGCACAGGTTCCGGACGCGCAGGCTCAGCGGCCATGGCTCACGGGCCCAGCCGCTCCACGGCATGTGGGATCTTCCCAGACTGGACGTACCTGCGTCTCCTGCATCGGCAGGCGGACTCTCAACCACTGCGCCACCTGGGAAGCCCCCCACCACCATGTGTTTTTGAGTGAATAAGTGTTGTGATAAATTGAAAGGAAAAAGTCCATAATAATTTTTACTTTTTCTGATACCATGTATTACAGTTGGATTCTTTGTTGGGTGGACTAGATTGGCCATTTTTATGCCATATGATATGATATTGTGATTTTTATTAGTTATAAGCTAAAAATGGCAGATTATAGGTAAAGCGAAGAAAACCTGTTAAATATTAAGTCATGTACGTAAGTAAATCTTAGAAACACGGTCATACTTCTGAGTCATCGATGTTTGGCTGCATCCTGGCTTGTGTTGCAAGTTTTACTTCAAAAACCTTGACCTGGTGGAGAGCACGGTGTTCCTCATCCACTTATTCAATCACTTCTGATCTTCCCCTGAGAATATCTTGTAACTGAGCATGGATTCAGGTGTTAAAAGGTGAGCACCCTCAGTCTGCTACTAACAGTGTCTCTGCATCCTTACAATTTTTGCTGTATGACAGTTGGTCACAGTTGCCGTGGGAAAGCCCCCTGAGGCTTTTAAGGCTTTGTCTAGAAGGTCATGGTATTAGAGGGTAAGAGCTGCTGGGACTTACTTAAGTGAGGCATTAGGGGGACATGAGGAAAAAAAGGCCGCCTAAAATGTTGCTCAAGGTCCAACATAGTCATCGATTCTATTAGCTCTAAAAATTTTAATTACTTGAATAATTAAAATATTTGATTATCAGAAAATATTAAATTTCTCTGTTTATAACTAAATTGACAGATTAATTTTCCATTTAATTGGAAAAACAATTTTATTTTTCTTTTTGTGGTACGCGGACCTCTCATTGTTGTGGCCTCTCCCGTTGCGGAGCACAGGCTCCGGACGCGCAGGCTCAGCGGCCATGGCTCAAGGGCCCAGCCGCTCCGCGGCATGTGGGATATTCCCGGACCGGGGCACAAACCCGTGTCCCCTGCATCGGCAGGCGGACTCTAAACCACTGCGCCACCAGGGAAGCCCGAAAAACAATATTTGAACAAACCATTTGATTATATTTAATATTTTATAAGCAAGTGAGTTGAAAGTAATATATTCTCTCCTGAATATATGTTTTGTTTGTTTCAGAGCTGTTTTCTTACTATTTAAAATTTTTTTTTGCAGAGAGTGCTGAGGTTTTTATTGTCATTAGAATGAATATGAATTATACTATTACTCTGGGACCCCAGCCTGGCGAAAACGTTTTCTTTAAGAGACTAATTTTCTTATTCTAGGAACAGTGGAGTTTGGTATTTACATGTTCAGTATATAAAATATGGATGTTATAAATTCTGATCTACCATTGCCATTTTAGATCTAGTAGATAGCTTTTTGATATGGTTTTCTTCAATTCTCTGAGTAAAGTTTCTCTTCTTATACATGTATATTTCATATAAAATTGAGTTTTAGAAATTATTTTCAAAGAGAGGAGTGATATCCTTTGTGTCTTATGGAATTGCACGAAAAGTTTTTTAGTGATAGGAATTGATTCCTATAGAAAGATAACCTCACATAGGTTGTAGAGAATTTATTTTAAAAATTAACGCTCATTAGGTGTCCCTGTTTATTCCTTATCATCCTCTGGGCTCATTGAACATCTTATGAGACGAATGATTAGAATTATGGGGTCTTCCCTGCTACCTTGGAAGATAGTATACTCGTTGGACTATATGGGGATTAATTTGATAGCATGATTTCTTTTTTAATTAATTAATTTTTAAACATCTTCAGTGGAGTATAATTGCTTTACAATGGTGTGATAGTTTCTGCTTTATAATGAAGTGAATAAGCTACACATATACATATATCCCCATCTCTCCTCCCTCTTGCATCTCCCTCCCACCCTCCCTTATCCCACCCCTCTAGGTGGTCACAAAGCACCGAGCTGATCTCCCTGTGCTATGCGGCTGCTTCCCACTAGCTATCCGTTTTACATTTGGTAGTGTATATATGTCCATGCCTCTCTCTTACTTCATCCCAGCTTACCCTTCCCCCTCCCCATGTCCTCAAGTCCATTCTCTACGTCTGAGTCTTTATTGCTGTTCTGCCCCTAGGTTCTTCAGAACCATTTTTTTTTTTTTTTTTTTTTAGATTCCATATATATGTGTTAGCATACGGTATTTGTTTTACTCTTTCTGACTTACTTTACTCTGTATGACAGACTCTAGGTCCATCCACCTCACTACAAATAACTCAATTTCATTTCTTTTTGTGGCTGAGTAATATTCCATTGTATATATGTGCCACATCTTCTTTATCCATTCATCTGTTGATGGGCACTTAGGTTGCTTCCATGTCCTGGCTATTGTAAATAGAGCTGCAATAAACATTGTGGTACATGACTCTTTGAATTATGGTTTTCTCAGGGTATATGCCCAGTAGTGGGATTGCTGGGTCATATGGTGGTTCTATTTTTAGTTTTTTAAGGAACCTCCATCCTGTTCTCCACAGTGGCTGTATCAATTTACATTCCCACCAACAGTGCAAGAGGGTTCCCTTTTCTCCACACCGTCTCCAGCATTTATTGTTTGTAGATTTTTTGATGATGGCCATTCTGACTCGTGTGAGGTGATATCTCATTGTAGTTTTGATTTGCGTTTCTCTAATGATTAGTGATGTTGAGCCTCCTTTCATGTGTTTGTTGGCAATCTGTATATCTTCTTTGGAGAAGTGTCTGTTTAGGCCTTCTGCCCATTTTTGGATTGGGTTGTTTGTTTTTTTGATATTGAGCTGCATGAGCTGCTTGTAAATTTTAGAGATTAATCCTTTGTTCATTGCTTCATTTGCAAATATTTTCTCCCATTCTGAGGGTTGTCTTTTCGTCTTGTTTGTAGTTTCCTTTGCTGTGCAAAAGCTTTTAAGTTTCATTAGGTCCCATTTGTTTATTTTTGTTTTTATTTCCATTTCTCTACAAGGTGGGTCAAAAAGGATCTTGCTGTGATTTATGTCATAGAGTGTTCTGCCTGTGTTCTCCTCTAAGAGTTTTAGAGTGTCTGGCCTTACATTTAGGTCTTTAATCCATTTTGAGTTTATTTTTGTGTATGGTGTTAGGGAGTGTTCTAATTTCATTCTTTTACATGTAGCTGTCCAGTTTTCCCAGCACCACTTATTGAAGAGGCTGTCTTTTCTCTATTGTATATTCTTGCCTCCTTAATCAAACATAAGGTGACCATATGTGCGTGGGTTTATCTCTGGGCTTTCTATCCTGTTCCACTGATCTACATTTCTGTTTTGTGCCAGTACCATACTGTCTTGATTACTGTAGCTTTGTAGTATAGTCTGAAGTCAGTGAGCCTGATTCCTCCAGCTCCGGTTTTCTTTCTCAAGATTGCTTTGGCTCTTCGGGGGCTTTTGTGTTTCCATATAAATTGTGAAATTTTTTGTTCTAGTTCTGTGAAAAATGCTATCGGTAGTTTGATAGGGATTGCATTGTGATTTTTTTTTAATTAAAAAAATTTTAGAATATGTTATTTACTTGATTTATTTTTATTTTTTTTTTTGTGGTACGTGGGCCTCTCACTGTTGCGGCCTCTCCCGTTGCGGAGCACAGGCTCCGGACGTGCAGGCTCAGCGGCCATGGCCCACGGGCCTAGCCGCTCCGTGGCATGTGGGATCCTCCCGGACCGGGGCACGAACCCGTGTCCCCTGCATCGGCAGGCGGACTCTCAACCACTGCGCCACCAGGGAAGCCCTATTTACTTGATTTTTGCAAAGGTAATATATTCATAGCTCCCAAATCAAACATTATACATGGATATTACACAATACTTCCCTCCAGCTCACCTCCCCTTATGCAACCTCTGTTACCAAGTTCCTGTGGACCCTTTCAAAGAATACCATTCTTGCATGAGCAAATATGAAACTGTATTCTCTTTTCACATTGTTACTTAAATACTACCTATCATCTTCTGGGCTTTGATTTTTCTGCTGAAAATGGCTGGGTGATCTTTGTATATGGAAGCATAAAAAGGGTCTATTTTTGAAACTGTTTACTAATTTTCCTTTGTACAGATGGGACATTGTCTGCTGATGAGCATGTCGATTATTTACTGTTTTATTTTTTTTTAATTTATTTATTTTTTTGCGGTACGCGGGCCTCTCACTGTTGTGGCCCCTCCCGTTGCGGAGCACAGGCTCCGGACGTGTAGGCTCAGCAGCCATGGCTCATGGGCCTAGCCGCTCCGCGGCATGTGGGATCTTCCTGGACCTGGGCACAAACCCATGTCCCCTGCATCGGCAGGCAGCCTCTCAACCACTGCACCACCAGGGAAGCCCTGTTTACTGTGTTTTGTTCTTGCAAACAACAGCCCAGTGAATAACCTTTGTCCTTCAGCCACTTGGCATTGAGTATCTCTTGGATAGAAACCTAAAAATGAATTGTACATTTGTGGGTGTGTACGAGAGTATATACATGTATAAGTTTGATGGATGTTTCCAGACTGACCTCAGTAGATGCTGGACCAAGTTACACTCCCACCAGCAATGCCCAGGAGACCCCGTGCACTCTGTCATGTCACGTTACAACATGAGGTTCTGTGAAATCTGTTCAGCTGATGAGATATGCCTTTGAAATCATTCCCTTTCCCCTCTCTCCAGAGCATAAGGCTGTTGACACAGTTTGCAGCTTGTGAGCTGAGACTGGGCTTCCTTTCCTCTTAGGCAGAACAGGTCACTCAATCCCTGTCTTCCTGGGAGGAAGAGGAAGCCTTGGCGTGCACAATGGGGGTGGGGTGGGGTGGGGAGGGCGTTCTTGTTACTCCTTCACAGAGTAACACGGAGGAAACACACCATAGTATTAGTTTTGATGCTACTGTTTCTATTGTGGGTGGATCTTCCTGCCACCCCTTTATGGACATCCCAGCGCTTCTCCCCTGCACCCCCAGCGCTGCCAGCTCCCCTGAACTTGTTTGGTCTCCAGATTCATCTTGCGCTTACATCGCTGGCCTTTTGAACATGCTCATCAACTCTCCCCTTGCCTCTTCCTAAGTCCTCTCCCCCTGGTCAGAACTTGGAAGTCTCCACTCTGGAGACGTCCTGACACCCGCCTTCCGTGGCCCATTATCCTATCCGCCTACTCCTGCCCAAACCAAGGGAAGGTACACCCAGGAGCTTTTATTCCCTTTCTTTCCATCATGGCACTTACCACGTTTCATTTTAATTACGGGTCTTTCTCTTTTAATGAGAGCGCGGCCCGTGTTTGTTGCTCAGGGTTTCTGTTTGTGAGGGAGGCATGCCTAAACTTCTGGTGGCATTAAATCTCTTTTGCAACCTTTGCATCTAAGCACACCTTACTCACTGGATGCTTTTGTAATTGTAAAGGGCTACATACTTATAATTTGTGTATCTAACCGGTTCTTCTCTTAACACATTTTTATAGCCAACATTTTGATAAAAAATGTATTATTCCATAGAGAGTATATCTTTCCTTACAGTGAATGTTTAACTTTTCAGGAATCTCTTCTAGATTAAATTGGGAAAATTTTGAGGGGAGGGCAAGGAAAGTTAGATTATATCAGCAGAAATCTAGGCTTTTGGACTTACTCCCATTTTAAGTCCCCAGCGGGACTGATTTTCCTGAGAACTTTGTATTTTAATCATAAACATACCCGATTCAGTAATACTTTCATAAACCTTTGGCTGAGAGTTTGGCATTAATGTCCTGAACTCATAGAAAGAGAAACATATTTTTGTGGATTGGCCAAGAAAAACAGGTCTCAATTCAAATAAAAATAATGTTTCTTATTTTAAAAAGATTTTTCCACTGAGTTATGTGTTAAACTTTCTGCTAATTTAGTTGTCTAATATTGCACATGACTTAGGCAGTGATTCGATATACCTTCTGTGGCTCAATCTAATGCCTATCTGAATTTTTAAAATTTTGCTCTTCAGTAGGAGTTAAGTTGAATTAGGGTACACATAATGATTTAACTAACTTTTATTATTTGTGGATTTTTATAAAAAGATAAATCCCACGTCTTATTTCTTTAAATATATTGGAAATCGTAAAATATGCGAAGGACTTTTATCGATGGTGAAAATGCCTTCTTTAAGGTGCGTGTGCATTTTCCCTTCTGTAAGTGACTAGACCAGCATTTTGAATCTACTGCATCCCTGGAGAATCTTTCTCTTGGCTTCTCTGACATTCTGTCTGTAAGCTCAGTCATTGTTTTATTTGCAGAAATGTCTTTCTTCTGCTCTTCCCGTGTGCGTGCATGCAGGTCATTTTTCTAAATGGGATTTTACGTGCTCTTCCTTGGCATGACCTTTCAGTTTCTCTTCCCGTCTTTCCAGCTTTGTGTTGCCCACAGATACTAGCTGACTACTTCTGTCTAGATGTCTTTGAGCTCTTTTTACACTTTCTCCCAAGCAGAATGAAGTGGTCCCTAGTGTAAAGGGCAGTGCGAGTTGAAACCCCTTGCTCTGGACCTGACTCTCCCGCCATCTGTGCAATCCATCACAGCCTCTGTATGCCAGAATGACCTCACCCCCTGTGAAATTGTCTGTAGTTAATTTTCAGATGTTTCCCAGAGCTAGAAAATTCTATAATTGTCAGTGACTTTCTTGTTTCTTGTCATTTTGCCATGGGTCTCCCAGGTTTCAAACTTACGTTGTGTCTTTCTACTGCTTCTTGTTTTATCTGTTGCCAGGTACTACATATTATACCTTTAGTCTTGCATATAACCGTGTTCTTTCTACCTTCTAGCACCTGTTCTCACTTCAGCCGTACTCCTTTCAACTGGACTGATGCAACATGTGTCTCCCTCTACCATCTGTCCCTTCTTTAAGTCAATGCTGCACATTCCTATTTGCTTAATCTTTCAAACCACTGTTTGTATTGCATCACCTCCATGTTTAAAGGCATAAAATAACTCCCTCCTGCAGTGATTTAAAATTAACTTCATTAGCTTGGTGTTCCGTATACTCTGCAACCCAAAATCCAAGTTAACGTCTTTAGACTTCATCTCCTACCATGACCTCATGCACATCCTACGCTCTGTTGGACTTCTGTGCATTCCTTTTAAATAAATATTCCTTCTATTAAATAAATATTCCTTGCATTTCTTCTATTCCTCCAAGGCCCCCCCCACCCCACCTTTTGAATCAGTGTTGTGTCGTTAATTACTTAATCCAGTCTCTGGTCACATGTGTTTTGGACGCTCGCTTTAAGATACTGCCCTGCTTGAGAATGGAGTGGTTTGAACAGCGAGGAGACCAAAATTGAGTCCTAGTTCATGTTTCTTAATGGGAATCTTGCATAAACTGCTTAACCTCTAGCTTCCTGGAGGGGCAGAACCTGGATGGAAATGGTCACTTAAGGAAAACCAATATTCCAAAAGTCTGTCTGGAAAACAAAGAGTCTGGTAAAATTTTGAGGAAATTTCTTTTTTATCCCATGACGTCAGGGGTTATTTTCTTGCTTTTGAGCCAAAGGTGTTCTGGTGTTCTGGTGTTCTGTCTGTGTGGAGCCCCCTGTGAGGACGCTGTGTCATGTGCTCCCAGTCAGAGGCTCAGATTTGATTCCTGCCTTGACGGATTTATTAGTCTGACTGCTCTGAACCCCCCTTTCCTTATCTGGACTGTTGGAGGAATTACCTCTTTCTTACTAATAAAGTTCAGAAGCTTTAATGACCTTATCACAGTGGTTTACAAATTATGCTCCTGACCAGAAAAACTTAGATTTCTGTTGCCCTTAGCTGTGTGACCGTGGTCACTTTGATTTGACTCTTCAGTAAAATAATATAGCTCAATAGTCAATAAATGTTACTTTAATTACATAATATGTTAGTCAAAACCTAATATAAAAGTTATTGCTGTTCTTTGCCACACACCCTGTCCTAGTGATTGCTTTAAATTTTCAGTAGTCATGTTCTATCATTAGGAACTCAACTTGCTTCTTATCTTTAAATATAAGGCCTTATTGGATAGAATAATAAGCAAATTACATTCAACAGTCTATTCTACTGTCAAAAAATGTAGGGTTTTTTTTGTATGTGAAACAAACGTGTAGTATTTAGTCAAAATAATTCTGTCCCTGCTCTCAGATGCCTTATAGTCTCTTGGGGCGACAGAGCACTGTGGTCCTGTGTGCTTCTGGTGAGTAAGAGGTGGGTGAAAGGCATCACGTGGACACTTCAGTGCATGTGACAGTTGGATGGATATTCAGGTACTCTACCCCAAAACACTAGGACTGCTTTGGATAAATAGATGGTATTCACTTTGGGTCTTGAAAGATGACAGTGGTACCCCGGTAAAGCCAGGTTACAGAAAGATGAGCGTAGGGGAGGTTTTGTTGGTGAGAAGTCTGGTGTGATGGGAGTTTAGTGTTCATGTGTGGACAAGATAGATATTAGAAGTTAAATTGGGTCCAGATTGTGTGGAAGTATCCAAATATATATTATGCAAATACAACATTGGTGATGGAGAAAAGGGGTCAAATCTGTCACATTGGTTCAAACAGCAAGTTTCTTTACCCGTTAAAGTACACTGAAAATGGATTTGAGAAGAGAAAGCCCCATTAGAAGGATAAGAAATAATGTCCTAAATCCATGCTGTTGCAGCAGAGATGAAAAGCATAAATTTGATAGGTACTAGGCGGTAGAATCAATTGGTCTTGGTAGTGATCAGGATGTGATTTTCTATGGTTGAGATATGAAGAACGGCTCACAGCAATTTCAGTAGAACGAAGGGCCAGGCACCAGATTTCTAGGGGGTTGAGGGATAAATGGGAGGTATAAAACATGAAAAACTAAGAGAAGAAGACGAAGGTGTTTTGTTTTTTTAAATGATGGGAGGGGTTGTTGCTTAGTTGCCTGCTGATGTGAAGAAGTCATTGCTCATTGGGATAGGGCTGTTCGCTCAAAATTTAAAGTTAAAGAGAACCTTGATTACCTTGCATTAATAAGCCAGATTTCATCAGGCTTCATATTTGATTAGCTCCTCCTGGAGCCTTTTAAAAGACCCTTCTGGTTTCTACTGACCTGAATGGTTTTGTGTTACTGGAATATATCTTGTTTTCTGTTTCTTCCAACAGATTACTATGAATATATTAAATAACATTAGGCTTGATTCTTATCCCAAGGAATTCTGACTATTAAAATCTCTGTTCATTCTAAGGAATTTTTTGTTTAGCAGAAAATATGATATGTCTGGTGATTTTATTGTTTACCCTCTGCATGTGTTGCTCTACATAATGAATATGAGTTGCTCCACATAATGAGATGATGGAACTGTTTATCATCAAACTTCAGCTTCTTTCTTCTATTGTTTTTCTACTATTAGGTAAGATGTTAATGTATAACTAATTGTAGCTTATGGTATATACCACTTGCAAGTACAGAAATATATCTGAGCTTCAGAATAGAGGGGAATTTAAGAGTTAATCTTCAGTCAGTAGTGAGGTACTTTTTGCTAGAATAATATTGCTTAGGGACTTCCTACGAATAAGAAGATAAAAATTGGGCCAGGGTTTCATGGTTTCTTTTCAATTTCTCATGTGACTTAAAATTTGCCAGGTTGTTAATATTTGAATTGTAATAATGATTCTGTGAATTAAAAAAAAAATTACTGGGATTTTAAGGTGGTCTGGAAAACGTGGGTGATTGTTATATAATCTAATGTCTTGATACTCCAGTTCTCATCAAAACAACTTTAATAATAACAAAAACATAGGCTGACTTTTTTTTTTAACCTCAGGTGTGTGTGTGTGTGTGTGTGTGTGGTTGTATATGTACATCTCTGTGTTATATTTAGTTAGGGTAATTAATTTTTGGTTAATAATTACAAGATATACTATTTCTTGACTTTTAGTATACTAAACTTTGTTTAAACTAAGAGCTTGTTTATTTTATTTATTTTTTACTGAGATAAAATTGATGTACAACATTGCATAAGTTTAAGGTGTACAAAACTTTTATTCGATACATTTATGTTTTGCAGTATGGTTACCACTGTAGAATTATCTTACACCTCTATCCACATCACATAGCTATCTTTTCTTTTTTTGTGGTGAGAACAATTAAGATATAGTTTCTTAGCACCTTTGGAGTTTGTAATACAGTATTGTTGACCATAATCACAGTGCATTAACCCCCAGTGCTAAGCTCTTAATATGCGTTGTCCTTATACAGAACCTATGAGGTAATGTTTAGCATTATTATCCCCATTTCCTGGATGAGAAACGTGAGCCTGAAGAGTCATGCAACTTGCTAAAGGTCACACGGGAGTACAACACTTTGCATTCAAGTCAAGGTCTTCCTGGCTCTAAAATCCATTCGTTCTATTATCTAGTTAATGATAACTGCACAGACAAAGATAACTTCCCCTTAAACTGAGATTCACAGGGGTGGAGCTGTTGACCTGGGGTGTGTTTTGGGAAGCCTGTGAGGTCTGTTCCTTGACTGCACAAGCTTTCTTAGGGTCTTTTCTCTGCTCCTCTGCCTGGAATGCGCTTTCCCCAGACTTACCCTTGCTTAACTCTCCCCCATCTTTCAAACCTGTGCTCAGATCTCACCTTCTCACTGAGACTTTCCGAACCCCTGTTTAGGACTGTAAGGGGTTGCTACCCCTGCCGAACCCCCCACTTTCCCTGCCTTTTTCATTCCCAGTTCCCCTGGCCGTACTCTATTTTTACTAGCACTTTCTTACCTACATGTAATTTGCTTATTTATCACATTTATTGTGAATTTTCCATTCCTGCCTGTTAAAATATGTTTCAGGAGGGCGGGAATATTGCCTGTTTTGTTCACTCCTGTGTCCCCAGTGCCTTTTACAGCGCCTGGCACATCATAGGCATTCAGTCATTGAATAAATAAATAAGTGGCTAGATGCACGAGAACTCTCTGAATTCATAAGGAAGATACCCCCCCTTTCTTTAATGAGCTTGTTCCTAGGGAAAGCATCCATGGCTTTTTTCAGGTTCTTTATTAGACTGCACCCTGCGTCTATCCCAAGGGGTGGTGATTCATATGATCATTAACTGAATTAAAAAACCATGGAAACAAAATCACTAACTTGAAAAAAAATGCATCCCCATGTTCATTGCAACATTATTTACAGTAGGCAAGGTATGGAAACAACCTAAGTGTCCATGGATCGTTGAATGGATAAAGAAGATGTGGTATGCACATAACACACACACAATGGAATATTATTCAGCCATAGAAATAAGGAAATATTGCCATTTGTGAAACATGAATGGACCAAGGATGGACCTTGGAGGTCCAAGGTCCAAGGATGGACCTTGAGGGCGTTATGCTAAGTGAAATCAGTCAAACAGAGAAAGACAAATACCACATGATCTCACTTATATGTGGAATCTAAAAACAAAAACAAAAAACCAAATTCATAGATACAGAGAACAGATTGGTAGTTGCTAGGTGCAGATGCATGGGGGTGGGCAGAATGGGTGAAGGTGGTCAAAAGGTACAAATTTCCAGTTATAAAATAAATAAGCCCTAGGGATATAACGTACAGCATGGTAACTACAGTTAACAATACTGTATTATATATTTGAAAGTTGCTAAGAGATTAAAGTTCTTACCACAAGAAAAAAAATTTGTAACTGTGTGGTGATGGACTTTAACTAGACTTGTGGTGACCATTTTGCAATATATACAAATATCAAATCATTATGTTGTACACCTGAAACTAATATAATGTTATATGTCAATCATATCTCAACTTAAAAAATGGATACCAAGTTTTCAGCTGTATATGATTCAGAGAAATCAAAAATATCAAGAACTAGTATATACTAGTTCATTTAAAATTTTTCCCTGGAATCATTTTGAAAAGATAAATTGTGTTTTACATTTTAAAATTACAGATTGAAGAGTAACAAAATTCATGTATATATGTTTGAATGTCATCATTTGAGACAGCAGGCCAAACTGGGGGACTTAATGCTTCATAAATGCTATAAATACACAGTTGAAGTGACCAATTGTGGTCTGTATCTTCTCTCTGAGAATGTACACCTATGATGTGTCTCAGTTCAATTCTGCAAGAGTAATTGTACACGTAAAATATGTAACAAACTGAGCTGGGCAATGAGCATCTCCTGGTCAAAGGGACGATTCCTGTCCTTAGTCACGTAAATGGCCGCGGTGCTGTATAATAAGTAAGAAATAACAGGAGCATGTGTGCAGATGTAAACATATAGTTGAGGCCCGCTGAGTTCTGGCGTCTTGGTCATGAGCCATTTGGTCACTTACTCCATTCTCTTAATGATCATACACCCTTGTTTTGGCCATCTGTCTCCCACACATGAACTGGTTGTTAAAAGTTTGAATGCTGTTAATCAGAGTATATCATTTAATAAAATAAGTAGGAATAAAAATTCCTCTTCACTTCGGTATACTGGCTTAATGAAGCCCTTTTTACTGAAATATTTTTGACTCATTTTCAAAGAAAATGAGAGTAATTGTCTTCTTATAAATAGATGCTCACCCTCACTGGGAATCATCGAAAAGCAAATTAAAATATTGATTTTTTGGTTATAGTTCAGCAAAAAAATTTGGCCAAATAATTTTAGCAATCCATTGGCTGCAAGGACGTGGCCCTAGAGGCACACTTGCGTGCTATAGATTGGAATGTACTTGATGAAGCCTTTCTGAGAGTGAATTTGGCAATATCTCTCTCTGATTGCAAAATTGTACTAGTGGGAATATTACCTACAGAGAAATGTTGGCTCATGGATAAGTATGTTAATTGTTAGAGTAGTAAAAATTATAGAAACAAGCTACTCTTGTCCATTAATGAAGGAGTAACTATGTCAATTATTCTATATTGTACTAAGGGATACTCTGCAGCTATTAAAAGAATTCAGGTAAAAATATCTGTATAAATATTGAAAGATTTCCAAGACATGTTGTTAAGTGAAAAAAACAAGTTTCACAGGGTATATATAATATGTTTCATTTCATATAAAAATTACACCTGCATATATGGGCATCTCACGTATATACTGTTATAGAGAGGGAATTGGAGGGATATTTTCCAAATTACAACTGTGACTCATTTTAAAGGGGGGACTTGTGGAGGTAGCATGGGGCTTCTGTGTTTTATTCTGTGTACATTAGCACCAGTTTAATCTTTTATGAGATGACGTGATGATGAGGAAACACTCCTCATAACATTAAAAAAAATTGCTAAAGAGACACGTACACTCCAACGCTGAGGTGGGTTGGTTTCTCGTGCTTCAAAGAGAATTTCTTTCTTTTTTTTTTTAATCATTCATTCATTCATTTATTTATTTATGGCTGCGTTGGGTCTTCGTTGCTGTCCACTGGCTTTCTCTAGTTGCGGCAAGCGGGAGCTACTCTCCATTGTGGTGCGCGGGCATCTCATTGCGGTGGCTTCTCGTTGCGGAGCACGGGCTCTAGGTGCGCGGGCCTCAGTAGTTGCGGCACGCAGGCTCAGTAGTTGTGGCTTCCAGGCTCTAGAGCACAGGTTCAGTAGTTGTGGTGCACGGGCTTAGTTGCTCCGCGGCATGTGGGATCTTCCCGGACCAGGGCTCGAACCCGTGTCCCCTGCATTGACAGGTGGATTCTTAACCACTGCACCACCAGGGAAGTCCCCAAATAGCATTTCTTTGTATTACTTCTCTCCCATTCTTCCCTCAACATCCAACATCTTCTTTAACATTTACTTGATGATAAATTATAAATTAATATTTTAATGTTTAAGAATTACCCTATTATTTTTTATATTCAATTTTATAAATGCATAGCACCTTTTGTTTTGTTTTTGCGGTACGTGGGCCTCTCACTGCTGCGGAGCACAGGCTCCAGACGCGCAGGCTCAGTGGCCATGGCTCACGGGCCCAGCCGCTCCGCGGCATGTGGGATCTTCCCGGACCAGGGCACGAACCCATGTCCCCTGCATCGACAGGCGGACTCTCAACCACTGCGCCACCAGGGAAGCCTGCATAGCACCTTTTATTTAAAAGTTTAATGCATTCTCAGAGGACAAGATTGGAATCGCCCTCTGAAAACGGCGCATGATAAGATAAATGTCCTCATGTCTCGTGCTGTGATTTGAAGGTAGTCACTCAGTAAACACTAGTAAATTAAAGATTTCTAAACAGATTAAGTTAATTTTCTGAAGAACTGTAATCATGGATGTTTAAACAGACCATGAATTTATTTGCTGTCATTTATGAGACAAAAGATTAAGGCTGGTAGAATAAGTTACTCCTAATTTCCATCAGGAATGTGGATAATGTCCAAAATAAAGAGTGTATAATCACCAACCATGGTACTTAACTGCCTTGAAGAGTTTCATGATAAACACCTAAAAATTTACTTTTTAAATCTCAAAAATTATCATCCATTCATCTAGCATGTAGAATAATTTTTTTTTGAATTAGTACATCTAAATCTTTGAAAATATAGTTATGAAATGGATTTATTTTTATAGACTTAAGAAAAACCTTTATAAGTACGCTTTTAATAAGCAGAAGTTATTCTTTAAAATATGATTTTAGACTTGCCTTGCTGCTTTCCTACCACATGCTCTGAAACCAAATCTTATCCTTTCTAGGTTGGTCATGGGTCATTTCCCTCTGTGGAAACTTTTGTAAAATCACACTGTAATCTGTTAAACCAAGGGTATTTTAATTTGTATCATATGGGAAAGCACCTGTGAAATCTTTGCCTAAATTTCTAATCTTTCATAATTTAATCTTAATTTGTCTCTCTCCTTTTTTCCTTTTTTTTTGGGTGGGGGCAGTTTAAAGTATCAGCGAAGCTTAACAGAAATAAATGCATTTGGTAATTGAAAACAATTAAGATGCATACTCATCATTTTTTTACAAAAATTTCTCCAAATTAAAATTAAACCTAGGGCTTCCCTGGTGGCGTGGTGGTTAAGAATCCACCTGCCAATGCAGGGGACACGGGTTTGATCCCCGGTCTGGGAAGATCCCACATGCCTCGGAGCAACTAAGCCCGTGCGCCACAACTACTGAGCCTGTGCTCTAGAGCCCACGAGCCACAACTACTGAGCCCGCGTGCTGCAACCACTGAAGCCTGCACGCCTAGAGCCCGTGCTCCGCAACGAGAGAAGCCACCGCAATGAGAAGCCCGCGCACCACAAGGAAGGAGTAGCCCCTGCTCGCCGCAACCAGAGAAAGCCCGCACACAGCAACGAAGACCCAACGCAGCCAAAAATAAAAATAAATTAATTAAAAAAAAAGTCAAACCTAACCAATTGTACTCCATTTTCTGTTTTTATCCTCAAGTCACCTTTAAGAATATCTGTGGCAACTTAAGCTCAATGGTTCAAAAATAAAACATATGCGAGAGAGAAGACAGATGTTAGCAATTAGTGAATTTAGGTGAAGGGTCTATTGAGTGTATCTATTCAATTTTCTGTAGGTTGGACATTTTTCCCAAAAATTTGAGGAAAAGGAAGTTGCGTGTAATCCAAATTCTTCGCATTTTCTTTAAAACAGTAAAGTCAGTTCATTCTTACCATTGCAGTTCAGGAAGTAAAAGTGTTTCACAGTCTCAAGATCTTGATTTAAGAAATATTTGGCCAGAAACTCAGGTGCCATTTCCTCTGCAGCCCCTGTTTGTTTATTGCCTCCCTGTCCACATTCTGACTCCAGCAATGGATGTGGATGTTGGTATCTGTCAGGGTTGGGCCATGTTTTCATTTTCATGTTGCGATTAGGTTGTTACCTTGGCAATCCCGAGCTGTCCAGGATAGCTGAGCCTTATGTTTAGGGCCCTGGAGTCAGGAACCGAGTTAGCTGTTGTGAGTTTGTAAAGATGCCTGGTGACTGTTCGGTGACTGCTGGGTGTGCTCAGGAGACCTCCTCAGCTCTGCAGGCCGTCTCCAGACCTGGCTCAGCAGTAGCTGACTGCTGAAAGACAAGGGGAGGTGATTGTGGGTGCTCTCCTCTTTCCCTGCCTCTAGGCTCTCTTTGCATTTCAGCTTGTGGTGCTGAGAATTGTGTGTTTGCTCCCTTTCCAGGTCAGCTGCCCTGCCCTCCAGGAGCTTGCCTTTGAGTCTGGTAGATTTAGATGTGGATTGATAGCTGTGTGACAAAGGATGGGTTCCTTAACCACTCGGAGCTGCAGTTCTCTATTTGTAGAACAGGAACAGCATGGATATAGGGCCTGGCTCATTCGTGAGGATGTCTAGTATTATCACCACTGTCAATAAATATTTTTCCTCTTCCTACCCATCTTTATCCTCTGAGGTAATTATATAAAGTTCTTTTCAGTGTTTTACTAAAATATAAGATAAAATAAAGTGCTTTGTTCAAAATGTATGCACTTAACAGGTATAATTATTAAACACTGAAAAGCAACGTTATGCTCAAGGCCACTGCTTTTAGTTGTTTTGCAGAAGGGGAGAATTGGGGTGACATACAGCCTGTGATTTGCACCCCAAGCCAGATTCTCCAAGGGGACCCCTTTCTCTAGTCTCACGTAGGCGCCATAGAGGTGCCAGATGCACTTTGGTGTCTAGTCCCTTTATAACTGGCCTTTTAGGAAATACACGTTCCATTTTAGATAAAAATTGTCCTTTGTTGTCAGAGTGGTGGTGGTCATTGTTAGAAAGTCATTGCTTGATGGTACACATGGTTCCCAACTTAGGATGGTTCAGTACACATTCATCAGAAACCTCACTTCGAATTTTGAATTTGGATCTAGTCATGGATGTTTGCATCCGCTCTCTCCTCTCTCGTGTTGCTGGGCCGTGGCAGTGAGTCGCAATTTCCAGTCGGCACGTGATCTGGAGGGTGTACATCGAGAACACTGACAACCATTCTGTTCTTCTCTTCTGGTACAGTGTTCATAAATTACATGAGATATGCAGTACTTTATTATAAAACAGGCATTGTGTTAGACCATTTTTCCCAACCGTAGGCTAATGTAAGCGTCTGAGCACATTTAAGGCAGCTCGGCTAGGCTGTGATGTAGGTTAGGAGCATTAGATACTTTTGGGCTTATGATTTTTTTTTTTTTTTTTTTGTGGTACGCGGGCCTCTCACTGTTGTGGCCTCTCCCGTTGTGGAGCACAGGCTCCGGACGCGCAGGCTCAGCGGCCATGGCTCACGGGCCCAGCCGCTCCGCGGCACGTGGGATCTTCCCGGACCGGGGCACGAACCCGTGTCCCCTGCATCGGCAGGTGGACTCTCAACCACTGTGCCACCAGGGAAGCCCGGGCTTATGATATTTTTGACTTACTATGAGTTTATTGGGACAAACCCCATCATAGGAGATCTGTAATTCATTTGTTAGCTGGTTCAAAGAATAGTTAAACATCTGTTACATGAATGGCCTTACTAGGATATAAAATAAAACTGAGCAATCATCTGGCCAAGTATGAATAAGTATCAGACAGAATGTTGGTACTTTATATTATTTATATTTTTAATTAATCTTCTAAGAATTCTTTCCTTTCTTTCTAATCTTCCCCAGTAGCACCTGAGTAATTATAGCCGGCTTCTGCCTGATGGTCATATGTCTTCCCAGCTCTGTTAAGTGACATCATCTTGGTAGTTTACAGTCTGCCACAGGTGTTGGCGAACATTACAAATCAGATCTTTTTTCCCCTTAAAAACATTTTTTTTCTTTGGAGAGCCAGCTCTTAGACAGTTATCAGCACACTCCTGCATATATCACATCTTCACGCCACTTCCTAGAAATGATTGGTTATCCGTCCAAGTCTCTGCTTTGACAGCCCGTCATTGCATTGGGTTTTGTCTCTAACCTGATGAGACTTCTCTTTACGCCAAACAAGTTTTTGAGTGTCAGAGTCTGTCCCCACCTTCCCCACTGGAGCCCCCAGAAGAGCTGGGCTTAGGATTGTTCAGGTCCATCTCCCAAGTGCTTTCTTAGTGACATTGCTCTGATGGAAACCCCAGGACTGACCTGAGGATGTGATGTCAAACTGACCCTTTCAACCTTGCTAGTCCTATCAGAGAAGCAAGGCAGGGCCCGAGTGTTCTTTGGGGTCACAGAGTGTTAAGTCTTGACCCCTGCTCCTTAGCTGAGCGCAGGACAATATATGTGTTTCTATTTTTAAAATACATTTGTATCTTGATGGTATCTCTTGAGACTGTCAGAAGTGAGGTCTGTAACTGCAGGTCTCTTTGACCTTATCACATGTTTGACTCAACTCACTAGTAATAGTGTCTGTTTAATGATTCTTTTAAGAAGTTGGAATTTTATTAATATCTGACTGCTACCCTCAAGAGTATATATAGGCACAAAAACTCCCTGCAGTTCCATTTTACAAAGAATTCTCATATGTGGAGGTGATTTTCGAAATGATAGAGAATAGAGACAGAAGATGGGTTTCACATTTAATGCCCAAGGGAGAAAAGCCACCCGCAGACACACATCCAGGAATCCAGCAACTAAGGCTCACAGAGAGAGAAGAATCCAGATGAAAGCGCTGTGAGACTTATTTTAAGAAATTGTCTAATGACAGATTCAGGGTTTTGAATAGGAAACAGTATTTGGTATTCAAGATTTCTCAAATAAAGGAAGAAAGGTAGCTCTGGCCCTTGAAAAGCTAATCTGAATCGCAAAGGCTGAGCTGACTTTACAGGAAAAGTGTGAAAGACTTCTGAATGTGCTTCCCTTGTACTGTCTTTTATCTGAAGATACTACAAGTTGTTCACCCCCGAAATAAGCCCATGCTCTGAGTCGTGATGCTAAAGATAACTGTTGAGCTTTTAAAAAATACATGGACTGTCTAATATCTTAAAATCTATTTCAGTTTGTTATTAGTTACAAAGTCGATCTTCTACCGAATTGTAGTACTTGCCCGGTAAAACTTTCTAAGAGAGGATCAGTCCAATTCAACCTGTCTATTATCTGGAGAACAGGTAAGCAGACAACTTGATCCTCTTTTATCTGAACATTCAGGAGTAAATATTTCAAGAATCAAACAGTTTCTATCCCCATGAATGACCTAAATAAGTATTTCAGAACTTTTACTTTTGTAACTGAAAGTAACCAGTATCTGTTATGTTTTCTATTTCTATTTGTCTCGTATATCACTGCTGCAATCATTTTATACTAAATATTGTAATGAATCTCTTACTCTGAAAGCATCTCTTTCAGGTAAATACTGATAAGACAGTCTTTCACATAAAATGAGCTCAAGTTTTTTTAGTCCATTTGCAAATCACAAATTCCAGATTTAATTATATCCCAAGGGGACAACCTGAGGAGCCAAAAGAACTGACATAATTGGATCAAATTGTGTAATCAAAAGCAAATGATATGGTTATTAAACCTAATGAAATGACTTCCCAGCATTTAATTCATTTCTCTGACTCAAGAAATTTTAGTAATAAGTAAGTGTGTTGAAAGGGATACTCTGAACGATCACCCTTCCTAAACAGTCCTTTTCTCCAAGACTGTTTTTGGTTGAAAAATTTCTGAAAGTTACACATTAGAACAGATAGTTGTTATCTTCTGGGACGCGAGTGAAAGGAGAGGTGGCAGGAGGTGACATCTGGGTCCTTATTAAACCCAGGAAGAAAGCAGTGAAATGGGCAAATGCTTTTATAAAGTAATGATCTCTTGTATTACCACCTCCATTTTACATAAAGTGAAAACAAACCGTAATTGGTAATAGCTATATGACATCTAAAGGATTACTATCACTAGTTTATAAAGATTTTGTTGAAATTCATAGAAAAAAATAGGCTTCTGATAAATAGATGAGTGAGATGAGTTGATAAATCAACTACATATTTTACTTATGTAGTAGGCAGTGTTCCAAGCATTTTATGTTAATTAACTCATTTGATCCTCATAGAAACTCAGTAGATAGTATTATTCTTCCCAGTTTATAAATGAGTTAACTAAGGCAGAGAAGTTATATAATTTGTCAAAATCATTCTGCGTGGAGATTCTGTTTTTAACCACCAGGCTAAAGTGCCATACCAAACATAACACATGTTTATTGGTTTAAATTAGTGTATTTGTTTAATGTCTTAATTTTTGTTTAGCATTTGTATCAGATCCCAGGCATTAAGGGCAATGCAGCAATACATAGCTAATTAGCTTTATTAATGTTAACCTCTACGTTTATTATAAACTTTTGAACCATGATTTTATTTATTTATTTATTTATTTATTTATTTATTTATTTATTTATTTATTGTGGTACGCGGGCCTCTCACTGTTGTGGCCTCTCCCGTTGTGGAGCACAGGCTCCGGACACGCAGGCTCAGCAGCCATGGCTCAGGGGCCCAGCCGCTCCGCGGCATGTGGGATCTTCCCGGACCGGGGCACGAACCCATGTCCCCTGCATCGGCAGACGGACTCTCAACCACTGTGCCACCAGGGAAGCCCTGAACCATGATTTTAAATTGAGCATTCAGTCTAATCATCATTGCCATGTACCTTGTGTCAAAATATAATAGGTTTTGTTTTGTTTGAGAGAATACAATCTCTTGATCCCCAGAAAATCTACCAATTAGCTTTTGCTTCATTGAACTTAACTAGAAAATTGAGTGAAAACGAGATTTTTATTTTTGTTTTGAAAGCTACTTACTTTATCGAAGCCATTTACTGGTTTCAAGTAAGTTGATGACTGCATTTCATTTGTGAAGTTATGAGATTGCATTGGAAAATAATAAACCAGTGCAAACTCTAATAGGTGTTTAGAATGGATTTTGTTATAGGACCCATGTGTTGCTCTTTACTTGCTTATTAACAATTTAAAATAATGAGGTGTAGAACTTTGGGAACTACAGAATGATTTTTAATAAGCCCTTCAAAATTAATAATGGTAAAGTATGTATTTATCATCAAGGAAAAAGGGTAAAATATATACATCTTGGTCCCCGTTGGAAGCCATGTGAGGTTTTTGTGGGCCACAGAGCCCAATGGTGAACTTGCCTAGCTGTGACTCTTCTTCACTCTTTATTCTTTCTTTAATTTTTAATTTAAATTTCTTCTAATTTTTTGATATGGCATGTTACCAGTCTTTTGCTATTCTTCTGCCATTCAGACACTACACCAAATCATTGGTTTTTAAAAAAAAATCTCTCTGCTTGATTTCTAGGACTGATTCAATATGATATACATCATTATCAATGACCAGTTCCATCTTTTTACTTCCCTATAACGTTCTGTTTTCTTTCTAGATCCTTGATTCTTTGAAAAGTCACTTTTCAGAGAAATTATAAAGCAGCGATATTATGTGATAAAAAGTACTTTATGAAAGTTTTGTAGCGTTTTATTAAAAAATAAAAGTAACCTTTCTTTATTTCTAAAAGATTTTATGCTCATTGTAAAAATACTTAATGTTATAGAGACACAGTAAAAAATCACTGTTACCCAGATGTAACAGCTGGTAAGATTTCCTGATGTTCATTATTTATGTTTCTCCTAAAATGAAAATTCACACACAAAAATATTTTAATAGTAATTCTCGCTCTATGAAAGTTCATTTATTATATGTTCAGAGTTTAATATTTTTTACAACATAAATTTTATTTTATTTTCATTTCTCACAGGCCCTAGCCCTGACTAACTAGTTAGCTAGGGTCACATCAGTACTGAATAGTTCTGGGTTACTCTTCCCTGAGTGAAACAGAGTGAAAAAACATGGTGAAACTGAAGAACCACAGGCCATGGTGCTGTTTTCAAAATCCCAGGGCTGCTGCTGCAGAGAAATCTGAAATCTTTTCTAGGCCTAATTTCTTCATAATAAGAAGTCCTACCTTGTTGTGAGGATTAAGTGAAAGATTGTATATGTAGTTTGTGGTGTGTTATAGATGTTTAGTAAAATTGGTTCTTTTTCTTTTTCCTAAAAATTTTGTTTTAATATGTAAGGTACTTTGCATGTAGTGATAGCCATGAGTCAATCCCAGCAAGTTTATGAGATAGGGAAGTCGTATTTCCTTTATTTGGATTAAGAAAGTGGGGCTCGGTGGGATGAGTAATACATGGCAGAGGCAGGCCTCATACCCAGGTTGGTTGTTCATTACCCCCGTGCACGTACTGGTTGGATCCAGTACATTTCTATATATAATCTCATGTAGAGCATTCAGTAAACTTTATTAAAGAATGCTTTGCAAGGCTTCGCTCGTGGTGCAGTGGTTAAGAATCCACCTGCCAACACAGGAGACACGGGTTCGAGCCCTGGTCTGGGAAGATACCACGTGCCGAGGAACAACTAAGCCCACGTGCCACGACTACTGAGCCTGCGCTTTAGAGCCCGTGCGCCACAACTACTGAGCCTGCACTCTAGAGCCCGTGCTCGGCAACAAGAGAAGCCACTGCAATGAGAAGCCTGCGCACCACAATGAAGAGTAGCCCCCGCACGCAGCAATGAGGACGCAGCACAGCCAAAAATAAAAGAATAAATAAATAAATAAATAAATAAATTTAAAAAAAAAAGAATGCTTTGAGTGTCAACAACACAGCTCTGTTATCCAAGCTATGTTGTGCTCAGAGAGCTGGAAGCTTGTCACATGGTTACATGGCTCACTTATATTTGGAAAAAAGATTTGCACAAAATTCATTTAAAAAAATCCCATATGCTTTGTTTTTTGAAATATGTTTAAGGGTTGTGTTGTTAAGGATTAAATTGAGGTTGTATTGAGGACTAAAGAAGTGGGTTCTTTAGTAATTGGCACGTCAGAAGTCCTCGGTATATACTAGCAATTATCATTTTATTGTTAATTAAAATTTGTGAAGTTTAAAAGTTGTGTCTTGCCTTTTTAAGAAGTGATTTGTACTTATCTGTAGCAAGAAATATTTGTTTAGATTTTTTCTTAACGATCTAAATAAAAGTTTAATTACTTCAGTTTCTCCATTAACAAATCAGTGGTTAATTCTGAAATCATTTTTAAGCTAAGGAGAAATCGAGTTTTTGAAAGAAAATATTTATAAGTGGTTTTTTAAAAAATAAGTCTGAACAAGTATTGTTTACTTACCCATGTATTACTTATTTCACCCCAAAGGTAAAGCATTTTAAAATATCACCTCAGTAAGGTTTAAAACGTTCTTGTTAGGCATGATTGGTCCGATGACAAGATCAGTACATTTCAACAATCCATATGTCAGAGTATTTTTTTCAGTAATGTTCAAAAGAAAACCAATGGGTATTAGTCTCATAAGGAAGCCACACCTGAACCAGATTGATTAGGCTGATTAAAATCATGTCATGATTAAAATCAGTGTACCTAATGGGTACATTTGGCCATTGGTGTGTGGTAGGGAAACTGAGCAGTGTAGAGGTACTTCCTGCAAAACGAATGGCCTCCGTATTGTTGAAATGGTGATAGTGGTCACGTCTTCGGGATAAAACTCTAATAATCTATGAGAAGCGGGCTTACATTTTGGAACTAAATTTCAAGATTCCACTGTGCATGTAACAGGTGCAAAGATACATACTATTTGCTGTTCTCTGTGGTTAGATAGCTTCATAAATCAGCGCCATCTGTTCTTCTTCTCAAAGACTCTTCTCTTGCCTTGGGTTGTGTGGAGTCATGTTGTGTATGTTTCAAGACAGGAAATGTTTCATTTCTGTGGTAAAGGAAAATTTCATGGACTGTGTTCAGGACTATGTTTGCCATTCCATTTGATCAGTATTAGCTTGAGATGAGAATGTTAGGTATCCGGTTGAGGGCATGCAGCTCACATATAACATTCAATATCACAGGTACTGAATACTTCTTCCTTTAATCCAAAATTACTTGGTGTTGAGCTCTGGGTTCTGTGGAGCAAGTGTATATTATAATGAACTGCACTGTCTCTAAAGGTATAACAGCTATTAATTTCCCTCTATAATATAATACAAGAAGATATTTTTATTCTAAAAAGTCTTGTTTATTATCTCATCTGTTCTTAAGAGTATTTGAATTCTTGTTTTTATATAAATGTTTTTTACTCTAGTAGAATATAATGATCTTTAAGTAAAATTATATTACACATTTCCTGATTTTATTTCTTTAGAAGTTTGCTCTAGATTTATCATTTTCAGTTGTGAAATTCCCCTCCCCCCCCAAATGTTTTCAGTTGTTTTCCACATATGATGGAAAATTATTTTTCCCTGGCGATTTGGCCAATTAATCAAGTAGTGGAAACCTTAACACAAGAGCCTTCTGGAATCCAATTTGTGATACTTAGAGGACTTGGAAACAGATTCCCCTTGGAATTTGTTTTCCACCATATGTGATCCCCCCCAAAAGTGGTTTAATTCATGCTGTCAACATTCAAATAAATATTTTCTCTGGGGTGCTATGATTCACTAATAGTTAATGTCTCACATTAAATTCAGAAAATTTTGCAATTCTAAAATTCTAAAAAGGTGACAGATCATTTTGTTGAGCATTAGTGTAGCAATATAACTGAACCAGTCAAATTATTTTACTCTAAAAAATAATAATAACCACACTTGAGGAAGAATATTGTAAATTTGTTTCCCAGGGTATCATCGGAACTTTCGTTTCTTTTCTTGCTTCCTAAACATAAAAATCAAAGTCAGGTATGCAGGAAATTTGCGTACACAAGTATAACCTAAGTTTTTAAAAAACATTTTAAAATGATTAAATTATTCCTTAAAATTGTAGGCTTTTCTTTAAAGTAGTAACTATTCAAACTGTTTAGATCCTTGGAACCCAAGAGTTTGAATGTTGACATGCAGGTGATTGCTTTCTGGGTGAAGTCTTATTACGTTCCATAAGGCAGACAGTGTGCTTTTGCTTTCCTTGTTTGGTAAACAAACCAGTTACAAAGCTTGTCCTCTTAATACTTTATATGCGTGATGGAGGCAGGATTCAGATTTTAAGTGTTCTAATTACAGATCCTGTACTATCTTGCAATGACATCCACTTTAGTATTTGGATATCATTAAAAAGAAATCTGTGACTGTAGAGAAGATATATAGTGCTCATTAGGAAAAAATACAACTAGATAATTTTTGAAATTAAAAAGGTAATTAGAGGTTTAGCCAAATTTGGTTTTCTTAAAGACATAGTTCGTGTGAGTGCTTGTGATTTCAGAATATATCATCCATTGGTCCTTCAAGGACTTTTTCAATTGAAGGTGTGTCTTTATATTGTTAATATTATGGAAGAGAGGAAGAGTATTAATTTTTATGAGAAGCAGAGAACAAATAGGTTCACATGAAGCTTTTATCACCATTTGTCTAATACAAGTTTCTAACCTGATCTAAAACTCACTCTTCTCACGCAAGCTTATCAAATATTCATTTTTCTCTCACCTTTTTCTCTTCTTTGACTACTTGTCTCCTCCATCTTAAAAAAAATTGCTTAGATCAATATTTTACAGTAGATAAAAGGTTAACAAAATCTTTTCCCCCTCTGCATGAGAATGTAAACTTTGGTGGGTTTTTTTCTGGCTCCCTTTTTCTGGAAACCTGTTAGTTTCCGTAAACTATCTTTGTATGGTAATTAAATTATTTTGATTGGTAATTTGCATCTAGACTCGAAAAACTGTAACTAGCTGACAAACAGCTGTCCCTATGGCGGTGTCATGAGACATACTGGCTTCTCTGAGACAGGAGGCTCCCAAGCCAGGGTAGCGCTTTGCATCCAGCCCATGTGAGTCTCTTCCCCCCGCACCTGAGCTGTCATCTGGGGGACACACAGGAAGAGACCCTGGACATCTTCAAGGATGGCTCCTGCCAAGGACAAAAGCGGGCCACTGCCTTGCTGGCAAGTTGGGTTTCCTGCCTTTTATCCTTTGCAGTAAATCTGATGCCAGGTGGCATTTGGGGGTCTTGAGAGTCTGGATGTTGAGGTGGATCTAAGAGCCTCTCTTGGTGGGTATTTCAAGTATGTAGTCAGAATAAAATTACATGTATCATGCTGGAAGGCGTTTCATGAGAAAACTAGCAGTCTCTGTGTTCTCCTCCCCTGTGTTCCCCCAGCCCCTCTCCCCAGAGGCAGCAGCTCCCAATTTATGCAGACGTTGGTTCTGCTATTTACTTCCATGTTTCTGAATAAAATATGTATGTTGCTCTTTCCTGGTTACCAGTTATTGACATCTGTGGACTTGCCATTTATGGAAGATGGGTTTTTTCCTTTTATGCCACTTTCACTTTCCCCATCCCCATCCTCTCAGTATTGTTACATGAAAAGTCCAAGTGAAATCAGTAGCCATTGTCACATTGTATGGTGATGTAAGAACTGCTCACTGCACAACCAGGTAGGTACTCGGATTACATGTCCTTTCCTACACATTTCCCTTTGTTGTGCTTGGAGCTAATTGCTTTGACTTTAAAAAAAATTTGTTTTATTTTCTCTATACGTATCTTTAATTCCCCTCCCCCCGTTCTCTATCAGGTCTGTCAAAATGTTTCCCATGGAGATTGACTTCCCAGACCTCTCCATCCTGCTGCTCTAATCTGAACTTGTTTCTGCTTCTCTGGACTGTCACCATATTCTGGGACTTTCCTTGGGTTTTGTCCATTGTTTTATTGAATTTTCTGGATTTTGCTGGAGCACATCCCAAAATAGCTTTATGTGGAAGGGTCCATGGGAAGTAAAGACTTTGCACGTCTGAGAGGTTTTTTGAATTTTCACACTTGCTTTTTTTGTTTGGCTGGGCATATTGTTCCACATTGAAAAATTAGTTTTTCCTTGATATAGAAGGTATGACTCTTTTATCTAGTACAATTTAATGTTACCATTCAAGAGACATTGTTATTGTAGAGCATTTGTTAATTGTATTCCCAGTTTTAGTATGCTAGTGATCATATAAATGCTACCACTTGGCAATGCTCAGATTAAACTCTGTTGCTGGGAGATAAGTCTCCATGGTTCTCTTGCATTTTTGTACATCTTGAGAATAAAGGCCTTTGTTCCGGACTCTTCTTTCAGCAATGTGTTGAAAGAAGCCTTGGAAGATAGGCATAGTGTCTCTCTCCAAAGCAGTGGGCAGCCATGCTCACTGCCTATGTAAAAGGTTCGAGTTCCCTGGGCTTATGTTTCTTCTGTGTGGGCCCCTGAGAATTTTAGCTTAGGAATCAGTGCATAAAAGGATGAGGCTCTGGCTAACGCTGTTGCTGTAATGAACTGTCCTTTGTCTCCGACCCGGGAGTCTCGCGTCCTCTGTGACATCCATGAAGCTATGGCAGGCTCACTACGAGCTTTCAAGTAGGGTGAAATCATAGACCCTTCATGGTTCTTCACATCTATTTTATCTTGAAAATTTCCTCAACTAACAACCCATGGTGTTTTCTTTTTCCCACCATTTACTGGATTGTATACAGCATTTGTTGTTTATATTTTTTAATATGTTTTCTCATTCCGGAGGCCTTTTATGATGAAAGCACGTTGTATACAACAAAGTGCAACAAATGTCGGGTTTTATGCAACTTTATAAGATGCAGGTGATACAGTTTGTAATTAACTGAGTAGCTAATATGTTTAATATTAAATTTTACTGCAAGGCACAAGGTATGTATGGACAAATATATATTCTCAAAATATTTTATAGCTGTGTAACATTACCCTAAAACAATTACTAAGGTATGTTTTATATGTCATATATTTATTGTTTATTTCTCTTTTCAGCAACAGCTAACATTTATTGTCTATTACCATGTGTCAGGTATTATGTTATGATTGTGACGTGGATTATCTTACTTACTCCTCTCAATAGTCCTACAAAGAAGATGCTTCTATTGTTCCTAGCTTATAGAAGAAGGGATAGAGATGCAAAAGGGGTGTATAACTTTCCTAAGGATATAAAATTGGCGGATGGCGCACTTAGTGTTCACATCTCCGTTTGTTTAATTTTCTAATCTGAACTCTTAACCACTATACTCTGCTGTAAAATGGAGAGAAGGTAAAGGACAAAAAGTACATTGACTCACCTGAAATATTTTTTAACACTATGTAGCTTAAATTGATACTCTAGACCTTCCATCTTGATTTGACGTACATAGTAACTGAGCTTCATTTATTATGGTTATGGTGGAATTCAGTGTATAACTCCTACTAAAAGTGACTATGTTCAGCTGCAGCTTTAAAAAGTACAGAACAACAAAATAAAGCAATATAGGAGCTGATCTGCACACATCCAGACACTGTGGTTCCCACAGCAATTGCAGCCCAGCCTCAGGGCGGTGAATTTTGCAAAATAACTGAACACCATATGCAGCTACGTGAAATAATATTCTGCATGCTCTTGGGGACCTGATAATGGCCACTGTGGGAACAATGAATGTGTCAATTATCAGTTACTGTTTCATCACTGTAGTTTGGGGTGTTTCATTTATGTGGCCATTTCACAGTGCCACATAGCTGTTTCTGTTGGTTATACATCATGGTGGTGTTTCAGCGGTGTTTACATCACTAATGAATCCTGAAACAAAATGTCTTTAACCCATAAGACTGTTTGTATGTTTTCCACCTGATTTATATAAATACAATCACACTTCTCTCCTCCCTACCCCCACTCCCAATGGAAAAGCATAATTTGGGGAGTTCTTGTTTACATGAAGTGTGGTTCTTAGGCAGGTTCAAGATGCTGGTTCACCTTTGACATGTATTATGTGCTGGTGCTTAAAAGAGTAGGTGACTAAGAACTACATTTTAGAACCTCGCAGAACACGGGGTCATCAGTCTTCAAGCAGCTTGACTTCATGCAGTGCCTTGCGATTGAGGATGCACGGAGCCTATCTAAACGCAGAGAGACACTCGGTGCATTCAGCTTCTTATTTTGGTAGATTCTCAGAGGAAATGTCAGTTGGGCATTACCAGCTGCCCTGCCTTGCCTTCATATTGCTTCAATAATTTGAAATATTGTTTGATGCTGTGTCTTGAACCTATAACCTTTGCTTATCATGTTGTTGATTGATGTCTCTGTTGATGGTGTATATATTTCTACTATGAGTCTGTTAAATACATGGTTAAACATATACAGTTTTTCTCTAATGGTAGACTCTCATTAGGTGGTTTAGTGAAGTTCACATATAAACTCACTGTTATCAAATTTATACAGTAGAAAAGGTGAACCTAACAAATTGTACGTGTACATAAATTATGCACATTGTGGATCCAAGGCGAAACCCTCACGAGCCTCTTAGCCACTGTGTTTGGAGATTCGGAGTCTTTTCTGAATATTCTAATTTGGATAATAGGACCATTGATATCATCAGGCATGTTTATCCTTATTCAAATGATCCTGCAAAGCCAATGTCACTGTTAGTGAACTGCTTAGTGAAAAGACAGTGGCCAAGATTATAAAGTAAGGCATATTCTTGGGTGACATTTCATTTACTTTTATGAACCATCACATTTATTCCACGTGCACCTTTTGAAGCACCAGCATGCTTACCCAATTTCTGCAGCATGTTGGAATATAATTTTTACAAACTGTTGCCTTTCTAAAAGGAAGACTACAATGGTGGTTACTGGGGTTGGTTTTCTTACTCTTTGTGCCTTTCCCGGCACTGGGTCCATTGTAACAGAAGTAAACACAAGTGGTTCTTCATGGCTAAGATCTTTTTTTTTTTTTTTTGCGGTATGCGGGCCTCTCACTGTTGTGGCCTCTCCCGTTGCGGAGCACAGGCTCCGGACGCGCAGGCTCAGAGGCCATGGCTCACGGGCCCAGCCACTCCACAGCATGTGGGATCCTCCTGGACCTGGGCACGAACCCGTGTCCCCTGCATCGGCAGGCGGACTCTCAACCACTGCGCCACCAGGGAAGCCCTCATGGCTAAGATCTTAATGCCTTTACCTCTAAATGATCAGTCGATTGGCCTAGGGTAACTTTATGTGAGATTTCACAGGGTGAAGTATCTAAGTCTAGGATTGTGCTTACTTGATGTTCGTTTTGACAAGGTGTGTTAATAGGAACTGGGGAACTGACAAGAGGACTGAAGATTTTGCTAGTTGTTAAGGTTTATAATGATCTCAACTGTTTGGATTAGTATAAATGTTAACCATGCATCCCCAGTGTAATGTACATTTATTAGTTTATTATAACATTGTAGTAATATATAATTACTTCCTAAAACATACACCGAAAGGTGAAATAAAAATGATAAGAGGGTTAATATAAGTTCTAATGTTTTCTTTCCGTATTGCAGTGGCATCTTGTTCACCCCCTAAGATGTACTAACTCAGGAGACTGTTGCTTTAAAATGTAGCTTTTCACATGTACAAACCCATCTTATCATTAAAGGTCATCCTTGCTAGAGGAGAGATATTGTTAACATTATCATAACGCCTCTTAGAGTCCAGTTTTATTCAGTTTCCTTTCATTCACTGCATAAGAATGAACCTGACTCAGAGTCTGCTTCTCTTTGTGTTGCGCCCTCTCTAGGATAAGGATGGCACAGAGGAAGACAGCAGCCGTGTTGAGCCCGTGGGGCACGCCGACACTGGTGTGGAGAACGTACCCAGCTTTTCTCTGGAGTAAGTTACTGACATTTTCAACTAACCCTGTAATATCCATGTAGCTTCACTGATAGCAGCAAATATTCCGAAAGCATATGGCATGCGTTATGTTTGTGCTTAGTTAAAACATGCCTTGCATTGGTTTGTTTTCCAAAGAGCATCTTTCATCTATTGAGTTAATGATCTAATGTAAGAACTATAGCATGGAAATTCCCATGTACCTGCTCTGAGTTTCATGCCTTGGCAAATACTATTAAATTATAATATAAAATAGTATTTGATTGAAAAAAGTCTGTTATGTTCACAGCACTGTAACTGTTTTCAGATTGCTTTTGTATGTCAGTATTTTGGTCATTTGTTTGTTCTTCAACTTTGCTAAATTAAAAAAGAAATTGTGGACATAATTTACTTGAAAAACTAGTTGAATCATGTAAGCATTACTCATTTTAGTGTATATTTTTTTGATTTGAAGAAATAGAATCTCTCAAGATATTTGATAAAAAATTACAGGTTAGGGATCTTGAACATGATTTAAAGTGTAAAAGGTCGAAGAAAAACTTCCATATATTGTCACAACTTTACAACTATCTTAAATAATGGCAGGTTTGAATGGAAGATGTTCTCAAGACTTCTTCTAAGTTACCTTAGAGCAGGGAGGGCAGTCATTCTAAATTTTTTCTTTGATTTTGGGTAAAAGTTGGGGTCCCGATATTAATAATTAAACTCTTAATTTTGTCTTTTCTTGGTCTTCCAAGGAAGGGCTATAAGAACTTTCTCAGTGAGATTAAACAGGCTTCGAATCAGATTATGTCTGGCTATTCAGCAGCCAGCATTCTCTAAGTATTTACACACTTAAGAAACACTTGCACTGTGATAGTTCTTTTGAGAAAGAATATAAAGTAAAATAAATGTATTAAAGTTACCATACTAGTTGGCAAACCATCTTAGTTGACAAACCAGTCATTAAATACGTGTTCAAATGGTATGAACAGTATCTCAAATAGGATTTTAGGAAATTCTAAGAAAATAGAAAAAAATTAAATATCCATTTAAATAGTATTACTTTAGTAAATATGTTGGCAATATGACAAAATTTCAATTTTGTCCTAATTAGTGTGTGTGATTGAATCTATATACATAGAAATACAGTCGTAGCATTGGCATTTTCCATTGCATAAAAACTATATCATGATCTTGGTCAAGTCCATTGGTAATCACTTATGGTTGTCCAGATTGCTTAAAACTAGATATGTAATTGAAATAGTATTTCCAAATATTGATTGTTAGATCAGGACTGCTTAGGTTTCTGTGCAGTACTCACACCCACAGAAATACCTACAAAGAAAGTGGAATCTCATTGAAATGGCGTAGAAAATTTACATTCTCCAGATTATACCAATTGCATTAAACTCGGGCTTTTGATATTAATATGAAAGTACTGTAGTTATGTGGTAGAAGTAACTTCATGTTACTTCATATAAATAGCTTAAAGACTTTAGAGTTCAATTACAAACACCCTTGGGACAATCATTTGATTTTTTACGGGTATCCCGTGGGGTCGCATTGCCTGCATATGCAGTGAGCTTACAGCAAGTAGGATGGCGACCTTCCGTGGAGCTCTGAGGTGGGAAGTAAGGGTGGCTGTATCCCATCTGGATTGCCACCTCCCGGGGCAAAGCTTTGACCTTATTGGACTTTTGCGGGAGGGGATCAATGATGTGACATGTGTAGGAGCACTTTGTAAATTATAAAGTGCTGTGCAGCTGACGCATCTTTATCCCATTAATCTTTGTAGTCCTTGAATAGATATTAGGATGGGAAACTTCCAGTAGAAGTCTAGAGATTTGATCACAAAAGGTATACGTGGACTACACAGAAGAGTGTGGTCCGAGAGCAGCGGTGCTGTGTCATTTTGAATGTAGCTATCTCTGATGATTGCTCCCCCCTCCCCACGCCATGCCATCAGACTAGTGTGCAGGTATGTAGAGTTGAATGTGCCCTCATCGCCATGCTTCTACTCCAGAACGTGTATGTATATGTGTGTGTGCCTGGTGGGATTTTTCGTTTTGTCCTCCTTTGTTGTTTATTGTGCGTCTGTGTCATTGCGGTTTTGTGTTTGGTTTGGTTTGAGTTTCGGTTTGTGATGGTCCATGTTCATGCTCCCTCATTCATCATATTGTCTCACAGTGATATGGTAAAGCTCGTACAAGTCCCCAACGATGGAGGGCCTCTGGGAATCCATGTAGTGCCTTTCAGTGCTCGAGGCGGCAGGTAACGTATCTTGCAGGTTTTTAATTGAATCATAATGTGGAGTGTTTTATCTTCATTTATGCTCAGATATAGAGTGATGTTGACTTAGCATATGCTTAATAGAAGGCTTTTCATTTGGGGGCCACTGCATTATAATCACAGAAAGCACTTAGGCTGATGAAGAAATCGGGCATTTAAATTATCCTAATAATTTTATCGTTCATCACATCCATGCAAATTGATGATAGCCTTTAGAGCCAGAACTCCAGCTGAATGTGCAAAGGTAAGGGAGAGCTTAAAGCAATTTTCTGGAAAAAATGTATCCAATAAAAATTATCTAGATAACATAGAAAATGATTCATTTAAAATTTGCTTTTATGTTTATTTAGTTCTTAAATTTTATATGATTTTTATGATTATGTTTGAAATGTTTTTAAGTTAGACAAACTATAGATTTATTTTCTACTGTGTGACTTGTGTCTCCTTCTCCTCAATCTGCCCACTCAAATATCAAAATTTTGTACTATTTGTTAGTATGACTTCATTACTTCATAGAACATATATCCTTAAAAACGTCAAATGTTATATGAGTTTCTTTTATCCTGCTGCTTTCTTTTTGTGAAAGAATTAGTGTATGTTTGCTTTTATATGTTTTCAAATACTATGAACTGAATTTGCAACTAATCAAATGTTTGATGAGCCTCCATCATCCACAAGTGAAATGCTGCCTCCTTCCCCATGGAGGGGGGGGCATTAGCCTTTGAAGTTTACTTCCATCCCCTCTTATTTACCCATCTAATTATTACCCAAATGAAACATATTTATGAACTATTTGGCTTCTTAGTTTGAACTTCTTTCTTTTATTGTTATCATTTTATCGATCTTTTAACTTCTTTTACACTGGGAGAAGAAAAGGGGGAGCTGGAAAGTCACCTTAGGCCAGTGACCAAGAACAGGAACATAGTTTCAACCCTTGTCAAGGAATTCCAAGCGTCCAGTATATTGTGAGAGATGGAGGAAACATCAGTTACAAGCATGTGATTGAGTTGTCTACTTAATCGTTCAAAATAAGTATTTGAACAATTGTACTGCCTTCCCGGTATATGTTCCTGACAGTATCGAGTCCAGATTTCATGTCTTTGGTAAAGCACATGCTTTATGGAAGGTCTGGAAGCTGACACTGTGATTTACGTAGAACTCTGCTGGACTACGAGGCTTGAATGTGAGCGTTGTATCTAACAAGATGTGAAATTCACCTTGAATTGGGGATGGGGGGGGTGTTACATTCACAGAGTTATGACTGCTTTCACTTTCTTCCTTCCTTTTTTTTAAAACTCTGGAGAAATGTCACTGAAATGTCTTCAAAGGACTTTCAGTTAAATAAGCTTAGTTGTTTTCAAAATGGCCCTTGCCTTTATCTCCTTTAAAAATTATAATTTTAAGTGATCTCAGAAGTTAAACCCTTTTTCCATTTATTTCATGAGTAGAAAGATATGAGAAGAGGGTAGAATGCATGGATGATAGCCTCCCGGTATTAGTGTGCCTTTAACTGTTTGTGGAATATAAGTCATCGCAAATGAGATTTAATCGTGTATGTACCAGCTTTAAACCAGTATTTCAATTACAAACGTTATTTTCTGTCATTTATTACACACTTCCTACGTCAGTGTGAAAGGATATTAGGATGAAATAGGTTAAAAAGCCTTAAGCAAAAGAAGTATAAGGTAGAAAAAGAAATCTACTGCAGATTAATTCAGTGGAAGGCATTTCACAAAATCGACCACAGTTACTGGTTACCATGGCGTTTCGTTTCGATATACAGAACACATTCAAGGAGACAAGGATCCCTGTACAGAACTAGAAGGTGTTTTATAGCTGAGTCATTTTTAATCCCTGTTGATGTGGAAACTTAATGAGGAATCTCCTGTGCAGCTTCCCTATACAAGGGACAAAGAGATTAAGAAAATGAGATTCTTTATAAATCCTTTCCTGGCGTTACTAGTTTTCATACTGGGAAACAGAACAGAATTCTTTCCCCCCAACACCTGTGATGCATCTTTGAGCTTCCTCATCACCTTGGCGGTCATGGTTCTTCAGAGTGAGGCTGACAGTGCAAAGAACCGCAGGAGGACTGCTGAAGAACCATAGACGCCAGTCTTCAGGAGCCAGAGACACCTATCTCACGTGTTCTCAGAAAAGCTGACACGTGGTTTCTTCTCAGTCAGTCAAAAACCTCCCCAAGCATTTACCGTGTGATGGTTCCTGTGTTAGGTGCTGGGAGACAAGGATGAGCGGGACACAGTCTCTCTCCAGGGGTTTGCAGTCAAGATGGAGTGATAGCCAAGAACTCACACTATTATAATTGTGATAAATGCCGACATCCCTGTATCATAGGTGTTCTGTGAGCTGATAGAGGAGGGATTGTCTGAATTAGGTAACTGAAGTTGGCTTGTTGTAGAAGATGATTTTAATTGTGATGACAGCTTATAAAGGGAGCTACATCCGCTCAATGGTGGCTGCAAGGGCAAATTAAGCAATGCAGTATAGCAGAAAGGAAGAAATTAATCAGGACTTGTGAAGAAATTGCACATATTATCCAGTGGGAATACAAGAATACATATTCATGGGATGTAAGTTGAAATTTCCAAGAATAACTTTCTTTGTACAAAATTCCTATCATACTTGGGCCCTCTCAGTTTGGGAGATGTAACTAATTGAATAACACTTACTGAATACTTATTTTCCTAAAAGTGACACATGCATGTCAGTATTGCTTTCTGATTTCAATTTCTAAGTCAGAAAGTCTCAGGGAACAGTGCAGAATGGGAATTAAACATCATAAAGAGAAGAAACTCAATGCTGAACATCTCGAGTATCAAATATAATTCAGGAAAATTGGAAGAGTGTGAAGTCAATGTTAGAGAAATTTTTAAAGCTACTTAGGTATTATTATGGCCTGAGGTATAATGAAGTTTTTTGTATAAAAATCCTGCTGGACCAATTTAAAAAGGCTATTTTCTAGAGTAGGTTGAATGTTGTTCCCCGATTGGGGACATTAGTGACCGTTGGCTTGTGGCTGCCGTTCCCCCAGCCACTGTCTTGGATGGTAGAAACAGAGACAAAATAAATGCATGGGAGAGACTGTGCTGTCTCCCCCCTCCCCCCTTTTTATTTAAGATTTTGTTTTGATATGGACCATTTTTAAAGTCTCTATTAAATATGTTACAATATTGCTTCTGGCTTTTTTTTTTTTCTTTTTTAGTTTTTGGGTGTGAGGTATGTGGGATCTTAGCTCCCCAACCAGGGATCGAACCCACACCCCCTGCATTGGAAGGCGAAGTCTTAACCACTGGACTGCTAGGGAAGTCCCTGTGCTGTCTCCCCTTGATGCTCTGTTTTTCTCTAGTCATCATCTTGTATTTTATTCAAAAATATAAAGTTAACTGATCCCCACCCAGAACTCTTTATTCACAGTTTTGTTACCTTGAAATTGATTTTCACTTCACACATGTAATTTCATTTCCTCCTGATTTAAATGTCAAACATAACCTCCTTATTTAAATCACAAGTGCTACTGTTTTCAGGAAAGCTATGCCAAGTAATTGTCATTTCCTTTGGCAGAAAAACCATGTTTCATGTTATATTTTTTTATATTTCTAGGACCTAGCCCAACGGTATTGCTCACTGAAGCTTACTGTGATGATCCCTATTAGCTCTGCATTGCTGTACTAGAAACAGAACAATAAGAATGTATCCTGCCTTGATGTTAATGAGTTTTCCTGAGCCTTTCTAATTACTTAGGAATACGATTATGTTATAATGTTAAGTATTTAGAAAGCAAAATATAAAAGTATATTCTGAAATAGGGGCTGGGCTTATGAAATAAGGTTTTGTATTTAGTTTTAAGGGATGTAAGGTCTAATTGAGAAATATGTATATAAAAAGATCTATACTATGTGTCTAAAGAAGTCAGTGCACATGTGCCGTAGGGTTTAGAGGAAGGAGGGCTACTGACTATTGGATGTTATGAAGCAGTAGAACTTGATCTGTTCTTTAAAGGAAATATAGGACTTACGCTAGTGATATTCCGGAAAGATAGTCTTTCTAGGAAGAGAACATATGAAGGGAAGATGCTCCATACAAATTTGTGTGATTTGCTGAGAAATAATGAGTCAATGATTTGAAACCGAGTGTATTGGAAGATAACACTGGAGAGATGGTTAGAAAGCACTTTGTGAATGGCCTCTGAGACTTCATTCAGTAAATAACAGAGAAATTGTTGAAGGTTTTCGAGAAATAATCATTGTGTTATTTAAAAAAATAACTATTATTCCTCTACTTGGACTCCCAGTCTAACTTACAGTGAATATTCTTAGTCTTTTCCCCTCTGGGAACACGTATGGCTAAAGCATATTATTCTTAAAAAAGTGCAGCCTGCTTCTCCGAGCCTTTTCTGTAATGGGCCTTTTCCCATTTATGTACATTCTTTATTCTTAGCCCTGTGGCCCTTGGAATTTTCTTTCGCTGTGCTTTTTCTTATGCAAATAGTAATTGTATGTTTGTTTATTTTATTAAGCAAGTGTTTTGTTGTTGTTGTTGTCTGTTTGTTTTTAAAGATCTGGTGTCTCCTAGGCACCACTCTTGGTTCTAGGCAAACTCTCTGTAAAGGGTCAGATAGTTAATATTTTGGGCACTGTGGGCCACCAAGTTTCTGCTGCAAGTATTCAATTCTGTCATTGTAGCGTGAAAGCGGCCATAGACATGGATAACCCAACAAGCCTGGCTGTATTCCAGAAAAGCTTCATTTGCAAAAACACGTGGCAGGTCAGAGTTTGGCTCATGGCCGGTAATTTGCCAGCCCTGCTCTAGAGAAGCAGACAAATAAAAAATGCCTGCCATCATGGAGTTTACATTCTATTATTTTTCATATCTAAAATTCCTTCTTCTATGTTTCCTATTCATATTGTTTTGGGGGCCAGAGTCCAGAATTTTATTTCCACCTACTTGGTTGATGAGAAAGCCTCTTTATTGTAACCGTATATTATTTCCCATCATTGCACCCTACTAATTCCAACAAATTCCCAGGAGGAAGGGAAATAGAAAAAAATCAACCGCATTTAACATCCTCCAGTTAGTAATAGGCACCCACAGATTACTTCTTCCCAATATCTGATTGTCAACCATGAGACCTGAGGAAAAATCTAAAGTCTTTTAATTAGGAAAACAGTCCTTGGTAAGAAGGAGTGTGTATGTGTGTGGGTCTGCGTGTTTTAAGCTTTCTGCTGCTGCCTCCTGCTGCCAACTGCCTTACTTATTAATTGCTCTCAACTTTCTTCTTACAGATATGCCATCGTTTGATTTGTCTGATTAATTTTGAGTTGTATCCCAAATGATTTTTTTCAGCCATTTATCTTCAGTTTGATAAGAGTATCAGGTGAAGGGTCAATACCAAACCTTTCGATTGCCATATTGTTTCTTTTCATGACTTTTTTCCTGGACTTATTTTCTTACTTGTATTACTATCCATAAATTCTGCCACGTAAAGCTAAAAAAAGTCACATCCCCAGAAGAATATTTTAAATGTTTAGGTTTTGGAGTTGAAATAAAAGTGACCCTGTTGGAAAATATATATTCCTGTGATCAGATTAATATAGAAAAGGAGTGAAATATAAATGTTTGTTTTCTGTATTGTAGATGCACATATTGAACAATTTTCCTCTCAAATAAAAACTGAAGTGTTTATAAAGTTTTTAACTATTCTGTATACAAGAGTAGTTAGCAGACATCTTTGGAAGGTCTTAAGAAAAAGCATACTCCTCTACTTAATGATTCAGTGAAAATCTGTGAACTTGGCTACTCTGATTAATATTTACATGGGTTATAAATAATGTTAGTTATAACTCTTAGCTCATCTAACCTTTATTTTATTATCTTTTGCTCTATAACATCAAAAACAGACAGTTCATCTTTTTCCAGGATTTCCAGTTAGCTGTGCTGTCTTCCCTCTTTGCGGCAGTCAGTGACAGCCTGGACCACATGCTGAGTCTTCATGTTATTGGCAGAGGGGTTGTTAGGAATCACCCGGGTTTTGAGGCCAGAGATGCCTGGGACAGAATCTGGCTCTGTCTTTTTAGGAAGTGTGGTCTGGGCAAGTGAGCTTCACTTAGCCTCGGTCTTCGCGTCTGAGGGCTGGGACACTCCTGTGACTTTGTCTGGTGAAAATATGAAAATACATGTACTTATAAAATACATGTAAAATACTTTGAATGAGGTACGTGGCAGTGGCAGCTAAGAAGAATGCTCACCTTCCACTTAGGTTCCTGTGATGTGCCGTTAAAATTTCCTCCAAATGCTGGGAGTTCTGGTTGTGTAGGCAAGTGCTGATGAGTCTTTGTAACAGTAGAAAATGATCTCTTCTATCATGAATGTGAGATGAGAATTTACTCTTATATCATAAATTTGAGAATCCCAGTACACAGTTAGTTAGTTGGGTGTATCTGTTAATAAAGAATTACAGCCAGTTTGAATTTCATGGAAACGACTCAGGTGTTAAGAAGAGATTTATCCAAGGCTTGTATACCGTATTTCAGTTCACTGTAGAGGTTTTAAAGTTGACTGTTCATTTTTAAAAGAATAAAAATGCACTTGAACTCTGTGTACTTGATTTTAATTTAAGTATTTTCCAAGAAACACAATTTAACTTTACTGAATCTGTAGCCTTTCGTCTGTAAGTCTTAGGTTGTGCATTCTCAGTTGCAGACTTGCTTTGTTCTAATAAAGGGACATGCTAAATGCATTTGTTTTAGAGAGGAAAGTTGTATTTTACATTTAGATAAATCTTGCTTCTTTAAATGTAGTAGTACGATGCCTATCATTTCTGCCCTAATCTAAGGGAGTTCTCTACTTTTACTTTACCATTTTTGGGTCTACTTTATCTCATCCACTAAAGATTAAAAAAAGAAAATCAGGATGTTATATTAAGTTGGCATTCTGGCTGTGGTTCTGAGGGATAGAATATAGGTCATTGCCAGCCCCCTGTTTAGTACTCAGTGAGGTGAGAGGGTCTTGCTGATGCGAGCCCACTCTGCGCATGCCTTCTCTGCCTTCACTGTATTTGTGGTGTTTATACTCTGTCAGATTTTATTAAGATGAATTATGATCATTTCCATACAGCTGGGTGGCAGTTGTGGGAGTTTACATTATCAAAGCAAAACTCAGACTTGCTCAGCCAATTTAGATGTCAATAAAACATTTGTTACTTATTTTCAGTTTTATCATTGGCTGTAATTTATACTTAGAATTGAAAATGTTAACATGTGTGACTGAGTTTGTTTTAATTAAGTGTATAATTAGGCTAATGAACCTTGTAAAAATGTAGTGGTGCAATCCTTAATATAATCTAAGCAGTTAAATTCCTAATTATGCATCCAAAATCATGTACAGAGATGCCGCCTTTCAATGGCTTGCTCTCTGGGGCTGTATTCTTCTTCTTTGCCCTCTTTGGGGGTTAAGGAACATGGTACAAAAGCCATGATGAAAGACTTCAAAGAAACGTGTGTATTTACTTATTTTTTCTTTTAGGAAAATGATTCAGAAGTGGGATTTGTTCATAGTGGACATAGTATTTTTTTCCCTAAATTTTTGAAAAGGTAGAAGGACCAGGGGAGAGGAGTAGATCTGGGGACGTTTACGATTTACCAGAAGAAATCCCCTCGTTCAGAAAGCATCTTGCCAAGTCGGGTTCACATTAGATTCATGCAGGAGGTGAAGAGGTCTGTCCCCTGTACCCCTGAGCCCTGTAGCCATGGCTTCACAGAGCCGCCCTCCCTGCTATGTTAATAATACACCTGCTCGTTCTCCTGTGCCAGCCAGCACAGCCAGGCTGGTGCTTCTGTCCCTGGACTGTTCCCCACAAGCAGAGCTTCCACCCCTCCCCCAACTCCTCTTCTCCTGCTCCCCTCTCCTATTTTTTGCAAAGTGGCTTCTTCTTCTGATGGAAAGTGGTTGCCCTAGTAAGGAATTCTGGTACTAACTGCCAAGAAGAAAATCCATCGTCCACTCCGGTAGAGCGACGAGCCAAAATGCTCTGACCTTTACGACCTTCAATTATTTTCTCTAATAAGAGTGTTATGGGAACCACAACACCATCGGTACTCATTTCTTTATTCCTTTAGAAGGAATTCTAGTTGCTGGTTGAATTTGCAGTATAGATCCCTAAAATTTGTTTCTAATTGTGCTATCCGAGTCGCCTTTCCCGGGGCGGTGGCGGGTGTGGAGATGTAACTGCTGGCACACACACGTTTTTCAGGAAGATGAAAGTCTCTGTTATTACTTCCCGTTGATTTCCCTTCAGAGGGCCCTCTTCATTCTCAGTCTGGCTGTTATGTTATCAGTTCAATTTTCCTGTAAAGTTTTTTTGATAGTTCATCCCCATTCCTTTTGTAATCACTTTCACCTAGTGAAGCAAATGAGATAATTTTGCAGATTGTACCATTTTCCTTTTAAATTAATCCATTCTTTTGGAGAGGGTGATTCTAATAGTGTGGTCAAGTACTTAGAAATCAGCAGGCTACTAAGTTCTCCTTAATTCAGTCTGTTCCGTTGATTCCCTGATCACTTGCTGTGTCAGTCAGGGTGAAATTCTTCCCCTTCTGCTCCTCTACCCATCCCCCCCAGCCCACCCCCATCAGCTCCCGAGCCTCTAGTGCTGAGAAAGAGGATTCTGAGGTTTTTGCAACTACTTTTACAACGTTGGATTCTAAAACCTCATTTAATAAATGTCTGCAATATTTCCTGTAAATGCGATAGCATATTTGTTTATGATTTGTAACATTTTTACTGTATGTTAGGATTACTCATGCATTTGGCCATATATGAGGGCTTGTATAGAAAGACAAGTCATTCAGTGAATGAAGCATGTCAGGCCTTTTTACTGTGGATTATTATTGTAGAATGATTCCCATGGGAAAAAAAGTAGATTTAAGAAAAGGAAAATGATTACCTAGATGAATATAAATCTATAGACCTATTCATCTGAAAAATATTAATGCCACTTCTGTAGAATTAAATTACAGATTTCCAAGTTATATTATTTAAATTGTCATAGATACTGAAAGGTTCTGTTGGAGATAAATGTATAAATTTGAACAAATGACTGGTACTAGTTACCTGCTAAGTAATTTCCATTAAACATAGTCTGTCTCTCTCCATTTCTCTAAGAATATTCTGTGGACTATTTTGGAATACACAAAACATTTCAGAATACATAAAGGCATAATAATTTTCAGTCACTTTAGATCACAGAAATGTTGTAACCATATTGAGAAATCACTCACGATCTCACCAATTAAAAACTAATTAATTAACTAGAGTGACTCTTGGTAGGGCATATTTTTACTCAGGGGCTGAATACATCAACTTGAAAGAAGCCCTGTTGGTCTGCAGAGGCAGCTTTTAGCAACAGGTGTGGTACCAAGCTGTGGCTCTGTTAAGACTGCCCATGGGTGGCCAAGTCATCTTTGCCTTCCCCTGTGCTCTCACATGGCTGCTTGGATGGCGAAGTGGCCCAGTGTCTTCTTCTGGTTCCACTATTACCAACAACTGTGATTTAATTTGATTTCTCTAATTATTTTGTCCCATTCAACAGAGTCATAGGTATATCTTAATGATAGGATGCTTTTGATAGAACACTTTGTTCAGTCGCCCATAGAGACAAATGAACAGTAGGGAAGCTTGGGGAGATAGATTGTGGGCTTGGTGACATTTAAATGGTCACTTAATTATTGGTGTGGCACATTAAGAGATTGCTTCCTGTCAAGTAGGAGCTCAGACAGTTAAGTTGCTCATGCTGCTGTGTCAGTGTACTTTTTCTTGTCTTTGGGCTGAGAGAATTTTTATATTTATTTATCAGTGGTTCCAATATACGGTGGCAAGTAACTGAAAATAACCTACATCATATTTTTTTCTTTAGTCACCAAGCTTCTTAGACTCTTACACTAGTAGATGCTAATCCCCAAATAGTAACATGACAAAAGGCAATTTAAATGTTAGCTCCTCTTACTCTTGTAGGTAGGTATGCTTAACCATAGTAAGACACCATGCCTGTTTATTATATTTAATAATAAAGATTAGAATGAAGTTAAGCAGTGACTCAGTAAATGTTTATGAAAGAAAGAAGGTTAAACTGCAAAATAACAAGCAAAAAAAAAAGGACCTTTGCTTTAATTCAATTCATTTCAGCTCAGTCCTATATTTGGTATAAGTGACACAGTCATGAAAAAAAGGATCCGAATCTGGATTTTATTTCACTTATTCTATTTTGCAAAAAGCTTATTAGAAATAGGAGGCTTGTTTGCTTCAGCTAAACTCAAGCACCCATTCATTCAGTTGTCATTTGTCAAGACCTTACTATGAGCTGAGTGCTGGAGCACGTATTGCTGAGTCCCACCTTTCCCACCTTCCAGGAGCTCACAGTGCAACAGTAGAGATAAGGTGTGTGTACAAGTAACAGTAGCAGGGGAGCGAGATCAACAACAACGATTACTGCAAAGGTTTAAAAGAAGAAGGACTCTATCTATTGGAGTATCTTCCTACTGGAAAGCATATACAGGGTACTGCAAATTGTACTCCATTGGAAAATACAGACAGGCGATTGGAAATGATGGTATCTTCAACTTTAATTTATTCAGGATTCTAAATGCTGGCTTCTTTTTTTTTTTTGGCCGCATTGTGCGGCGTGTGGGATCTTAGTTCCCTGACCAGGGGTTGAACCCGAACCTTCTGCATTGGAAGCACAGAGTCTTAACCGCTGGACCGCCAGGGAAGTCCCCTAAATGCTAGTTTCTGTATGGGCATTTTTTTTTTTTTGTCTCTAAATATTAGGATTATGAAAGAAAATGCAAGCTTGGGACAAGCCAAAAATAAGTTCATAAAAATTTTAACATGATCATAATACAGATTATATGCTAACCGTCAATTAAGTCAGAGCATCAGAACTAGGTGGAGATTCCTATTTCTTATCAAGCTGTGTTCATATATAGTGTTTGTTATTTGTCCCAGGGTATAAAGAATGTCCATCCTGTCCGTCAAGGAGTTAGTGCTCTAGACCAAGTACATTTGTGATATTTTTTTTTTTTTTTTTCTCCATCTTGGTCTCTAAAAGTTCATTTGGGCTTTTCTTTCGACTTGAAATTTGAGTCCACATGGAGGGGTGAATGGTGACGGGCATTATTGGAACCTGTCGCCGGCTTTCTGTTTTCTTCTGATGGGAATAATGGCAACAACTTACTTACTTTTGGGAGACCTAAGAAGTTTTGAAATTCAGAACATGAGGCATTACCAAATTCAGATGCCAAGAATGGAAACTCTTCTGTTTTGGGAATCTTCCCCAATTTTCCGTCTCATGTACAGGTTAGCCTCTCCTTGTTACCTTTCCTTTCATGGAAAGGTGGGGCTGCCATCAGCACTGTACCAGCTAGCTTAAAACAGAAATCTGCCAGAGCTGCTCGCAGCCCATGCTCGTCCATGCTGCCCACCGCCACGGCCAGGAGCCATGGGGCCAGCTCTGCCGGGAGCATTTTTAAGCATAGAGAGAAGGGTACGATTTGTTGCAGAAGCATAACACTGACACGCCAGAAACGATTGCCTATATTTATTGAAAGGATCCCTTTCTACACACCATTTATAGTGTTGTGATTTCTGTGTTGGCGTTATTTTTAAATGTCTGAATAGCAATTTAAGGCACCCCTTTATTAGGCAGTCTTTGTAAGTATAACCCCGCCATTAAAGCAGTAGGGCATTGTGCACGGTGGAAATATTACATGTGTAATGATTTGCATTCTTAATGTTCCAGAACCCTGGGGTTATTAGTAAAACGATTGGAGAAAGGTGGTAAAGCTGAACAAGAAAACCTTTTTCATGAGAATGATTGCATTGTCAGGATTAATGATGGCGACCTTCGAAATAGAAGATTTGAACAGTAAGTGTGTGCTGCCTCATTGCTGCACTTTCCCTGCATCAGGCGTGACAGAGTGCGGGCGATTGGGGTACCTCAGACCATATGTCTGTGGTCTCTGCCTTCATGCTGGAGAGGAGTATTTTCTGCCATTATCTAGCTTTTAAAAATTTCATCAAACTCCAGGTAATCACTGTCATTAGACTATGTTTCCAAACGCCCTCTGACTGACGCAGCACTTCTTAAAATATTATGGGCCCGATTTAGGCTTTACGGTTTGGCCACCTCCTCGCCTTTTGGAAAATCCATCAGGTTGCTAGTTTTTATTATACTTTTAACTCACACGTCCAACTTTGTCACATATAATGTGGCAAATAGGAAGACAAAGCTCCTTGGACCTGCAGTGTCCACTCAGATTTTCCTTATCCTGACTCAAGCCCTTACTCCATTAAAAAGATAAAAATTGTCCAGTTCCTATAAAATAAGGCAAAAATGAGCAGAAATCATAAGGACTTGGTTAAAGACCTGCCTAGGGATCCAGATAAGATGGAGTAGCTTCTTGGGCTGGTCTTGGAACAGCACAGTGGCCAACAGCTCTTAACATTTTGAGTTACTGAAGCTGCATTGGCATTCCTGAGATTTTTGCGTGCACAAACTTGAATTAATTTTTCTGATAAGTAATGGATAGTCACTTTCTAAAGTTTTCTAAGTATACTTATAAATATATTTCTTTAAAAACTCGACTGGTCTCCTTGTAAGGAAATACTTTATGACTTTTAAAAGTCGTATTGGATAATGTTGTAGAACGGAGGTTATATTTAATTTCTCTTAATATTGAAATGATAATACCTGTTGTGCTTAAAACTGCAGTATGACTGAATGATTTACAGCGGAGGGTCTTCTGTGGAGGGCATACCAAAATACTGGTATTGTGCCTGTAGTTGTACATAACTTGGTCATTTTTATCTAGAGAATGAGAAATTTATATTTGGAGACACAGCCCTGCTGCTATCAGAGCTTGCAAACCCGATTGATAAATGGCTTATGAGAATTTTGTTTTCAGTTTCAACCAAGTCTGTCCGTCCTTGTTGCTTAATGAGTATACTTAACTAAGCTGGTAACATCTTCGAGTCTGCCAGTCTTCATTTGCTAAGTTTCCATTCTCTCTCAAACCCAGAGCACAACATATGTTTCGCCAAGCCATGCGGACCTCCATCATTTGGTTCCATGTGGTTCCCGCAGCCAATAAAGAGCAGTACGAACAACTGTCCCAAAGCGAGAGGAACAATTACTACTCGAGCCGCTTCAGCCCCGACAGCCAGCATGGGGATCACAGGAGTGTGAACAGTGCAGGGCCGCAGGCTCTGCCGAGGGTGCCCCGGCCGAACCCCCTGCCCGAGCACGCGGACCCTCACCCCCGACTCCTACCTCAGAGTGCACAGCCCTCGGGAAAGCCACCCGCCGCTCCAGGCCCAGCCGTACACCACGTGTTCAGTCCCAGCAGTAGTTACAACACCAAAAAAGTAGGCAAGAAGCTTAACATCCAGCTTAAGAAAGGTATGACCTGTCTTCCTGTTTTTCACAGAATTTAGTTTCAAAATCAACCAACTAACCCAAAGCGTCCTGAGTCTTACCTCATTATTAAGAACTGATACATCTTTTTAAAAAAGCATTTACAGTTGTATATTTTTTTATGCTCTTCAGATTCACTTTGCTGTATAAAAATTAACACGTAGAAGATCAGAGGATAGGCCTTAAACGTTATGTTTCTATGAAAAAAGTAGCAGCTACGACTGCCGTAAAATTTTTGGCAACGAAGGAAATGGGTTTCAGGATGTTACCATCAAACCCAAAGCAACAGGGAGGCTCTGACTGTTTTGAGTGCCCCACTTGATGTCCACATACAGCCCCCCTAGAGGACGTTAGAAGTCCTTCCTCCAGTTCAGCCCGTCCTTTGGTAACGGGAAGGGATTGACTCCTTTGAAGCTGTTGGTGGTTCCCGGTGAAATGCTGAGAAGCAAGGCCACTGGCCCCTTGTCTCCTGCTCTTCCAGAGTATCGCATTCTTCCCTTCCTCAAGGTGACAAGGGGAATCGGAATGGGCCTTGCTAGTACTTTACTACCTGTGCCTTACATCAGTGTGTTTATTTAAGGATCCCCCGCCCTCAGACAGTGCATCCTTGTGTACAGGAGGCATTCAGTTCTGTGCTGGCCTCCCTGATGACTCAGATCAGGCTCCTAGGTTTGGCTTTCTCATTCCCAGTCACCGTCCCCTCCAGGCACTGAGATATACTTTTGCTATTAATCATCTCTTTTAGCTGAGCATTTTTATATATTTTTAAATCATGTCCTTCAAACTGGTGTCATTATAAAGAATATTTCTCCTTTTATGAGCTCAACCAACTCCTACAGTTAGTTGGAAATGAACCAGAGAGGCTGAGCGATTTCCTCAAGTCATGTGGCCACCAGCAGCAGATTCTTACTGGAACCTTTTCCGTGTCCTGACATTGAGACCGTTCTTCTTTCCATTCGGGGTAGAGTTTACAACTCTGTAAACTCTGAGATTCCTATTTCCTTTCTAAATCATACTCTTTCATTGAACTTTATGTGAACCACAAATGCCTTCTTTCTGGTTACTGGCTTTTTAAGCTCCAAATACTTGGTTGACCTGATCAGGAATTGACAACCTCACTCCACTTTTGAAACCCCTTACAGATACAGAATCACATCAGCTTAAACCCCTTTTAGCCCTGTTAATGCATAAGTGAGAGGAATATCAGATTCTCTTTCTTCCTTTATCTACACTCAAATGAAAGGACGTGGTTTTTAAGCAAAAGGATATCAAGAAACACAAAGAGAGTTGTATAAAACATAAAATTCTGCTTGGGATCTTTCAAAAAGGAAGACTATTTTCCATTGTCATAAAGATTTTAGTTCATAAATACCTTTGCCTTTTTACTCTGATATAGGCATATTCATTGTTTAATTACAGTTTTCCATACAATTACTATATGTTAACTCCTTATGATATAATATGAACTTTTTAAATGAAGTGAAATTTTATTTGCCATTAAAAGAATCACTCTTTTGAATACAGAAATCAATAGTTTTATTTTGGTAGCATTTAAAAATATATGATTACATGTTACAGAAGTTAATTTAGAAAGATTATGCTCAATCAACATAAAAATAGAAATAATAGTTTTCTTTTAAACATTTTTCTGACCTTGAGTTATATAACTGATACAGAGCGTCATAGATCTGGCCTGATTTTAATTTATTAACTATGAGAATGTATGGCAAAAGGTGGAAACTGCCTGTGCATTCTGCCAGTACTTACAAATATAAAAAAATAATGTTCACTATAAATAAAAGTGACAAAGACTGCTCATTGTCTGTGATTAGTACTAAATAGAGATGTTTTAATGATTGTATGAGGTTGAACAAGTTTTCATTGTAGTTAACAGGCAATGTTTTTACCAGTTATTATGGTTACATTTAACATTTTTTAATGAAGTACATCAAAAATGTAGGGTTTGTCAGTGTTAAACTTTAAATTCAGTTCAAAGTGAACTGACACGATTTGAATGACAGAAGCTCTTCATAAACTGAGGTCAAAGCTAAGGACTAAGAAAGCCTTTGTCATAATGATTCTTTGGCATAATTTTGGAACTATGTCATATAACATGTCGAAATAGAAGAGCCCCTATGTACCTGCTTCTGTAATTATGATTTCTTAATATTTATTGTCATTTTGGCCTTCTCAAATACCCTGCTCTTTGGTAGAAATTAGCTTTTTAATAAAGTCAGAGGAGAAGGTCAGTGATCTATTTCAGTCAGTGCAAAATGTTTTGTTGGCTTTGCTAAATGAAAATTGATATCTATTTATCTTTCTTTGAAAGGTCATTGCCTGAACTTTTGGCGTACAGATTTAGGGGTTATTGCTGATATTTTAATAGTGTTTTGTTTCATAAAACAATCAGTCTTTGTAGTTCATAGAAATTAATATTGCGAAAGGAGAATAATTTAGAATTCTTCCTTAATAAATGTTATTGCAAGTCATTAGAGTTTCACGAAAGCACAGAAACATATGGAAAAGTCCCAGCAGAATAATTAGGAGAATTTCATATAGACAATATGCCGTTCAAGTCTTCACAGAAGACTTAAGAAATTAACAGCCCAGGCACATTAAAGTGATTTCAGACTTGAAGTAAATGAATGTTTTGTTTGAATTTGAGAATATTTACAGTAGGTTTTTGTTACATGTACTGTGTTTTCATCATTTCTACTTTGTTTCTTCTTTAACCCACATTTTTATTCATGTTTATTTGCCCATATTTGTTCACTTAGAGATTCATACCCTGACTTACAGTTTTTTAGCGAGTGCTGCATCAAATTAATGAGTTCTGTAGATGTTTCACCTTTACACATCTCTTTATTCTTCCTTTATTGAGCAAGTATTTGTCCTCAGGTCATTTTAACTGGAATGGAACCTAATATAGTTTTTAAAAGCTCTGGTAGAAATGAATCATTATTGGAAGCCTTATAAAAATTCTGTTGATTCATTAGAAATTTATCATTATCTTCACATTTTTTCTTGGCTCTTTCTGGCTCACTGCATGTTGGTTTCAGTGACATAACCCTTTTCACTGTATTGAGCTTGTAAGGGTGCCTGTCGAGAAAGCTGCCAAAGAGCCTGGAATTGAAATTATGCACTAGCACAGTCAAGTGTAAACGCCTCAGTACACTCAGTACTCAGTACTCAGTACCTTTAAACATCATATGTTGATCCCCAGATTTGGTAGCTATGAGCTCAGATGGGTCATTTGCCTTTTTTTTTTTTTTTTTTTTTGAGAAATATAAACGGTAGGATTTAGGTGAACTAGAAGAGAACTAGGCGAAGATAATATGGTTCATCCTGTCAGTTTGGGGAGGTTCTTTTATCTGTGTCTAGAAACATTTCTCATTTCATTGTTTCTTTTCCATCTCCCTGGACTTGTTCTCTTCCTTGTCTTCACTGCTTACCCTTCAAATCTGGATACCGTTATTGCACAGTCGTACTTGATACTTGAGATACTATGGGTTTTAACAGGTTTTTGGGGGGGTTTTTTGCATAGAGAAATTGTTTATTTTCATAATCAAATATTTAGACAAATTTAAAAACATTCAGCAGGCATATTTGTATATTATTTTCATCTGTCTGACTAGGTTCCCGTTTTTTCTTAGACTAATGAATTTTGATATATATACCATTTAAACCTTCCATAATTTAGTCTATGTTGAAAAATCTTACAACTTTTAAAGTATTAAATGGGTAGGTCAGTGTGAAAGTTACAAAATGTCAAGTTGAGGTAGAGAATAATAACAGATCCTTCATGTATGATATACTTGTGAAATTCAAGATATCTCATTTTGTTTACCTCTTTTTTTTTTCTGTTATATATTCAGGTACAGAAGGTTTGGGATTCAGCATCACTTCCCGGGATGTGACAATAGGTGGCTCAGCTCCAATTTATGTGAAAAACATCCTCCCACGAGGGGCTGCCATCCAAGATGGCCGACTGAAGGCGGGAGATAGACTCATAGAGGTGAGTGGCTTCAGATGTTCCATGATTCTTGAAAAGTTCCATTTTCAAGGGTCAGAGTCGTTTGAACATTTTCATAAAATATGAAATTAAATTATATAATTTCGCAGAAGTATGCATCCTAAAACATTGTATTTCTGCTTCACTTTTACATTTCTCTGTGTTATTTGATGCAAAATGTCTTTTCATTTAGTTTACTCATAAATTTTTAGTTACTTGGACATTTGGTTTATGAGATAACATAACATTTGTCATTATGTAAGTACAGTGTCTGTTAGGTTATATTTCTGGATGACTTTAAATTTATGTCTGGCAGTATAGAAATGTTATCTCCTCTGGAATCAGAGCAGAGACAAATGAAGTAAATGAAAACAGTGTGTCTTGATGAGAAGAACAAGGAAGTCTGGAAATGTCAGCGTGGAGAATGAATTGAGACATAAAAATCAAATGTCAGGAAAAAAAAGAAATAGTCTTTCAAAATTTCCTTTCTGTACCTCATGGGTTTCATTTGGTTCATTGGTCTTTGAAGCTATCTCTGACATACATAAAGATACATAATTTCTTATGTATGAACTTTGTGTGAATGTTGTGCATGTAGAAATAAAGGAGGGAAAGATGGAGAAAGAGGATACTTTGTTAGTGGTTTTTCTAGTGTTTTCTTTAGAAAACATAGTCTGTATTTTTAGCGGCAGGCACTGTGTTTCATAATTATTAACTAGCATTTAAGTACTAGTGTTAAATATATTGAATGGATAAACAACAAGGTCCTCCTGTACAGCACAGAGAACTATATTCAGTATCCCATGGTAAACCATAATGGAAAAGAATATTTAAACAAAGAATGTATGTGTATGTATGACTGAATCATTTGGCTGTACAGCAGAAATTTATACAACATTGTAAATCAACTATACTTAAATTAAGAAAAAAAACCAAGCACTAATGTTAAAGTAAATTTTTATGACATTATCCTTTTTTCTTAACTGAAAAGTAACGGAGCAAAGGAATAGCTTCCAGATTTTTTCCTGTGTCTACATTTTGGGCCTAGATTCCTTCAATCTTCCTCTTTCCTCTTTGTCTTGTTTGCATGACACCATGTTTTAAAGGGAGAGCGATAGAGACCCAGTAAAAGGGAAGGTTTAAGTACAAATTGTGTTTAGGGCATTGTTTCCAGAAAGGGCCTCTTGTCCTCGGGCTGTAAGTGGGGTACTGTTAGTCCCCGTTTGTAATTGTAGCTTGTTTCATTTAGGAAGTGTATCAGCTTATTTTTGCCTCTAAATCATAAAAAAGCCTGTCCCCTCCCTGCCCCTCTCTCCCTGCAGGGCCCCCGCCCTTCTTCCTTGCTAAAGGTAATCCACTTTATTTTTGTGTCTCCCTTTCATCATGTAATTACTTTACTTGTGACACATCACAGAGGCTTTTGCTTTTCTTTTTGAGGAATGGAAGGGTCTGCGATCTGTATCTCTTCAGGATTAGGCTTTATCTTCTGTAGCTCTCAGGCGTATTTTAAACCTACCTCTCTAGTATCCTTGGTTGTATTTCTACAATATCAGCAGTTCTGTGGGCAAAAAGGTTTTCTGAGTATCTGGATATTTGCAAGCCTATATTTAAATCAAGTATCAAGTGACTAATTTTTAAAAATTATCTGGAAAAGTTCTGCTTTCTTTGAACCTATTATTACTGACCTATTTCCTACAATCCCTTGATAGTAATGCATTGAGCTATATAAGGTTTTCAGTGGGGGAAAGGTTCCAGAACATTAAAACTACAGGAATTTTGATATTACAATTTAAATGATATATTTAATTGCCTTAGACAAATGCTATTTCTGTCTAAAGAGAGTAATATAGAATACTTTGAAAAAGAAATTTCCACTCTCATTCCTGTTAAATATGTAGTGCTTGCTGGTCATATTCTACTTTCTACAAAAAATGATGAGATTCCCCAGGAAGTGGTATTTTCAAATCTCTCTCTCTCTCTTTTTTTTTTTCCCCTGGTAAATTTTTTTTTCTTAAAACATTGAAAAATCTTGAAGTGAAATACTGCAAGCCCTCCAAAAATATTATTTAGTAGAGATTCTTCTTCAGTGTTTGCTTTTTAGGGATTAAAAAGTTATCATCGTAATTTTCTGTAAAATTTCAATGAAAGCTAAAATGTTTTTACCAAAATATTTTTAGTGTGTTTTTACAATCTTCTGCAAGGGTGGCATCTTTTTATTTTGGTGTAAGGAAATCTGTGATGCACAAGGGCATCAAGATATCCCAGTTCAAAGCCAGGAAGTTTTGTGTTAACTTGGCGTTGTAGATATATTTGTATCTCTGGTTACTTGTTAATGCACTAGTGGCTGTGCTTTTGGTTTATTGATAAGACCTGAAGGGTTGACTGCTTCCTGCCTCACCTCTAGGTAACTGGTCTGCATTTCTTTATTAGCCCCAGCAGCCTGCTGGTTATCAGATCAGGGCAGAATGTACCACGCAGTGAACCATGTTCCACGGCAGACATGATCAGTTCTAGAATGTGTGTCTCGTCTCTTGTTATCTGTTTGCCCAGTATCGCAGCTGAAAACTTTTTGTCTGTTTCAGGTAAATGGAGTTGATCTAGCAGGCAAATCCCAGGAGGAAGTTGTTTCGCTGTTGAGAAGCACCAAGATGGAAGGGACCGTGAGCCTTCTGGTCTTTCGCCAAGAAGATGCCTTCCACCCAAGGGAACTGGTGTGTAAATTCAGAGCAGATGAAAGGTTTCTGATGCACATGAGGCAGGGATCCGGGCTAGCGACCTGCTGGCCAGTGTTTATTAAGAGATTTTCCAAGCAGTGTCTGTATTTTATATATCTTTCAGCCTTAGCATAATACAAGCATTCCTTCCTCATATTTCTTCTGTTTTGGAAACAGATATCCACAATGTTGAGTGCAAGAGTATTTGAAAATCAGATTGCAGGGATATTTTCTAGGACAGCAAATGTTTATTACTGAACGCTTTTAGAGGGACTGATTGAATACAGAGATGTCTATTATTCCATAACTGTCACTTCAGAGGCTGTTGTTGAAAGCTTGCCATCTTCTCCACTACATATGACAAATTTTCATATTTCAAGTTTTCATGGTACGTGTAGCTAAGCCAAATAAAGATGCTTGCTTACTGTTGTATGAAAAAGAGGACCTTAATTAAATACTCTTATTGAAAGTAAAAAGACCTGAGTTGCAATAAGCCCCAGGGCCATTAATTCCCAACATAGACATTATTTAGAATGACATAAATGAAATGAAAAGGCATTTGTTTGCAAACTATTTATTTCACTTTTTATACATATGTCAGTGCATCTAAATATTAGATAGGGGTATTTACATAGTATTTGTGTGAACGAAATCTGTATATTAAATCGACACAGTTCTTAATGTTTTTCTGCAAAAAGTGGTAGGTTTCATTTATGTGTAGAAATAATATAATTGGAGGAATCACCTTTATCTTTTGTTTTGGTGTGGTAGGAAACTTGTTTTACTTCAAGTACAAGTGGTATTTTAAATATTTCAAAACAGATTCTAGTTGGGTCATTTTAGGACATTTGACCTGTCTTTCAGATAGCTTTTAGCTTTATCTAAACAATAATGAATCCGTATATACTAGAGCGGTTTTAGGGACGCAGTTCCCAAATTTGTCCGATTGCCCTAATTCTCTTAGGCTAATCCTTCAAGTATGGATGTGTCATGGTTAATAAAAATTTCCTTTTATTATAAAACAGATTTTAGTCTTGGGAATATCCCATCTCTTGGTTACACACACACTGACAATTTACTATGATTTCATGGAAATTTCAGATTGTGATAGGGCTGAAAACTGAACACTTGTGTTTTAAGTAGATTTTGAGAAATGATGAAAACTTCTTTATTTCTATTTAGAAATGTTTAATGCATTACTTCTCAATTTAAATTTGGTTTTCCATTTTCCCCCCACTGTTATCCAATTCTGTGCTTTAAATGCCACCTGATCCTAAATCTGGAGTTGTCTCTATTAAATTGTAAATGAGCAGTTAAAAAAAAAATTTAAAAAAAACACGAAGCTTTCGATGCAGTAAAGCTTTAGTCCTTCCTCAGTGTATCTGAGCCTGGGTGATAGTTGGCATTATTAGGTTGCCAAAGCTTAAACACTGCTCTTACAGCCGTTCCCGAGTTAGTGCCAGCACAGACCAGCTTAAGGTTATTCAAGTTCTTCTGGTCCAATTTTGATCTTCCAGGCTTCTGTTTTCCCCTTCTGCTGCCTCCCTTTTTTTTTTTTTTCTTGGTTATTTAATTTATTGCTTGTGAGCTTTTCATTAAGGAGTGAGCCAGTAGGCCGTCAGTTTATTCACGTTGCAGCTGCTATTCAAGGTTTAAAAGAAAGAAAATTCTGAAAACTTAAAGGAGTGCATTGAAAATGATCTTTCAATCCAATTAACAGAGCTCTTTTCCTCTGTTTGGGGTGTCTGTGTTTAAATTCTGTGTCTAAAACAAAATACTTTTATCAATAGGTGCCCTTTTTTTTTTTTTATAAGTCAACCTTGTATCTATTAATTAAAACAACTCTATAATACATGGAAAAAAATCACATTTATAACCTGTGTAATATTGTAAAGTATGATGCTCGTGGTTCAGACTGTTATTCTCTGGTCTAGCTATCAAATTACAATATACCTTATAATTTAGACTTAGTTGGGAAAATTAGAAAACAAAATTAGAAACAGTGCCAGGAATAGAAAAGCAGTTTCGTGAGACTTGTTTGCCTCCAAATAATAAATTCATGATCTACTGTGAATGAGCAAGTAAAAATTTACATCTAGAACAATTCTAAATTTTAAACAACCCCGCCCACACACGTAAGATAATATAACCACATCAGTGAAAGTCTGCAAGACAGAGTAACATATCAGCCATTACTATAATCACCCTCTATATATTTTGTAGATTTTAAGAACAAACAATTTTTCCTTGAGAGTAAAGCTTTGTGTCCCTGTGTGTTGAAGATGGCTTTGGTCAGTCTGTATTTATGTTTTTCTTCAATTCTTCTAGAATGCAGAGCCAAGCCAGATGCAGATTCCAAAAGAAACGGTAAGAGCTTTGTCTTTTGCAGGATGCAGAGATGTTGGAAAGATAAATTGAACTAACTTCTTACTAATTAATTATGAAGTTATGTGTCCTCTCTTTTCTTGGCTCATAATAGATCCTAATATACAAAGATTTATTAAATCCCAAAGTGGTCTTACCTTAAGTGACTTATCGCTACTACCCCAAATGGAGAATATTCTGTGATTATTTTTGATCAGACAGGGATAAAAAAGAGACATTAAAGACTTTCCTATTCACCTGCATATTAAGAGGGAGCAAAATTGGTGAGTGACTTATTGCTACTACCCCAAATGAAGAATATTTTGTGATTATTTTTAATCAGACAGGGATAAAAAGGAGACATTAAAGACCTGCATATTAAGAGGGAGTAAAATTGGTGAACTTAGTAGTTTAACATCTATCTATCTATCTATCTATATATATATATAGACTTCATGAGTTGTGAAGTGCTATAAGAGGCTACAAAAATGAAAAAAGAGAACAACTCAGGCATAGAAAAAATAGGGAGGGCTAAAAGTACAATGCAAATGTATCATAAACACGAAAAATAAAATATCAGCAATTAGACTAAACATATTGTCATAATAACTTATATTTAATAAGTTATTTATTATCAGTTATTATAGTATATTTTAAGGGGCTAATTCTCCCAACCGAAGTAAGCTTTCACAGCTTAGATTAAAAAGCAAAAAATAGGTGTTTAAAAGATAAATCCTAATACAGGCTGAAAATAAAGGAACAAGTTGAGTACTAACAGGTGGTACTAACATAATGAAAGTAAGGATTGCCATATCAGTCTCTGAACTTATCTTCTTTTTTGTGTGGGTGCATTGCATGGGGAAGAAAGAGAGGGTGTTTTATATTGACACCTGATATCATCCAGTAGAAATTCCAACAGTCAGGATCTTTTATAGATTAAACAGCACAGCACAAACACATGTCATTCCCAAACCTTTGTGAGTAAAATGAAACTTTAGCAAAACCATACCCATGGTGGGTGATGCTAATACATATTTTTCCAGAATTTGGCATATGTTAGATAGACAGATACAGTAAGAATACGAAGAAATTGAATAAAATAATTAACACTAATAATAGCATTACATAATTTAATTTTTCTTGACACATTCATAACCAGACAACTCTGAACCTAATAAACAAACAAAATGTTATTTTCAAATATTCCATCATTACAGAAATGGATGAATAATCAGACCTCAGAGGAAAATCAGTAAACAACCTTGAGAATGTTACACATTCATAAGTACAGGTTGTAGGAAATTCACAGCCTTCATTTTTTACCCATTAAATCAATAGGTCTGTGATAGTTAATCAGAATCACAATAGTATTTATTTGTGTGTGTGTGTGTGTGTGGTGTGATGGCGGGTATGTTGAGAGGTGAGGAGAAATTGGACAAGTTGATTCTGAAGAGTCAAGTGGGGCACAAGAATGATTTATTTTAAAAGACAATAATGATAGCAAAAGGTACTTTAAAGCTAGAATACTTAAATAGCATGATATTGTTATAGGAACAGACAAGTAGATCACTGAAACACATTGATGATGTAAGCAGTCCCAGTGTTTACGTGTGTGTGCATGTTTGTTAGAGGAGACATTTCAAAATAGCGGTAAAGAGTGGTTTGTTTAGTGTTTAGAACAATTGGCCATTCACTTTAAAAAGTTAGATTCCTTTTTCTCACCATACACCAAAATAAATCCCAGTTAATTATGAAATTAAACCTAAAAACATACCAAAAAATATTGAGAAAATATGTGAAAAGTTTCTCTGTTAACTTTGGAAAGTAAATGCTCGTCCCAGCATGGCAAAGCCAAATGTCCTAAGAGAGTAGATTGATAGATTTGTTTATATATATTAAAAACCTTTCAGAGCAATAACCACACCATGAAAGAGTTGCAAGATAAATGCTAACGGCATTTTGCAACGTGATCCTTGGGTGAAGAACCACTCTTTGGTGTTTGGAATCTTAATATCAGAACTTTTTGGAAAAGCCAGTGACTTCACACATAAACTATATCTGTTTATGCCTAAGATGATCTGAGATGGAAAATGATGATACAAGCAGTAAAGATAGGTGTGTTCTTTCAAAACATTTAGTCAGTCCTTGTGAGGAGATTGAGGATTAGCTCTGAAGTTTGTAATCGCTAACGGGAAGAAGCAGCTTTGGCTTTAAATGTGGTATTCCGTTGAGAGTGTCTAGGTTTGTTCTGCTTCACTCCTCACCCACAAGCTTTCTGTGTTCTTGATAGCACGCCAGAGCAAATGACAATTCAGTCACCTTAACAAAAGAGATGATATATGTGTATGTGCGTCTGACTTGCAATTACAAACGGGAATTTTTTTCTGATAAGAGTTTTCCAAGCTAAGTTAAAGAAAGTACAGTTTTTTTGTTTGTTTGTTTTTGTTTTTGTCTAAATGTTTTCTTTTCGGTTTCTTGTTCTTTCTTTTCTCTCTCACATCTGGGCCTCTCTTTCTGCTCCTGCTAGGTGATACCATTTTGGACTGTTAGAGGCTTCATGTTAAAATTATAATTAAAAACTTGAATTCCAGGATCTCTGCTTCTCTCTGTCTTTTGATGGCAAATCATTAAATTTATTCAAGTCGCAAAATTCTCTGATACTACTTAAACTTTCTGTGATTGTAAGCACTTTGAGAATGGAATGTCCTCAAGCTCAGTTAGTTTGTTTGTTAGTTGATTATCACAATGACTCCCAGAACTGATTAAGTCCGAGAAATTTTTAAAAAGGTCATTTAGGTAGATGAGTAGGGCTGTACCAATAGTTGGTAGACCTTTTAAATATCTGAGAAGCAGGTTTCTTGTACATCTTCTAAATATTGTATTAATTAGTGAGAGCGGGCAACTAGAAACCCTACTGAGTTTTAGGTTATCTGTCCATTCAGAATTGGACAGAAAGCTGAATTATTTAGCAGAGGCTCAAGCTCACTTATTCCATGTCCTGAACAAACTCCTTTGCCTTTGAAAAGTTCATTCACTTGATAGTTTATTCCTGTGGATGTCCAGGTTGGACAAGACAATACATGGGTGTATTAGTCAGGGTTCTCCAGAGAAACAGGACCAATGGGATGCGTAGATATAGAGACAGAGATTTATTTTAAGGAATTGGTTTGTGTGATTATAAAGGCTGGAAAGTCCAAATCTGCAGTGTGGGCTAGCAGGCAAAGACCTAGCAGAGTCCATGGTGCCGATGAAGTCCAAACGCAGTCTGCCGGAGGATTCCCCCTTGCTCAGGAAGACCTGTCTTTCTGTTCTGTTTTCTGACTGGATGAGACCCAGTCACATTGTGGAGGGCAATCTGTTTTATTCAGAGTTCACAAATGTAAATGGTAATCTCATCCAAAAACACTTTCCAAGTGGACACAAAAGTAACCATCACAATGAAGTAGTGAATTTACCTACAGGCTATCAGGCCTGGACTTACCAAAGCGCCAGTTTCTTCTTTGGGCTTCAAAGAGCTATGCAGACCTCCTTAGGAAGGCCCCCAAGAACTCTTTGGTAAGATCCATGTAAGAATATAATTGTACATAAAACATATTCAGAGCTACTGGATAGAAGTAGGGCTTTAGAAAATAATAGTGTTCAGAGATGATACTAGACCATACGGATAAGACATAAAACATGCTTAAATGTCAAGAATTCAGCATTCATTCTAAGAGTTAGTGAGATCTCCCTGTAGAAACTGCAAGGATACATTGAGGAGATTTGGGGACCTTCCCTGAAGATCAGGAAGCATCTTGATAAGCTAACTTCAGACAGGTTATAATCTTGATTTGGAAATTTAATGAGCTAGTCAATAAGCATGGTCATAGACTTATTAAACTAATGGTTGTGGTATATCAAGTAAAGCCTACCATGTTGACCCCACTGTAAATTAAGAAAACAGTTGAAGGAATTAAGAAAACAGTCCCATTTACGGTAGGACCAAGAAGAATAAAATACTTGGGAATAAATTTAACCAAGGAGATAAAAGACCTGCACACTGAATGTTGTAAGACACTGATGAAAGAAATTGAAAAAGACAAAAATAAATGGAAATATATTCCATACTCACAGATTGGAAGAATTAATATTGTTAAAATGTCCATATTACCCAAAGCCATCTACAGATTCAGTGCAATCCCTGTCAAAATGCTGATGGCATTTTTCACAGAAATAGGAAAAAAAATCCCTAAAATTCACTGAAACCATATTGAATCTATTGGATCTCTAATAGCCAAAACAATCTTAAGAAAGAACAAAACTTGGAGGCATCACAATTCCTGATTTGTCTATATTACAAAGCTATAGTAATCAAAACAGTTTGATACTGGCATAAAAACAGACATATAGAACAGGATAGAGAGCCCAGAAATAAACCCACACATATATGATTAATTGATTTATGACAGAGAAGCCAAGAATATGCAATAGGGAAAGGGTAGTCTCTTCAATAAATGGTGATGGGAACACTGGACTGTCACATGAAAAAGAATGAAGCTGGTCTTCTATTGTACATCGTGTACAAAAACCAACTCAAAATGGATTAAAGATTTGAATGTAAGACCCCAAACCATAAAACTCCTAGAAGAAAACATATGGGGTAAGCACATTGACATTGGTCTTGGTGATGAATTTTTGGACTTGACACCAAAAGTAAAAATAAACAAATTAGACTACATCAAATATAAAGACTTCTGCACAGCAAAGGAAACCAATGAAATGAAAAGACAACCTCTGGAATAGTAGAACATATTTACAAATCATATATCTGATAATGGATTAATATCCAAAACATATAAAGAACTCACAACTCAATAGCAAAAAGATAAACAATCGGATTAGGAAATGGGCAGAAGAACTGAACAGACATTTTTCCAAAGAGGACTTACTGATGGACAACAGGTACATTAAAAGGTGCTCAACATCACTAATCCACAGGGAAATGTAAATCAAAACCACAATGAGATATCACCTCACATCTATTAGAATGGTCATCAGAAGGACAGGAGATAACAAGTTGTGAGGATGTGGAGAAAAGGGAACCCTTGTGCGCTATTCGTGGGAATGTAAGTTGCTGCAGCCACTGTGTAAAAGAGTGTGGAGTTATCTCAAAAAAGTAAAGATAAAACTACCATATTATCTAGCAATGCCACTTCTGGGTATTCATTCAGAGGAAAAGAAATCTGGATCTTGAAGAGATATCTGCACTCCTGTGTTCATTGCAGCAGCACTTTTTACAATAGCCAAGATGTGGAAACAACCTAAATGTCCACCAGTGGATGAATGGTTAACGATGTGTGTGTATGTGTGTGTGTGTGTGTGTGTGTGTGTGTGTACACACACACATGTTATATATATACATACATATATTGTATATCACTTATATGTGGAATCTAAAAAAGCCAAACTCATAGAAACAGAGACAAGAATGGTGGTAGCGAGGACCAGGAGAGTGAGGGGAAAAAGGAGATGTTGAGCTTTCCCTGGTGGCGCAGTGGTTAAGAATCCGCCTGCCAATGCAGGGGACATGGGTTCGAGCCCTGGTCCGGGAAGATCCCACATGCCACGGAGCAACTAAGCCTGTGCGCCACAACTACTGAGCCTGTGCTCTGGAGCCCACGAGCTGCAACTATTGAGCCCACGCGCCTAGAGCCTGTGCTCCGCAACAAGAGAAGCCACTGCAATGAGAAGCCTGTCTACCACAACAAAGGGTAGCCCCTGCTCACCACAACTAGAGAAAGCCTGTGCGCAGCAATGAAGACCCAACGCAGCCAAAAATAAAATAAATAAATGTATTAGATGTTGGTCAAAGAGTATAAACTTCTAGTTATAAGATGAGTAAGTTCTGGGGATCTAATGTAGAGCATGGTGATTATAGTTAATAATAGTGTGTCATATACTCAAAAGTTGTTAGGAGAGTAGATCTTAAATGTTCTTGCCACAGAAAAGAAATGGTACTTTTGTGGTGTGATGGAGGTGTATTAGCTAAGCTGTGATGGTAATCATTTTGCAATATATAAATGTACCAAATCAACACTCTGTGCACCCTAAATTTACAGTGTTATATGTCAAATATACCTCAACAAAGCTGGGAAAAATAGTCAAATCAGACAAAGCAAATAGGGAGCCCCAAGTGGGGGACTGAATTACGGGTGGTTACATCTTCATCCAAAACTTTGTATAAGTTATTTGGGATAAACTGATCATCAGACATTTCTTTAGGCCTATAATGTAAATTAATTTCAATATCCTAGGTAACACAGATGAAAGAGTACAAAATTCTCTAATTTGAGTTTTTGTTGAAGATTTATACTGTCACACACTAATCATATGCTGACCTTAATAGTTTGGTTTTGAGCATCTAATGTTGCTATTATCACAAAGAATTTTATAAAATGTGTTCTGTTTCTAGTGCTTTAAATATTCAAACCTATTTTAAAGTCATGATTCAATGAAATACTTTTCAATCCAAATGACTCAAACTTAGTTTAAAACAATCTTATTCCAAGATTGGGATAGAATAATATTTTCATGATCTTACAAGAATAGTAATGATTTTGTATAGTGAATCTCTTATCAGTTTTTAGGGGATTCATTTGAAATTCCCTACTTCTATAATAAGTTAAGGATTTCCTAATGTTTGGTGTATTTTCCTTTGGGGAACATATCTTAGTTATTTTTTATTGTCCTCCTTTTGTTGTATAGTGGTAAAAATTAATAACTTTAAAATTTATTTTATGATTTTTTTTGTTATTGAACTCAAGTTATTTTAAAGATTATGTTGGTAGTAATGTCTGTTTTTAAAATAAGAACTGTTTTAGATATAGCAAAACTATTCTGGGTTAATTACTACATGCAATTTTTATTCTAAAACATCATGCTGTCAGAAAAGTTTTAAGAATAGCCTAAGGAACTCCAGTATACCCTTCTCCCACATTCCCCAATTGTTAATATTTTGCCACATTTGATATGTAATTTTCTTCCATTCCCCCCTTTCCCCTCCCTGTAATTTTTCCTCCTTTCATTCCTACTATATAAGTTTATTCAGAATTGAGATAAATTGTAGATGTAACTCCCCTTTATCTGTAAATCTTTAGTGTGTGTACTAGATCATATGGTAGTTTTATCTTTAATAAGAGCAAGGACATTTTCTTATGTAATCATGTTTAGTTACCAAAGCCATGAAATTAACATTGACTTAACAGTGTTGTATTACCCGTTGTCTCAGTTAGTGTCCTTCATGGTGTGCAGATGTGAACGAATGAACGAATACATAAGAAACAAATCCTTTGGATCACACCTGGCATCTAGTTGTCATGCCTCTTTAGTCGTTTTTAATCTGGAACATTTCTTCAGTTTACCTTTGCTTTTCATTTTTTTTTTTTTTTTTGCGGTACGCAGGCCCCTCACTGTTGTAGCCTCTCCCATTGCGGAACACAGGCTCCGGACGCGCAGGCTCAGTGGCCATGGCTCACGGACCCAGCTGCTCCGCGGCATGTGGGATCTTCCCAGACGGGGGCGCAAACCCGTGTCCCCTGCATCGGCAGGTGGACTCTCACCACTGAGCCACCAGGGATGCCCTCTTTATTCTTTCGAAGTAAATGAAAAGAGGATATCTGTTCTGATTTTTTTTTTTTCCTGCCGTACGCGGGCCTCTCATTGTTGTGGCCTCCCCCGTTACGGAGCACAGGCTCCAGACGCGCAGGCTCAGCGGCCATGGCTCACGGGCCCAGCCGCTCCGCGGCACGTGGGATCCTCCCAAACCGGGGCACGAACCCGCGTCCCCTGCATCGGCAGGCGGACTCTCAACCACTGCGCCACCAGGGAAGCCCTTCTTTTCATTTTTGAAGAGCAAATTACTTTGAGAACGTCCCTCAATTTGGGTTTGTGTGACATTTCTTTGATTAAGGATTTTTCTGGCTTCACATTACAGATTAACAACTGTACAAAACCTGTTTTTTTTCCTCAAAATTTGTAGCATCAAGCGAAACATTTTAAAATTCTTGTTATTTATTTTACGTCTATTGTTTAAATCAGAAAAGAGCACAATAAAGCCAGATGTGACATTTTAACTTTGCTAATAAGAATAATTAAAATATCAACACAAATATCATGCATAAACATTCATCTCACATATGGGATAAATGAAAATATATAGCTTAAAGAAACTGGAGGGTTAGTCCTTTATGCAAAAAAATAAACACGATAACTTCTCTATTTAAAAAAATCCTCCTCTTGATTAAAACCGTAAATGGTTGTTACCAATTGTCTGCTCTACCTGCATATTATTTAATCTCTAGATATAGAATAAGTGTATTTTCTCTTTAACTTTTATGAAAACAGGTGTTAAGTGTGAGAATATGATGGCATAATTGCTTTTTAAGATCCATCATAAGGTTTTCCTTCCTAGCCCGTCATCCCCATCCCAGCACTAATCTCTGCCCAACGATTATGTTTCGGCCATGTAATATAATCAACTTTTACTTCCTTGTTACCCATTTTGCAGATTAACCGAGACTTAGAGTGGCCTATGGGCCAGCTGTCTCCTCTTAGCAGTTGGGGCTTGTTTGGAGAGGAGGGAAAACTGGGCTTTAGTGCTGATCATTTGTGGCTGTTTTTCTGTCTCGCTGCAGATATGTGTGTATCTTTTCTGCTGTTCTGAGGATAGCAGGAAAGTAAACAGCTTTCATACTGCCCATGCAGTAGGTTCCCTGCTTCTAATATGCTTTGCAAAAATGCCCTGTTTTTCTGGATATTAGAAGGCAAAAATGCCAATGGAGTAATGGCCGAGGGAAAACATGACAGGTTGCACTGATAGAAAATCACTTGGGTACATACATGTCTGTACATGAGGGACATAATGTGCACTTGAGTGACATTCATGTCCAAATGGCTTGAGGAGCAAGTTAAAGGGAACAAAATATTCATCATGTTTCCTTAGAAAGAACTTGACTCAAGAAACGGTTGAGAGAGTACAGAATCTGGATAGAGTAAGAATCGAAGGTGATAGAAAATTAGCTTCTCCTTTATATCAGAATGAAGAGATCCCCATACTAGTAAGATTTTGGGAAAATTCTCTATAAAGTAGCCTTAAAAATGGTTTTTAAAGAGCAAATTTTTTTAAACATTTTGCTGCCAGAGAATTAAGTTCTCAAAGTTGGAATTAATTTCAGTCTTATGTCAAGAGCCAAATAGATTGATAATGCAATATCAAAGGAAAAGTACAATCTTTCACTTAAATGTTTTTAATGATAATAATGACTTAAGACTTGATAAGAAAGCTGAAAAAGAATATTATTCCCATCTGCAGTTTTCATAAGAAATGAAACTTTCCCATGCAGAATACAGTCTCCTTTAAGACAGGTTCAGAGCAGGGCACGTCAGGAAGTGACTTGAACTTGATTAAAATTTCTCTTCATATATTCAGTCAGCTCCTTATCTTGATTTTTCAAGTAGAAGAAAAATGAGAATTTTAAGCCTTTGTAAAACGTTATGGAAATGTCAAAATCAGTAAACGTTAAAAAGCCAAACGATATAAATCAGTAAGTGACAATTGAGAACCTTCCAGATTTGAGGCAAATAAACGTACTGAATGATCAGATCTAAATGTGCCCAGTTAAGGACTATCTTTGGTTTCCGTGTCTTTTCAAGTGCAACTTTCCCAGGAATATAAATACTGATTCTGATTCACAGAGTGAATTTTATCTTTCAGTTACTTCTGAATTTAAAGTAGGAGGGGCTGTAGTGTGTTTTGGTACTATGTTGTATTTCAAACATCAGAAACAGATTTTATATTGAAGTAGCTGTATTCGTTCACACAAGGTCTTTATTTACTACTCTTGAATTGTTTTGAACCGTATGGATGAAAATAAAATTTTAAGAGCAAAACAAGTATATAAAGATAGTATAGTAAATATGATGTCAATAGTAAATATGTCGTAGTAAATGTGATGCATAGTAAATATGATGTTAATGTTTTGATGTGAGTATCTAATGTTTATTTCTCCCAAATCCATTGATTTTATTTGACCTGTAATTATTCTCTAGGAATATTTTAAGTGTAAAAAGGCTTTTATAATGGGTAGGTATAGGCTTTATTTTGATTTTGATACTGAAATGTATTTACTTTGTATAGTTAACGTACTATCCCTTTGTATCTTTTCAAGTTGTTCTTTCTGTAAGATTCTTTATTATATATATAGTTTTCCTGTTTTTAACATATTAATGATTTTTTTTAAAACACACCTTGTCCTGATAACTATGAGGCTATCTTTTGAGATGGCACAAAGAATGTTAACAATGAATATTAGTCAATTAGGAACTTTAAAAAATCATGTTATTATGGATTTGGAGATTTAAAAATAACATATCTTTTGTATTATGATAATCTTTTAAAAAAATCTCTTACTGATACACTCTGTACTTCCAAAAATTATTTCATCTAATTGAGATATCTGAGATTGCATGTTAAATCTCCAAATTATTATTAAAAATTAATATTTTAAATTATTTTATCATTATTATGTTAATTTGATAATTATTAGAAAAATTTTAAAAATGTGTTGAGAGACAAAGAAAAAAACTGAAGTCTACCTACATTTCCATTGCTCTGCAATAGGCTTTCATGTGTGTAATTGAACATTCTTTAAAAGTGCAATCTTTAAAGGATGCGTTATATTCCAGCCTAATTATGTACCGTTAGATGTTGAACCATTAGATGTTGAACCATTCTTCAAGTGTAATTTAATATTGCTAGCTTGAATGAATAGGTGGATGCTGGAGAAATATTCCAAAATTACAAAAAGAGAAGGAGGAAAAGTTGTAGGACTAGATGAGTCATTTAGTTGTGATTCAAAGAGCTTGTGCCACATGTCTGTTATGCGACATAAAATGAAATGCTGAATTTGATAAAGAACTCTGGCCTCATCTATTTGGAGATGGCCAGTGTAGAGCTGGGGTCCCTAAAGAGGATGACAGAAGGCAGATGGCTTCCTCTTCCGGTGTCCGACATTTTATATGTCATCTCACTGCCTTTCATCAGGTTATACTTGAAGCATTCATTTCCTCCCTGCTGTTTTAGGGGAGCTGAGCAAAAGTTCGTGTATCTCAAATGCGTCGGGTTCTGCAACAGTCTCCTTATGCACTCGACGGCTACAATTACGAAGTCAAAGCCGGCATGTACAACTCTTTAATTAAACAATATTGCTTGAATAATATCCCCAGCTGTAGATGTATCGTACAGTACTGTGGAAAAAAACTTCTCTAATGTTGTTTATCTCTACTTCATCTCACAGATGTCGAAGGTTAAAACTCTCTAGTGACTCTCTGAAAATGAATACTGTTTTTTGTGCTGACTTTGTATCGTCAGGATTTGTTACTGTTTGTGAATAAAATGATGCACCCTTAGTGAACATTAAACTATTAATAACATTGAAAATTCTAGTGAAAAACAAAGGGACAAATGAGTTATATTTATTTATTTTTATTTCCTGCTGTTACTGCTTTTCTCCTGTGGTTTAGAATATATAAAGAGATTTTTAAAAAACCCACAAAAAACAAAAAAACAAACCAAAACTCTGAGTCTGCATGACTTTAGTCCTGCTACATTTTTTTCCCTATATTTCTCAGAATCTGGTTTAGGTTTGTTTCAATATTGAAACAAGTACCGCATAAAAATATTAACAGCTGGTTCCAGGAATCATCTGGAGGGGATGCAGATGCGCTGTTATCATGGATCTTGTTGTGGAACTTTGGTGGAGATACTGTGCCTGTTATGATTAAAGAACTGCTCATTAGCAGTCCTTAAAAATAACAGAAAGAAACATTGGAATATGATGCGCAATTTTGTTTCCTGTTAGAAAGCAGAAGATGAGGATACTGTTCTCACACCTGATGGCACCAGGGAATTTCTGACGTTTGAAGTTCCGCTGAATGATTCAGGATCTGCTGGTCTTGGCGTCAGTGTCAAAGGTAACCGGTCAAAGGAGAACCACGCCGATTTAGGAATCTTCGTCAAGTCCATTATTAATGGAGGAGCAGCATCTAAAGTAAGCAGATGTCAACATTATCAAGCTTATGCTCATTCACAAAAATGTTTAATTACAGCCCTATTCTTATTTTGGAAACATGGAAGCAGTAAGGGCGAATTCTTTCCTCTACCCTCTTAGATCCTGTTCCTGTGACCTGTGAATTAAACTGATAAAAGACAGGTTAACAGGAGAAAATGTTTACAAATTTGATGGATGGGGGCTCCACAGGAAAAGTGAAAACCTAAAGAAGCAGTTAGACTTGGAAGCTTATATACCATTTTAGCAAATGCTGATAAATTGTGGAGTAGGGATTAGACAAAGAAAGAGGGTTCGGACTTCCAGGTGTGGTAAATAGTGGGATGGTAAATGTGTGAAGGAAACCGATGGTAGAAAAGCCTTATTTTGTAGGCTCATCTCAGTGCACCTCTGTCTCTGGTGGTGAGGGTCATTCTCCCCTTCCAGGTTCTGGAGAAGAGAGGGGGCACCTTCACAAGGAGAACCTTATGCCCACATTCAGCCAGACGCAGGGAGGACAGGTCCCCCTTCCTGTGTCTGCCATTTCTCAGTTGCCTTCTGCTAAAATAATCCCCATGCCAAAGTGGCGTGTTTTGGGGTAGCGTATTCTGATACCCTGTAACACTTAAATGTTTTCTGTTTTCTTCCTAATACCCCATCCATGATCAAACAACTAGTGCAATCTCAGTGATCTCTCACCGAGAGGAATTCATATCTTCGACTCCCCGTTTTGGGTCTCACAGAATTCACAGCCCATGGTCATTAGGGTGAAATGGAGGTTATCTCTGCAAAGACTTAGCTCAGGTTCTGGCGCAGAGCTAACCTACCGGAAAGGTTACTCTCTTCCCCTCCCCTCCCATCCCCTCCCATGGGTCACTTCTCCTGTTTCCCAGTCTAGAGAAAATTTCCTGGCTCTCTGTGAAGGGCGCACTTCTCTGCAATTGTCTAATAGCCTGGAGCTTTTGCACGTTGTGAATAACCTCTCTGGGTGTAAATAACCTCTCTGGGTGTCTCTGGAAGCAGGAAAATAATCACTTTGTGTCCTATGAATTAGTATGCTATTTTGGTAAACAGATTATGATAATGACTTGATTTACAAATGTATAAATGATTGAAGTAGACACAGGCTGCAAGGGCCGCTTACACATTATTCTGCTGGTGTTCAGTTGGGCATAATCCATTAGTATTAAAGCCCTTTTCTTTTTGCTCTGTTTTTATTTATTTATTTAACGAAAGGGAAAAGCAGCTGCTTTTATCACAGGCTATTTAATGGCACTTATTTTTAACCTGCCTCCTTCCCAGGATGGGCGGCTTCGGGTGAACGATCAACTGATAGCAGTGAATGGAGAATCCCTGTTGGGCAAGACAAACCAGGATGCCATGGAAACCCTCCGGAGGTCCATGTCCACCGAAGGGAACAAGCGAGGAATGATCCAGCTTATTGTGGCGAGGAGAATAACCAAAGGCACCGAGGTAAAGAATGAGGAAGACAAGAGGCATCTGAAATGGTCGTAGGACCAAGTTCTTCCCTAACATTGGGCCAAGAATGGCAGGTCCAGGGGCTTTACCTTGAAAGACTCAATTATCTTTGCGGGCCACGCCTTCCTGCTCAGAGCCCGCACTTCCTCTTCTGTTCAGCGGTGTTGAACCAGGAGGGAGAAACGTTGACGTGATTGCTTGTTCCCTTGCTTATCTAAAACGGGTGCCTCTTGTAAAGCCCCTCACAGGGGAGAGTCTGTTTCTCTTGTGACATTGTCAGAAGTGTAAGCCCCCCTTCCTACCCCCGGCCCCCTTTCTCCTTCCCTGTAGGGCTGAGTATTTTCCTCCAGAGGGGCTGCCTTTTCAGTGGTATCTCCCGCATAAAGCCACAGTGGGTTCTGCACACGTGCTGCCGTCTGTAATTAGGCAATGGGTGGGAAGGTTTCCTCTCCCAAAGGGTGTGATCATCTGTCTTCCCAAATAGTAAAAACATACCAAGTAGACTTGCATAGCGGGGCATTTGAGAATGTAAAGGGAATTATATACAGATTTGTTAATTAATATTAGAACCTGAAAAAGAGTGTTTTCAAAGAATTTTTATAACGTATGTGCCACCTCTAGGAAACAGGTGGGACCTGCTTGCTCAAAGTATAACGTTTGTCGTTTTTGTTTTTATTGATGCTCAACTCCTCACATTTTTAAATCAACTAAGAGAAAATGATTAGCAAATGGTACAAACTGGAAAGTATATCCAGTATATGCTTAGGTGTTTTTCTTAATTTTTTCTTAATTTTAAAATCTGTGTTTAATATATAAAGCAAGCCACCGATGACGGCTCATCTGATCCTTTAATACAATAGGATTTTGCCACATACCCTTGCGCTCAGTGGGTAGTCGGTGGAGAGGTGACCAATTTTTGAAAGTTTACTGACCGTAGACTTATTTTTACACTTGTTTTTATTTTTCCAAATGGAGAGTGGCTTAATGCTAATTAACAAATTAGTTTCCACAACAACAAGAGAACAGTGTCACCTTAACTAAAAACCTTAGAGTGGAAAACTGTGGGAAGTAAAACATTTACTTTCTTATTATAAATATAAATGCTAATCCCTCAGGGTAGGCTATGGGATTGGCTTTCTTGAATGATAATTTTTATTGGTTTCCAAATCATTAACTGATGTTTTTTTTTTTTATAAATTTTATTTATTTATTTATTTGGCTGTGTTGGGTCTTCGTTTCTGTGCGAGGGCTTTCTCTAGTTGCGGCGAGCGGGGGCCACTCTTCATCGCGGATTGCGGGCCTCTCATTGTCGCAGCCTCTCCCGTTGCGGAGCACAGGCTCCAGACGCACAGGCTCAGTAGTTGTGGCACACGGGCTTAGCTGCTCCGCGGTATGTGGGATCTTCCCAGACCAGGGCTCGAACCCGTGTCCCCTGCATTGGCAGGCGGATTCTCAACTACTGCGCCACCAGGGAAGCCCAACTGATGTTTTTAATGTAGGTCCTCCAAAGAGCTATGTGAAAAATTCTCCACAGTAAGTTCCCAAGACACAGTGTTCTTTATTAGGTCTTTTTCAAAAATGGAATAATTTCATATACCCTAAGACTGTATTCGTGTGACAGATGTTCATTGAGCATCTACTACATTCAGAAAATAAGTTAGATCCTGGGGATAAGGTGGTGAATACAGACAGATGGAGTTCCCTCTCTGGACGTTCTCCTGGACCATAGATCATATTCTTAGTCTCTTTAAAAACAAACTAAAATTTCTCAAAGTTTTCCTTTAGAGAGAAACATTGAAATGTTGTAGGGGGACTTAAAATGTAAGAAACGGACTGAAGGGCAGCATCCTGAATCCAGACGTGTTTTTGTCTGGCTCAGGTGGTTCCCCAAACAAACCTATACCAACCTGAAAACGTTTTGATAAAAGCACTGATTTGATCCCCTGTTGCCCTATAAAACACACAGAATTGGAATCCCACTGCAATATCTCTGTCTCATTCACTTCTGCGTATGAATTTATGTGAATGAAAATGATTTAAGTAAGGGAACAGAGGCAGTAGGCAGTAATAGACTTTAATATTCAATATTCTTTACAGTATCATTTTCATACATTGCTGGTTATTACTATTTCTTAGGATAGAGTAAGCTTATAAAGCAATTATGTCAAAAAAAAATCTTATCACGAGTGCTGTGCTCTCTTTGTAATAACCAGCGAAAAGCCTTTTGTACTGACAGGGTTTAACTGAAGGATTCTGTGAAGACAGAAGAGCTCATTTCAGCTTCCCATAAGTCTTAAGACATGACTTTGCTGCCGTTGTACTTATATATTACCTTTGCAGAAACATCTCCCTGAATTACTGGAAGGGTACATGTAAGTTATGTTACCGTAAATATTGATATAAGCATAGGGTGCCTTTTGTACTGACAGGGTTTAACTGAAGGATTCTGTGAAGACAGAAGAGCTCATTTCAGCTTCCCATAAGTCTTAAGACATGACTTTGCTGCCGTTGTACTTAGATACTACCTTTGCAGAAACATCTCCCTGAATTACTGGAAGGGTACATGTAAGTTATATTACCGTAAATATTGATATAAGCATAGGGTGTCTTGTCACGGATGAACCTCAGGCCAGAATAATGAGTTCTGTCCTCCTGGGTCCATCTGTCAGCCGTGTGGTCCGGCCTTTGACAATATCACAGAATTATATTTTACTAACTCATCTTTAAATCAAGGGTTTGCATACTTATTTTCAAGCTAGAGAAGATGAACATTCGCAGAAGAACATCTTTTGTGCTTTGTCACCTCTTCCCTTGCCCTCTTCTATATGTGGGAAGTGCTGTCTGTTATCTTAGTATGTTTTCTTCAAAATTGGCAACTCTTGGCACGAAATACCATCTTCCCTTGCACTTCCCTGGTCTTTGTCCCCATACAGCACATTTGAGACATGTTCTAGAAGATGCTTCTCAGTCCCTTCCACTTGACTTCTCAGGAGTCTGTGAACACTGCCTCGTTCTTGAATCCTTTCCTGCCAGCTCTCTCCGTTTTTCTCCTGCTTCTCTCTGGCCCTCTGTCTCCTTTAAGCTTGCTCTCTTCTGCCTGTTCCTTTTTTGGTTAGTATTCCTCAAGGCGTTCTCTGGGCTGTGTCTTCTTCCTCACATGCTCCCTGGGAGACCTTCATTCCTTGGTCTTCAGGTACCACTTTCCTTATGATGAATCCTGTGGTCCTGTTTTCAGCTCAGGACTCTACTCTAGTTCCAGATTCCTCTGTCCAGCCACCCATGGAGATGTCCACTGGTATGTCTCTCAGGCACCTATGCTTTTTCCACCAAAATCCATTCCTCCCTCAGTTCTTCATCTATCTTGTCCTCCTTCCCCCCGAGATAGCTCCACTGTTTCTTTACTTGTAGAAGCTGGAAATCTGGGGTGGCTCTGACCTCTCAAATGCCTTTCCTGTCTCTGTTGCCTCCTCCTCTGGAATCTCTCTCCTCCCTCACTCCTCTCCATCCCCCTGCCCTTACCCCATCCTCTCACCGGGCTCTCTGCTGCAGCTCCCTGAAGGACTTCTCTCTCAACCCATTTTGTCTACACGGCAGTAAGGCACATCTTCCCACAAAACAAACTGACCGTGTCACTTCCGGCCGAAATCTCTTCGGGAGCTTTCCTTCCTTTCCAGGATGGGTGCCAGTCTCCATCATGTGGCCACTAGGACGTGCACAAACCAGCCCCTGTGTCCACCAGCCTGTCCCTTACACGACCTGAAATTTCTCAGATGTCTGATGCTGCCTTTCACCTCTGGATTTTCCACGTGAGTCAGTTCTGCTCCTTGTTCTAGCAAAGTCAGCCTTTAGATTTCAGTATCCTCTCTCCAGAGCCTTTCTGTAGCCCTGGGTACTCACCTTCAGGCAGCAGCTGTCACACCATCATGGTTCCTCTCTGGTTTTCTTTGGTGGGAACTGCAAATTCTGAGATGGCTGGGACCTTGTTCATCTCTCCATCACTGGGGTCCAACCCAAGGCTGACACCTAAACATGGACTGAATGATGAGGGAAATAATCCCAGAGAGTCGAGCCTTTTTAGAAGAAAAAAATTAACTTAGTTACTGTTAGACACTGAAGTTCTAACAAGGCAAGGTAACAGAATTAATATTTTAGCAGTGATTCTGGATTTCCTTCACTTTCCTTAGCTCTAATGCTCTTACTTATTTAAAAACATTCCATAAGCAGTAATTATTTCTTTAAAAAAGAGAGAGAAAAGAAATGGCTTTCCTTTGTTTTGTGCTCCTGAAGGATGGATGAACTTTTTTGGCATCTCTTCCATTGGAAAGAATACATAAAGCAAGAGGCAGAAACATTGGTATCATTGCAAAGGACGAATTTGTTGAGGACTTTGAAGGAGAACTTTGGGAAATGGGTATTGAAAGTCACTTGTGTAGGAGAATTATGATAATTCTAAATGTTCCAAGGAAATTAGTATTTGTAGGAATTACTGCAATTTAACCTAGTTTGCAGTCACTTCATTATATCTTTGTTAGACATGATTTCATATAAAGCCTGCCTTGGTACCAATAGAGAGTAAGACCAGGTAAGTTTTCTCTTAGCCCCCATGCTGAGGAATTTAGTCACCAAGGACTACTTTTTTTTTTAAGAAGAAGAAATAAAACTTTTTATTTCCAGATAACATGATTTCTACGTAAAAAATCCTAAGGAATCTACAAGGCAATTACTTTAGAACAAGTAAGTGAATTTAGCAAGATCATAGGACAGTAGGCCAATGTACAAAATCCATTTTATTTGTATGTACTAGGAATAGACAATTTGACAGTAAAATAAAAATCAATATCATGTACCGAAATATCAAAAATCATAAAATACTTAGGGATAAATTTAACAACACAGATAATCTCTGTACTCGTAATTCTATAAAATGTCACTGAAAAATAAAATAGACCTAAATTAGTGGAGTGATATATGATTAGCAGACTCAGTATCACTGAAGTATCAGTTCTCTCAAATTGGCCTATTGATTTAATAAACTCTCATTAATCATCCCAGCAGGAATTTTTATAGTAGTGGACAAACTGATTACCGATTGGGATTATTAATTTTTATATTATTTATTATTAATGTTATATTATTATTAATATTATTTAATTTATATGAAAATCTAGAACTGGAAAAACTATTCTAGGATGAAAATATCATTGGTTGCTTTTGGGCGGGTTGGGATCGAGTGGGAAATAATAGGAAGGAATTTAATGAGGTGATGGCAATGCCCTTTATCCAGAGAGGGGTGTACATTACATGGGTTTATCAATTTGGCAAAACTCACTGAACTGACCAAGGACTACTTTAAAGTGAATTCTCTCTCTACGTTTAATTCTCTTAGAAAGCTACATTAGAATAGGAAGGGACCTAAGGTATCGTTTATGATTCTCTTTATTTTATATATGAAGAAATAAATACAGAGAAGCCAAATGAGGTGCTTAATGGCTGCAAGGCCAAGGTAGTGGCAGAGTAATTTAGAAGCAAGGCGTCCATCCCTCTTATGCACATGAGAGGGTCTGATTGCCTGTGAGTGTGGGGTTCAAGCAGTTGATACTCTGGCTGTGTTGGGAAGAGGTGGACAGTAAACCCATGAGTCCCAGCGTCAGGCAGGCCATCGCGTTCTGGGTCTGTCACATCCAGGCTTACTTCATCCTCTGGTCAGTGCTATCAGCCACATGGGAACGTGGAGGACGTTAGCTGTGGTTCTGCATGAAAGCAGAACCTGGAACTGAACCCTGAAACTCCAGCCACTCTTCTCCAAAGAAAGCTAGACCCTGTCTTACTGGTCATTGTCCTGTGTTAACTTGTCCTTCGGGTGTTAGTCCTTTCTGCGATGTGTGATTGTCTCGATCAACCTTCTGTTACTTTCAGCCTTGTGCTGTGCTCTTAGCTTTAAAGGCCCGCTTGCACATGGCCTATACGTCTGAGATCTCTAAACCGATTTAAGGAAACTCTGAGTCATTCACTCAGAAATGGATTTATTCATCCAATTATTCACCCAGTGCCTGCTCTGTGCCAGGAATTGGGGATAGAAAAGAATAAGCTTATAAAGACTGAAATATCGGATAATGAGATCCTGCCACTTACTAACTGGGACCCAGGTTTAGGTTTGCTGGAGGGGACTAGGGCCATATCTATGCGAGCTTTTCACCGTTTCTAGTTGAGATGGTGGGATACGTTTTCTTTATGTGAAAGACATGATTCGACCCACTATTGCACACTTATAACAACTTGAGATTTTATTAAGCCCCACAGATATTGTATTCGTTTTTTAAAAGAAACCAATATTTTACCTTTTCCTAGGAAGGGTAGGCCAAATATATAATATGAAGCATATGCACTGGACAATATCCAGTTCTTTGTTATTGAATAGCACTTATTATTTTCTGATTGTAAAAGCAATATATGGTCCTTTGAATATCTTTTTAAGAGCGTACTACATTACATTGTTTATAGATATGGGGTAATTCCCAATTCTTGTGTCTTTGTAAATGAAGTTCTGATAAATATTGATCAGCATGAATCTTTATGATTCACCTAACTTATTATTTTGTGAGGATAGTGACCACAAAGTGAAATCGATGGCCTGGTCACAGAATATAGGATATTCTTCGGCCTGTGACATATCTCTCCACGTTACTCTGGGAAGAGACTGGATCACTTTATGCTGATCCCCAGTATGAGTTATCTTGCTGCAACCTAGTTTTCTTTAATGGATGTAAAGGCTTTCCTATTTTCTTAGGGATGGAGTTGAGGGCGTCCCACACAATTGTCCCTACTCGGGACTGAGTTCTGTTGGATGGAAGAACATTTTTTGCAGTTAAAACGACAAAGTGAAAATTGCAGTTCTTTTATTTTGGTGTCTTCTTTGAATTAAGCTTAATTTGATAAGGTTTTTATATGTGGAGATGATCAGAAGGGCCTGGGAGCAGCCCATACTGCAGGAAGGCCAGGCCAGTCTTCCAGGACTGCCCTCCTTGGAGTGGCTAAGCTCCCACTCTGATGATGCGATGCATTCCTCTTTCTTAAACTCAATTGCTTGTAACAAAAAAAATCATCAAAAGATTTAAAACAAAACTCTGTACTCCAATCAGTTTTTTTTTAAGAAATTAAAAGGCATTGTGTCTTCTGTTAAATATTTATGTATTTGGCCATTGATGTCTTCATTTAAATCTGTCTTTTGAGATGCAAATTAGACATGGTTAGGGAGGTGGGGAGGTACAGAAACTTTCCCATGAAAGTGTTCAAGTACAAGGTTCCTAATGAACAGGCATCTTATTGTTTTTCTCTGGAAAGCCTGCATGTGCTATTTTTAAAATAGAATTTTTATTTGACTTTATAAAATTCTAAAATAGCCTCTTGGGATATTTAGGGATTTCTCATAAAGGTGCTTTATAAAGATTTTATCATCTAGAAAATTGCAGTTATATGCTTCAATTAAATGTATTTGTTAAGCAAACTCGAGGTTGTGTTGTCTGTCTTATGATTAAATAAATTATTGTGTAGGATGCAGGTCTTGTGTGTTGAGACTTGTATAGCAGGTCTCTAATGTATGTGCTCATTAAAAAAATTCACACATGCCTGTTTTTAAAGGGATTGGGTATTTGTTGTGTTTGTTTTTACTTCTCCAAAGTACCTTGGAATTTAGGAATAATGTTCTTTCAGAAAATGTTCTTGTATTTTTTTACATCTAAGACCTGGAATATTTAATTTACTTTTCAGTAAAGCTGTCAGTTGTAAGCTGCAATTTAAAAAAAAAAAAAAACTAATAAATCCTCATTTCACAATTTAAACCTTATTGAGTCTAATTCACTAGCGCTGCAAGTTTATTATTCTCCCGCAGTTTGACGTGCCTCCAATTGTAATTGTGTTGACCCTTCAGTGCATTAAATCTCCCCGGTGCTTATCAAACTGGGCGAGATAAGTCTACAGTTCGGAACTTCATTAAATATCTCATTTATATTAAACAGATGATAGCTTCTAACAGAAATAATAATTTGTTCAGGTGAAGGAGCCACAGTTGTGGTTTCCTCTGTTTGGAATGTGCAGTCCTCTCTCCACTTTGCTGTGCTCTGCTCCCTGCCTCCACACGGGCCCCTCCACCCCACCCCCCAGCCCTCCCTGTCTCTGGCTGCCGGCCAGCTCCAAAGCATCATAAGATTTTAGTTGGTGGGGTTAACCTCAGAGCCCACACTGGGAGGATTTGTGTGCTTTGTTCCTCCTTGTTTCATGGCTTTACTAGTATAGAGTTCTCACTCATATTATGTTTATGAAGTGTATGACTTTATAAGGCACAGCTGTCTTAAACAACGCCACATACCATTTTAATTCTTGGTGATAGGAATCCACCTATATTCTTTGCTTATCTAGCAGATTCTGTATATTTGCAAAATAGCTACCTTTGCCTGCCTTATTAGAATACTGGGTTTTTTACTTCTGTTTTGTCAATATCCTGTGTAGTTTATTTTCTCTCAGTTACTATCTCATACTTAAGAACACAATGAGAGAATAGGATGATTGTTTCTAATTTCAGCAGAAGAAACTGAGGCTCGGTGTATTGTTGAAGACACCCGAACTGACAAGTGGTCTTTAGGTCTTAGAGAGCGGGTGGTCATTCTCCCCCCACACACACCAAGGTGTGCTGTTAGGTGTATTTATGCACTCTAAGTGTGAAAAGTAGACTTAAAGTCCAGCTTCCATTCTGATAATGATAAAGCATGTCTAGCGCAGGGCAACATCGCATAAAGATTTCTGAGTTAAACCATAACTCAGATTGACTTCAACAGGTACTGTCAAGCTGAAAAAAAATAAGCAACAAGGTGAGTGTGATTAAAAAGCCTTTAATCTACATATTTTTCCTCCAGTGGTTGAAATCTGACAGCTTCATGGGAGGCACAGTGTAAAGTGGCACAGAAAGTTGGTCATTAGGCAAAGCTGTCATCGCAAACTATTTTGGTACAGGGTGAAAAGTTCTAGTTCATTTGGTACCCAGTTCGATGCAGACCCTGGGCAAGTTGGGTCTAATTCCCCCATGCTGGTCATGGGCCTCCAGTTCTGACTTTACCTCGCCCCCCCACCCCGCTCTCTGCAGCTGAAGTCACCTGGGAGCCCCTCTGGACCTGAGCTGCCCATTGAAACGGTGTTGGATGATAGAGAACGAAGGATTTCCCACTCCCTCTACAGCGGGCTTGAGGGGCTTGATGAATCGCCCACGAGAAATGCTGCGCTCAGCAGGATAATGGGTGAGTCAGGTAAAACCCTGTTGATCACGTCTTGTTTTTATGCTTTTACTGGTTCACAGAGAGGTTATTAATGTAACATTAATGTAAAGGAGGCCCATGATTTCAAGGGGAAGAGGAGCAGCTTCATTATAATCATTCAGGAAGTGTTAATGTGAAGAGAGGAAGTCAATACATTGATTTTGTTAAGTGAGTTTTGGATCCTGTAACGTGGGAAAGAGAAAAAAGAAGGGGATCACACAGAAGTGTTTTCCAATGATCAAGATATTCTTAGCATGTTTGAGACGATAAGTGAAGCTGTGGTTTTGTTTTTAAATCAACATTTAGTGGCTTATGGCAAGAAGGATTCAAAAGTTACATGTTTACAATAGCACTGTTTGGAGGGAGGGGAAAAATATGTGTATGCATGTATGTGAATATTCACATTTTGTGGCCTGTACTTAATAAGGTGTTACCCTTTTTCAATTGCATCTTGACTTTTTCAAAGCCTTCATTTGAAAATCCTGAAACTAGTTTTTCACATCCTTTGTCTGCATTCAGCACCATACTGTCTGCGTGGCCCCCAGTGAGGAAGGAGGTGATTAGCACTTGCTCTGCAGCCGTTCAGCTCTCTGCTAACAGATCCCGTTAATAAAGACTTGCTTTGCCACCAGAGTGGTTTGATTTACTGAGTTGCTCATCTTGGGATTCGCTTGTGAGAGTTGTCAAATTTAACACATAAGAAGCTGTTTTGATTAAAATAGCACGTGACATAAAACACTCATTGCTGGTGTGTTTCGCAAGCCTCTAATATGAAGTACAACCTAAATTTAACTCCATTTTGAGCACACTTAATGGAGATTTAATACAATCCACGTCTCCATTAGGAAGCTTCGCTGGAACAGGAATTTGTTTCCTTCATCAGTGGATGTTTATGGAAAGCCTGCTGTTGGCAAGACATTGTGTATATACTTTTGCTGTAGATACAAAGACAAGTGAGAATCAGTCTGCCGTCAAAGAACTTTCTAGCGGGCACGATAGGAAAAACACGTGAACGTGACTGGTAGAATTTTCTGTTGTTCTTCCTGTAATCCTTCCAGCTTTCTTGTTTGGAAAAATCGCTAAATTCCTCATTTCTTAGTTTGTGACGTGTAGAATGAAGACGCGCCAGCTCTCTGGTTTAATTTTGCCAACAGTTTTCTTTTGGCCTGCTTGACATAGTGCCAGTCGGGGAAGGACGTGGAAGATATTGCACACCTGTCAGGTGACAGGCATTGCACATAGTTTGTCAGATTAACCTTTGCTTATTAATGATCACTCTCCTCACCGCGGTGGGGTTTTCCCTACTTTCCTGGTTTTGCTGTGACACTTTATCTTCGTTAAATACTTCTTTTTTTTTTTGCGGTACGTGGGCCTCTCACTGCTGTGGCCTCTCCCGTTGCGGAGCACAGGCTCCAGACGCGCAGGCTCAGCAGCCATGGCTCACGGGCCCAGCCGCTCCGCGGCACGTGGGATCTTCCTGGACCGGAGCACGAACCCGCATCCCCTGCATCGGCAGGCGGACTCTCAGCCACTGAGCCACCAGGGAGACCAGTTAAATACTTTTTTATTGATGAAAATTCAAGACCCCTTGAGCGAGAGAGTGTATGTGTTCCCTGGATCTGCGTGCATACAAAGTGATTCGCTGTAATTTCCCCTTTATTATAGGAACATAGGACTTGCCATACTGAATCAGACCATTGGTCCACCAGTTCCTGTAACCTGCGTCCTGACTCCAATCCCTGATGCTTCAGAGGAAGGCGAAAAACTAAAACTAAAAAACAAACCCCCCCCCCCAATTCACCTAGTGACCTTTGGAAATGCTGTATATATGGGTTGAGGATACTTTCTTTTTCTTCAGTCTATTGCTCTGATTTTATTAGCTGTGGCCTCGTTAGTCCTCTTAAGTTTGCACTAGAGTTGGCATTTTTTTCCCTTCCCTCTGCTAGAGATGTAATGGACTTGAAAATGCCAGATGCTTCTGCTGGGGCAGTAATCGTCCAGCTCTGTGCTTTGTGATGTACTGTGCGTGGCCTTTTGGGCTGGGGTGGGGGGCAGTGACAGACTCCTTACTCTTCGTTGGTAGGCCAAATTGATGTGAACGATTTGGATATTTTCTTAAGATAGTTTTTTACATGTTGTGTGGGAAACTAGGGATCCCATATAGTTTTACTCTGAGAAATGTATATGCTTAATTTGATTTATCTTGAGTTTTACAAATTCGAGAATTCCTCAGTCTTTGTCAGTCCCTATTTCAGCATCATGGGCCCTAAGAAACAGACAGTGTTCGTAACATCACTTTCCACTTAAAGTTAGAAATCTTGCAAAGATAGTACCTTGCAACAAGATACCAAAGCCAGGTACCAAATATAAGAAATTAAAGCATTGACTTTCAGTTAACCTAAACCAATAGCAACAGTATTTACTGCTGGGCACAGTATCTGGGTGCATGGAAAATTTTCAGATCTTGTCTGGCTAGCAGTCGTCTTCTCTACCTTTAGGATATCTCCTGTGTAGACACCAGTGGAGGTGGTGGTATCTGTTCCGTGATCTGCTATGATTCAGATAGAACTTTGTATTGAAATTCCAGCTGACTACATTAAGAAGTGATTGATTTTATGTGGATAGGGTGAATTTTCATGTAGCATATTCCTCCTGTGGGACTCTAGACCCAAAAGGAGCTTTGAGGCTTTCTGACTCATTTCTATGGGAACCTAACCCAGGAGAGAAGCTTCCAAAAACTAGACCAAAAAAGGAAGAGATTTTAGAGTTGGAAGCATGTCAGATGTCATCAGCTACACTTTCCCACTTAACAGATAAAAGAACTAAGTCCCAAGATCCCATGACGATTTTTGTTTTATTTTGTTCTTGGCTCTTTCCTCTTTCTAAAAATAGCCATCTCTGAGGAATACTGGGATCACACAATAAGTGTTAGTGACATTCATCCTTTATTGACACCCATTTTTAAGTACCCACATTTTCAAGCAACTGGCTTCAGACAGTCTTAACAGAATCTTCCATTCTGGCAACCAGTGTGATTTAAAAATCAAAGAAGTTATTTTTGCAACAACCTTACAAATCGTGTACTCCAACCTACTAAACGTCTGTTCAGGGGAATTCTGGCCCGAAGAAGTTAAGTGACAGGTCTGAAGCCCCAGACTTCCGTGTTTCTGAACCAGAATTACGATGCATATTTTTCTGAGTCACGAGTCCCCCATTACTGGAACCTGATCGATCTCCTTAGCTCTTGGTGGGGTCAGCCAGAGTGGCAGCCAACGGCAAGAGTTCTCCAAGTGTCGTCCGTATCGGCTGACTTTCCACTACCATGGATTTGCAAGGAGTAATTTTGGATATTTATCAACAAGAAATCTGTAGCAAGGCTACATAGGATTTCTTCCTTTTAAAAGCCTTAAAAATATTTTACAAATGGCTGGACTGTCTTAACTGGTACTACTAATAACCACAGAGGTAATAGGTGTAGCTAATGTCACCAGCGTGTTCACTTCATAGGACACATCACAAGCTGACATTTGGGAGCATGGAACCTTAAATGTTTTCCAACTTTTTTATCTGAAGAATTTTTCCGTTTAATGCACAACTGAAATCTGTGGTCTCCATTTTTTAATGTAATCTTAGTAGTTTTTATATTGATACATTTTGGTGAGTTTAAAAAATAATTCTGTTCAGAATACTTTGATCTTGTTAGAAAGTCAACGTAGAAAAATGGAATATTAAGGTTGTTTTTATTGTGAGTCAGATCTCTGGCAAAAGGTTTCTCATTTCACGTAGTGTTGCCTTCTATGTAAATGTACCAATGAATAAATGTTTAGCAAACAGTCATTCTGCATCTCATTGTTTCACTCGGCTACAGTCTAAATCTTAGTTTGTTGGTTAACTAGTTGAGGAAAGGAGAGTTTATTCATCAAAAACCGGATCAAAGGTTTCTGAAGTCACCCTTCAAAGGGTTCACATTTAGGATATGCCAAGTACCTGCAAACATAATTGAGAGTTATTCTAAGGGGAGTTTGGTAGAATATGTAGTTTGATAGCTTAGTTCATTACCCCCAATATATTCTTGGAGCTGCATCCCAAAACACTGTTCGTCGCAAGTATGTTAAGAAGTGGAAAATTGATGGAAAACATATATTCTCAAGTCTTTTGAAATATTAGCCTCCAGAATCATAGGGGAAAGAAAAAAAGCTGAATCCTTGTCTTACGGTTAATAGGGACATTTCCCGCAGTTTCTTTAGGTATGAATTTTTAGATCACCTAAGGAACAATATTTCTACTCAAAACAACATAAAAAAGGACTGTCACATGAAGAACCATTCTGTGTTCCATACTGCTTGCTAGACCGTCTCTCAGAATATATTGCATGAACAGTTTTGGTTTTGTGTTTAGAAACGAATGTGCTATATTATACCAATATAGTTTCTTCCAATAAATTGTGCCTCTGTGAGGACATGACATTTAATGCTGTGACATGTGCCTTGTCAGTGGTGAGCTACCAGGGAGAACTTGGGTTTGTCATTCTGTACACTTTTTGGGGAAAAAAGTATGTTTTGGGAAGGAAATGTTTCTTTAGGTAATAGTACTGGAATGTCCGATCTTATTTATGAATGATATTTTATTGAACAGATTTCTGTCTTTCTGTACTAGTATCCTAAAACTCAAGTAGGCATTGATTTGAATTCAGGAAAAGGAAGCAATGAAATATTAAATTTGATTTACATTTTTATCATGAGCGTTTATAAACAGTTGCTAGTTTTCACAGTTTGTCAAAATGGATGCATTTCAAATCAAAATAGAGTATTTTTCATGATAATTTGCTGAGTAGAGGTTTCAGTGAACATATATTATTTCTGTAATAGGGTAGTTGATGCTAAGTAATGATTGCATTTGAAATTTCTAGCAAGTTTGCTTTTGTGGGTTGTCCTGAAAAGATCAACTTAGTGTTTGCTCCTTTGTTGAAATGTCTAGAATAATATATATTTTAAAAGATGCTTCAAGTCTATATATGCCATCTCCCAGTTTCCAAAATGGTGTTAAAACGAAAATTATCGTTTACACATTCTTGTGAATGTTTAAAAATTAGATCTTAAGACAGATGTGAAAATGTTCATGAACTGTCTTCACATTGCTATTGTGCTATTTTTAAAAGCAATTACTCGTAAAGGACAAGGGCACCCTGTTTGAAACGGTGGTAGGATTGGGAAAGTGCAACAATCCTTTTTATTTGCATAGGAACCAGGAGAGCTGACTTAACAGCTGTGGACATTGGACTTGAGATGACAGTGTTTCCATCCTCCTGTAAGGTGACAGGGAAACTGTCCGTTCTCCTTGCTGTGTTGGGAGAGACAGGCCAGTAGGGCGACACCACACCGTGATGCATGTTTCTCTGAGGACAGCCTTTCATAAGATATCCATGTGAACCGAAGCTTCGCCCATGAGTTCTTGCTCAGAGGAAATATGGCCCAAGGTTTGAGGAGGAAGCCAGAAGAACTATAGGTGTTTTGGGGAGGAAGATGGCAACATTTGGACCTCAGCTTTATCTTTAAGGATTCAGGCCCCTGAATTATAATTTTATCCCAGGAAAGATAAACGCCTATCATGCCGATCCCAGAACCTGAGCAGATTTTACTGAAAGAAACTGATCAATGTGGACAGTTCTGGGTCTTTTCTTACCGAGAACGCTGTATCCTAATTGAATAAATCAAAATTTACAAGCTCCCCTGTCTTGGCCTGAAAAACCTCTGGGCAGTGAGATCCTAATCTTTCCTCTTTAACATCACTCCTGCCATCTCTCCACAAGGCTCCGGTTCTGCATGCACTCATCTTTGAAGTGTCACCTGAGTGCACTGTGTACTTTCCTCCATCATGCATTTAATGATGTTGTTGCTGATGTCTAAAATCAATGTCATCATTTCTTACAGTAGAAGAGATCGTATTAATCATTCAAAACCCATCTCGGATGTTGACTTTTTTTTAAGACTCCCAGCATCCTCTTCCTTCAGCTACCCAGGCGATTGCCAGCACTAGTGAGTGCCAGGGCACTTCTGGTACATCACTCAGAGCACCAATCAATTACTACTTTATCTGTCTTCTTCTCTGAGGTGTGAGCCATTGAGAGGCAGAGATGGTGGTAGGTGCCCAGCTAGTGAATGAGTGAATGATTGATGTAAGTCTGCAGGGCTTCCCTCCAAATTTCCTGGTAAAAATTTTCAAAGGACTATAAACGACTTCAAGTCTACGTGGCATTTTCACATTAGAAATCATTCTGGAGATCATCTCTGGCCTTAGGAAACTTAATACCAGAGACACTGAATACCGCACCCAGAGCACCATAGCTGTCGTGTCAAGAGGAGGGAATAGACCGGAGGTCTCCCTTTGACATTCATTTATGAAAAATAAGTTTACTTAATTCTATTTTTCTACCAGGTTGAGCAGATTTTGGAAATTTAGACTTTTTCTAATGTAGCAAAGTGTTAACATTCATATACATAACCCTTAGATGGATGTCTAGAATTTCTCTTTGTTTTTTTCCACTGGACAGGTAAATACCAGCTGTCCCCCACGGTGAATATGCCCCAAGATGACACTGTCATTATCGAGGATGACAGGCTGCCAGTACTCCCCCCACATCTCTCTGACCAGTCATCTTCCAGCTCCCACGATGATGTAGGATTTGTGACAACGGACACTGGCGCGTGGGCCAAGGCCGGCATCAGTGAGTCAGCAGAGTGGTAAGAGCACTGTTGGGAAACATCGGTTAATTGCAGTCACACTTGATTTTAGGGTTAAACGGTCTGTCACCGAGCACAGTGAATCAGTGTCTTTTATAGCGGTATTCTGATTTAATAATAATGATTTAATACTCGTAGTTGTCACTCCTCAAACAAAAGATTCCCCCCAGCCTCATAAACCTGCCCAACTGTGTTAGCCTTTCCAGGGCTATTGTTAAGAGTTCAGCCAAACCAACGAGAAAACTACCACTCACCCCCAAACCCTACTCATTGAAGTTAAGTTTCACAAGTGAAACTTTTATTTTAGATCTGTGTTAATTTAACGAATTGTTTTCCTATTCCATAAATAAATTCTAAGCAAATCCCTCCGGTGACTGAGAGTTTGTAACAATTTGACGACTTTGGCCAAATTAGTAGTTGTTACGTTCTGGGAGTGGGAAGAAGCTTTTTCAGATTTTCTTTTTAGAGCGCTATAACTCTACTAGTCTTTGTACTTACTTCTAACATTATGACTTCAGGGGCAGTCTAATGCTATTTTTTCTCCTGTATCTCTAAAAATATAAGAAAGCATTTGATATTATTGAACCAGCATGTGGCAGATAAATGTGGATGAGTGTCCTCATTTGCCTAGTAATTATATACATCAATAAGCGAAAGGAAGGTCCCTCCTAGGGATGACCTTGGAAGGCTGTAGTGATAATGAACACAACCATGTGAAGCATTATACCAGAATCTTCTTCTTGCCCTTTCTCTGGGGTCTTTTAAGAATCCATCAGCAAAATGATATTTCAGTGTTGTGGCATTGAGCTACACTCAAGCCCGCGTGATAACAGCTTACCTTTGAACGAGTTTTTTGGTTCAACGTAGAGGGGGAACTACCATACAAAGTAAAAACCCACCTGAATCAGACGCTGTAGCATTTACCGCTGCAGTTTATATCTCTTTCTGAAAGTGAAAGCAATGACAGAGAAAGTAAGGATTAGATATTTGCAGTATTCATCGAAGGGACAAAAACCTTTTGAGTCTCCACCGTGATGAGGAATTTTGAAGGCAGCCATAGGAATAGATGTTTGAGGCCTTAAGAAATGCTGTATTGGTGAAAGTCAATAAACAACGAGCAGGGCTGGAGTGTGGCATTAATTTCCCTAAGGGGATTCATAAAACAGTGAGGACTTGTATGATTTTGCTGTGGGGAATGTGCAGGGGCTGGAAAAGAATATGAATGAAGGGTTATCCAAACAAGAATGGCAGCTGTTCTGAATCACAGCAGAAAATGTAAGCTTTTCCAGCCTGACAATATCTCCCTAATCCTTGATGAAAATGTTATGAAAACAAAAGGGCAATAAGGCAGGATTAATAACTGGAATTTTAATAACTTTTGGGGGGGGTCAGGGTATGGTTACATTCTTTAAAGAATCAGCTGTCAGTCCTGCAGACTAACTTGCTAAGTATGCTAGCGTATTGTTTCTTGTGTCTGAAATTAGTTTAATGGGAAGAATTAATTATGTTATGGTTTAAGAATAGTTATTTTAAGATGCTTATTCACTCAAAAACTCATTTGCCGTTTTCAGTTGTGTATGTGTACAGTTCGCTGCACGATTGTGGAAGGCTGAATATGTCAAATGGCTAAAGTTTGCATTTCTTAACTGATAGAATATACTTGTTTTCAATCCATGAACTGATTTAGGGAACATAACAACGTTTTTAAGGTGAAGAAGGTAAAACAGCAAATTCTCATCTTAGTGACAACATAATTTCGGAGGATATAAAATTAGTTTAAAAAATACGCCAATATGTGGCTTTCAGGAACAAAAATTTGTACTTCTTTGAAAAACCTTTACCCAATAATTTTTATTAAAAATGTATTGCAGATTCACTCTGTTCACACATTTGACACCTAGTTTGGAATTCAGGTTTTCGTGTAATTCACACGATACAGAAGAGGGTTGACGACCATGTGCAGGATAGTCGGAGAGATCAACTTTCAGTATCTAAAAGAATTACTCTTGGACTTCCCCGGCGGTCCCGTGGTTCAGACTCCGAGCTTCCACTGCAGGGGACGCGGGTGCGATCCCTGGTCGGGGAACTAAGATCCCGTATGCCGCGTGGCGCGGCCATAATGAACACACAAACAGAAAGAATTACTCTTAGTTCAAATATCATATTTAGTGTTTATTGTTGCAAGATTGTTCTCACCATATAGGTTTTAATTTTTCACTTCTAGGACTGTGTTTTCGAATTGGGGTGTATGTGTCCTGGAAATTATAAGCATAGTAGTACGTGGACACTACTATATAAGCATAATGTACACACACATATATATTTAAGAAATATGTAAAAGCAGTCTACACTTATATGCATCATATATGCTGGAGCTCTGCACACACATGTACATACATACATACATACATAGGGTCTAAGCAGAGTAGTACGAGAAGGGACACCTAAGCCTTCAAGGTGCACATGACCCTGCTGCTTCCTGGAACGTCAGATTTATTCTGGGCTTTACAGATGAGATATGATATGTTAAAAATGAAAAGATTTAGTGTAGGATGCAAACAAAATAACATTGATTAGGATATAACATAGTGTTTTACATAAAAAAATCGTTTTTGCTTTGGGCTGAGCTCCCAGTCCCTGGGCCAGAACAAGGGTTAAGCAAGCTAGGTGCCCAGGGGAGCAAACGTAAGGAGCTTCTCACTCTCAGGTGTGGCCCCTGAACTCACAGGACCCTGAGATCAGAGCTCCCTTGAATTCTGAGTCCCAGGCACCTACGTTGCCTCCTCCCCGGGCCCTGCTCTGTACTTGGTGGAAAAGATGGAGAAGGATCGTTCATTTCCTTTTTGAGGTTTCGGTTGGCGCTTGGTTTTTAAATACCCTGTTTCCGTTATAATTTTCATAACTTTGAAAATTTGAGATAGCAAGTCTTTGTTGGCTAATAATAATTTATTTTGCATGGTGGTCTGCAGTTTACTGAGGGCTTTCCCCTTGTGTCCTTGAATTCTCTCAGTGGCCCGGCCAGGGGTTGGGGCCACTCTTTTCTTCATGGAGCCAATGAAGACACAGGGACTCAAAGCGTTCAGGCCACATCACCTGATGGCGAAGCACTGCCTTCATGTCTTCCTTGTCGCAGTTTTTGGTTTAGCCTTTCCCTAATGCCATCTGTCATTTCATGCACAGTGAATTGCAGCTAAATTTCTGATATGTATCCAAACCAGATCACTACCCTTTTATCAATATGCATGGTCATTCCCATAGGACCAATACAGGGTTAGAGAAGCTGGTTTCCAGCAGAAGCCTAAGGAGGGCGTGTATAGTGGAAGCGGACGTAGTGGAGAGACCACCACATTCTAGCATGTCCAGTGAGCTGCGGAGGGATGTTCTCCTACCTGTGGCCACATAGGCAAGGTGGCTCCACACTGATATAGGAGAGCTCTCTGTTTACTCACCGTGCTCAGCACAGAGAAGAACCACGTCATTGTGGGGCTGGGCTCACAACACCTGGTGGTGCTTCTGAAAGTGTTAGTGGGATTTTACAAATAGGACCGATTCCCCTGCCACTTCCATTGTGAAGACACTTGATACTGTATCCTGTTACCACTGATCTGCCCTGTGTTTCATCGTCTCTGCGGGAGCCACTGTGTTGGTGTCACACAAACCAAATGCCATCCAGACTTAGTCATGCTTTTCCTGACTCCCTGGAATACCAGTCAGTCTCCCATCCGAGCATCCACAGAGTCTTCTGTGTGCTCCTGGTTTGGTATTCTTCTTAGGGAATAGAGATCTTTTCTTATTTATTACTTTGACTTTGGTACCCGGCACCACACTTTCATCAGAGTAGGTTCTAATCGTGATTTGTTGAGTTGATTTCTTCTCAGTTGATTTAAGTATTGCAGAGAAGCTACATCCTCATAAAACTACATGCCATAAAGGTGTTTTGGTTTTTTTTCTGAAACACAAGATAAAGGATATATAAGATGACCAGAACATATCCTTTTTTTAACAAAATTCATTTTACTGAAGTATAGTTGATTTACAATGTTGTGTTAATTTCTGCTGTACAGCAAAGTGATTCAGTTATGCCTATATACATTCTTTTTCATATTCGTTTCCATTATGGTTTATCACAGGGTATTGAATAGAGTTCCCTGTGCGATACAGTAGGACCTTGTTGTTTATCCATTTTGTATATAATAGTTTGCATCTGCTAATCCCAAACTCCCAATCCATCCCTCCCCCATTCCCCTCCCCCTTATCAACCACAAGTCTGCAGAACATACCCTTCTCAAAACTTCTATTCAGTTGCAATTCATATAGTCACTAATTTGCTGCCAGTATTTGTATTAATATATGAAAGTTTTTCTCAAAGATTCAGTCTTCCTCACATGGAGAAGGAATTGCTCTAAATGTAAATTAATGTCGTATTTTCCTGTCACCTCCTACACAACCACAGTTCTTTTGATGGACTATATTTGTGCTATTTAGTTTAAATATTTCTGAGGAATATCCATATACACACATTCATACACACAGGTGTAGATGAACTTTCCTGAGCGTCACGTCTCTTATTTTCAGTAAATGTTTTTATGTTTCTCTTTCTCTTCACACCAGCTCTTTGAGTCCAGACGTCGATCCAGTTCTTGCTTTTCAACGAGAGGGATTTGGACGTCAGAGTATGTCAGAAAAACGCACAAAGCAATTTTCAGATGCCAGTCAATTGGATTTCGTTAAAACGCGAAAATCGAAAAGCATGGATTTAGGTAGTGAGTACGATCTCCATGAACCTCTATCTAAATTCGCTTTAGATGCTTTCAGATGAAAATCAATGGTCCCAAACACATGTCTGTTTACTGTGAGCCATAGAGAAAATAAATGCGAAATGAGGCAATTTGGCAAAAATTAGTTTTTCTCCAAGTTTGAGATAACCGTACTTCTAAGTGGCATGTTTACATCATGTGCAATATGTTAATATATATGTTTTCTGATGAGAAAAGAAACAAACACATGTGCCTATCATGCTCTATTCATGTATCTTTACTTGAAAAAAATGAAATGTTTTAACACTTTGGCTGCTGAAAACCAATTTCATTGGAATATGACTTGGTTGGTTGTGGGGACGCTCGAACCAGAAGAAGCAGTTTTGGAGAGAAACCATTATCTCAATCCATGTCTAGAGTTTGGTTACTTCCTCATATTTTCCTTCCATTGCTGTCCTTTAAGGTTTATTTGATAGAAACTCTTATGTGTTGGTAATTAAGGCCTTTAAGTGGAGTCATAATTTGAGAGCATATTTATTGTAGAAAGTATTTGGAAGCAAATGAGAGGAGGAAAATAATCCTAGTTGTTCAATCAAGCACCAATCAGGTAGTGTCTCTTTTTAAATCCAAATCCACCAAAAACCAAAACAAACAAACAACAAATTAATTAATTATATCCATACACCAATTGAATGATTAGAAAAACCTTCGTTAATCAACTAGAACGTATTTATGCTGTTCTCTGGTGGCTGTTTGTACTTCGAGACTAAAAACATTCATTTATCCCATGCAGAAAAGAACAATCGGGCGATTCCTTGCCTCGCTAATTGTGATATGCTAACATATCAATAACACACGTGTCTGTGAAATGAGATGACTGGCATTGCATGGAGACACTGCTTTTTTCCCCTTTTTTTTTGATTATGAATGTTTGCTTGATATTTCATATATTTTGCATGAAATATTACCTAAGAATTATCACCTAACTGAAAAGATCTGGGAATGGTTGAAGCATGTTGGGCTGTGGGACTAACTGGGCTAACCATTATACATTTACCTTTTAACAGTAGCTGACGAGACTAAACTCAATACAGTGGATGACCAGAAAGCAGGTAAGAATGGACACTTAGACTGTTGCCATAGAAACTGTGGTCCAAGGAGCTTATCATAATTGTAGAGCTGCCAATCACATAGCACGTAAACATAAATATTCCAGGCTGGCACGGATGTTTTCATAGTAGGAAATCAAACGGTACAAGAAAAGGAAAATTTTCTGTGAGAAGAAATTTATCACTGTAGTACATACTAAATGGAAATATAATTTAGTGCTTCAGAGACACTAAAACAACCTAGATCTTCTTAATTATATTTGTGTAGGAATGTTTTGTCACAATTTATAAAAAAAGTCAAAATCCTGAAAACGTGATCTCTTAGGGTGGATTCTTTGTTTCAGAGTCATCTATCTGATGCTTAGGTTAACATCCAAAACATGATTCTCAAAGTGGTGATTTTCGTTTGACGGATAATGGCACAAATATAAATATTTTCACTGAAGGACAGTGTCTAGTATTGCTCTCATTAGTCACTCAGAAAAGCTTAGATCTTTTTCTGATGCAAGCATTAGTTTGTAGTTACCTAACATTGAATTAGACTATATATTGCATCCTTATCTTTGTGAACCTGCTTGAAGGTTTGTTTTTGTTTTTGTTTTTTGTTTTAATTTATTTATTTTTTGGCTGTGTTGGGTTTTCATTGCTGCGTGCGGGCTTTCTCTAGTTGCAGCGAGTGGGGGATACTCTTGGTTGCGGTGCGCGGGCTTCTCATTGTGGTGGCTTCTCTTGTTGAGGAGCACAGGCTCTAGGCGCGTGGGCTTCAGAAGTTGTGGCTCGCGGGCTCTAGAGCGCAGGCTCAGTAGTTGTGGCACGTGAGCTTCAGTAGTTGTGGCTCACGGGCTCAGTAGTTGTGGCTTGTGGGCTCTAGAGCGCAGGCTCAGTAGTTGTGGCACATGGGCTTAGTTGCTCCACGGCATGTGGGATCTTCCCGGACCAGGGCTTGAACCCGTGTCCCCTGCATTGGCAGGCGGATTCTTAACCACTGCGCCATGAGGGAAGCCCTTGTTTTTGTTTTTCTTTTTCTTCTTAACTATTTAGGGCTTGCTTCTAAGATGCTGCCTAAATCATTCCGTAGAAACAATGGATTATTTTGAACTGGGTTTTACATGATAGTAGATTTTACATGTTATTTTATGACAATGATCAGAGGAAAGTCTTTATGTGTAATTAAAGTCATGTGCTTTGTACAATTGAGCGTTTTGATTTATTATTATAAGTTTGGAATAGAGTTTTAATTATTCGAGCTCCAGTATGATTTAGTTACACCACTTAGCACTAATTGGCTTCAATTCACCTTTTTAACCTGCAGTAGTAATTAGTTTTAGGCTTCTTGAAAAATGTGTATCCCACGTACATATGTAAAGATAATTGTGGACGTGGTTGGAGTTTTCACATTCTGTAAAGATAGATTGTAAAAACTACATCCAATAAATCATTGGATTAACTGTAGTGCAGGGCAATTAACAATAGCCTCAGCCCTTATTAAGTAGTTATTTCTTTTATCAAAACAAAGCATTTCATTGGAATTCTGAAGCAGGGCTAAAGAAAAGCATTATTTGATAGTTTACATATGTAAATTAGTAATTCGTTTTTGGAGTTAATGGTATTCAGTACTTTTCAAGAAGTAACCCCTGTTCAAGTTAATGTTTATAAAAAACAAATTGAGCTGCTCAGATTAAAGAACATGACTTTATATAATATGCCAATTAGGTAAAGTAAGGAAAATAGTTAATTTAACCAACTCACTAACAGGAAAAGAACAATTTATTATGATTAAAAAATAATATCCAGATTTCAGCTGAAAACATTAAATAACTTTCATGGTGAGAAGACAGATTTTTATCATCTAATTGAATCATCTGCTTTCATAGTGCCTTAGAATGTTAGTTAGATCCTAGATAAAAAGCATTTATAAAATACTATATGTGATCTATCTTACTGAATTAAATTGGAAAAACTTGGGACAAAAAATTATTACATAGACATCAAAGTACTTTCTGGTCTATTGCTTTTAAATCTACAATGAATAAAATATCTACACTGAATCCTTCCCATCCTCCAGTATTAGACAGTGAAGAGATTTTCAGTTATTTTTCTTTCTTCACTTCACTTGAATTGCTAAGATTATCATGATTTTACAGTTTAGTCCAAAGGTTTTTGGTAGAGTCACCGTGGCATTTTAGTGTAGATCATCTGTCTAGCTGTAAGCCTTTCATAATGAAAATTGAATTCCATTTCCCTTTGCCCTTGCAAAAGACATCCTCTCCTTTTTTTTGGTGAGAGAGGTATTAGTAGGTAAGAGTAGAAAAATAGACCTTAGGAAAATAGTATGATCATGATTTCCCCCTTTATTCCTGGATTTAGGAATCTTCTATGATATTTGGGGGGTAAATTTACTTTCTGCAAGAAAAGGAGGAACAGGAATAAGAGAATTGTGTTTCTAATAGTTTAATCCTTGAGTATAAAAAATAAGCAAAGTGTCCTAATGACCTGAAAGATTTATATAAGGAGCTTCAAAATACTATTTTTAAATTATTATTTTACATTTAAAGTAATTTAAAAATTATTTTAAATTATTTAAAAATTATTTAAAATAATTTAAAATTTAGAGACATTGATTTTTTTGTGTGTAAATAAAACTACTCTCTTGCCCCTACTTTATATAGTGAGAGATATTTTCAGTTTTTATTGCTGCTAAATGATAAGTTTATGATGTTAGGAATCTCAGTGGTCCTCATTTAGGAATCTTATTAATTTATTACTTAACAAAATCTCTGTTAAAGTTTCTTTGACAAACATACCACTTGCATGAATGAAATCCATGTTATAGATCAAGAGTCAGCAAGCTCTTTCTGTAAAGAGCCAGGGAGTAAATATGGTAGATCTTGTAGACCAAACAGTCTCTGGAGCAATTACTTAATTCTGATGTAGTGTGAAGGCAAGCCATGGAGGATATGCAAATGAATGGACATGGCTGTGTTCCAGTCAGATTTTCCAGATTTGGCCCACAGTTTGCTGATTGCTGTTATAGATGCACAAATTATAGATGTTATGAAAATTTTCAACCATATGTAAAGACTGTAGTTTATTAACCTACCATATACCCAATACCCACCATATATAATTATCAACATTTTGCCAGAATGTTATACTACAGTGTTAAGAATTTAGAGAAAAGAGTAGATAGGTAAGCTCCCAATTATGCTTACAAAATATCTATTGCTTATTTAGTTACAATTCCATCATTTTTTTTATCCCTGATTTGCTTGTGTTTTGTTTCTTAATAAATACATATATACATTTATCTATACATGTATCAATATTTATATACATGTAATATATACATTTATTTGAATAAATACTCATGCCATATCTGAAATTATTAAAGCGTTTAGTGCTCTGAGTATCTTAAGTCAAATCTCAGCTAACTTTTCATACATAAATTATGTTTTGTTTTGTTTTGTTTTGTTTTGGCTGCGTTGGGCCTTCATTGCTGCATGTGGGCTTTCTCTAGTTGTGGCGAGCGGGGGCTGCTCTTTGTTGTGGTGTGCAGTCTTCTCATTGCAGTGGCTTCTCTTGTTGTGAAGCACAGGCTCTAGGCACTCGGGCTTCAGTAATTGTGGCACGCAGGCTCAGTAGCTGTGGCTCACGGGCTCTAAAGCACAGGCTCAAGAGCTGTGGCACATGGGCTTAGTTACTCTGCGGCATGTGGGATCTACCCAGACCAGGGATCGAACCCGTGTCCTCTGCATTGGCAGGCGGATTCTTAACCACTGAGCCACCAGGGAAGCCCATAAATTATGTTTTTATGATAATCTTTACTGGAAGTATCAAATCTTCATTGGAGATATATGCATAGATACATATAGATACATACATGCATCCGTACATAAACATGTCCTTTATGAAGCCAAGAAGGTACTGAATATTTGCCTTATAAAAGTTTATAGGACCTGAATGAAACTAGTAAGTTATGAAAATTGATAGGCATGATTTATTCAGAAAAAGATCTTCCTAGTGCTAATTCTAGAAAATGTGAACGTAAATGTCCCTACCCAGGAATCATCTTTTCCCATTCTCTTTGATTTCTTACTTTTTCTTTCATTCTTCGGAACAAAATTCATTTTCCTTCCTGTGACATGACTTTTATGGGTATTTAAAACATGAACTTGTCAAAAGTTATGGGGCTATCAAGAGAAAAAGTAAGATTGATCATCCTAGAAAGAAATATTTCTTGTGAATTTTTGTCATAAAATAAATAATCAAATATATACAAACCTGCATGGAAAAAGTTAAATAAATCATATTTTTCTCCCAAGCACAATGATTTATAGAATATTTTTTCTTTTTTAGAGTCATCTGTCTGCCTTTCTGTCTACGTTACATTTTAACATACTTATTCTAACTTAAAACTACCCTATTGTGAAAATCATGTGAAAGGTGTCATGTAAATGAATCTTAAAAAGATAATTCTTGTTTTGACTCTCCCAATTTAATTTTTATTCTGTTTTATACTCTGAGCAATGGAAAGCCCATGTCAGAACTACTTGTCTTCTAAGTGATAACATATCAAGGCTACTCCTTAATTATTGATCCACATATGGGCTGATGGCCCCACATGGAGAGAAACTATCCAGCCTCTCCTTCCCTCCCCTTTTTTTTTTTTTTTTTGCACCTGTCTTTTTAGCAGTATAAGTGAAGAACTAGTTCTGTAACCTGGATTGCCCAGCTGGGGGTGGCTGGCATTCAGCCATCTAGATGCTAAATTCATCTACCTCTGAGTGCCAGGTCAGGCAGTGATGGATGAGGTTGTCATACCTGGTTAAAGAAATCCATTTTGATTGCATTCTAAAGCTTGGTTACCATCTTGGGACTTCCTGCCCTAGATCCTCAAGTCACAGAGCCATATTTATTTATTTATTTGGCTGCACTGGGTCTTAGTTGCAGCACAGGGATCTTCGTTGTGGCATGCAGGATCTTTTTTTAGTTGCGGCATGTGGGATCTTAGTTCCCTGACCAGGGATTGAACCCAGGCCCCCCGCATTGGGAGCGCAGAGTCTTAACAACCAGACGACTAGGGAAGTCCCCAGAGTCGCATTTTTAATCCTCTGAATTCTCCCCTGCCATCCTATGAAATTTTCTTGGTAATTGTGATGTCTTGTTCCTTCTGTTCATCACCTGTTTCTCTTTGCAGGCCTGGAGATCTAAGTACTCACATCCAGCTCTTGAGTCCTCTCTCCCTTACTTCTCTCTCTCTCTCTCTCTCTCTCTCTCTCTCTCTCTCCCTTATATAGTTTGTTTCTATTCAGATTTTGTGTTGCTTTTCCAAGAGAACTACCATTTTCCAGAATTAGGTTTCTACCTGGTGCCAGGGTGCCCTGTTTCTATGGGTGACACGTGGTCTCCTGTGCTTTTCTTACTCGCTGAGTTGTCCGAACTTGCACCATGATGAGGAAAAGGCTTGATGAAACTCATTGAGGTGAAAGTTTCACTTCTATCTTGTAAATAACTTTAAACTGCCAAACAATGATTTCAGCTACATTTTGAAGCTTACTCTTGGTTGCTTCCCTTAGCCTTCTCATCATCCTGCTTTTCAAATGAGCTCCTGGGTTATTCTGCCTCTTTTATATTATTGACATAACTTGGAGCAAATGATTTGACAGAGATTTCATCTGTTAAGCTAAAAATGGAAACTAATAACGCAGAGTGTTTCCTAATGAGAATAGAGAAAATAGACCTACTTTAATATACATTTGGGAAAAGTTAAAATTAGTTACTGTTACTTTACTTTTTATATCTTGCCACCCACATTCCAGAAGTTGACGTTGAGCAAATAATTTATGTGCCTGATATTTTCCACAATCTGTAGATATTCAGACATGTAATTTTCTCCACTCATTCTAACTAAGATTTTGTTTTTGCAAACCTCCAAGGTTCTCCCAGCAGAGATGTGGGGCCTTCCTTGGGTCTGAAGAAGTCAAGCTCTTTAGAGAGTCTGCAGACAGCAGTCGCTGAGGTGACTTTGAATGGGGACATTCCTTTCCATCGCCCGCGGCCGCGGATAATCCGAGGAAGGGGATGCAATGAAAGCTTCAGAGCTGCCATTGACAAATCCTATGATAAACCTGTGGCAGATGATGACGATGAAGGCATGGAGACATGTAAGTTTACAATGTCTGAAAGAGTGGCCATGCCAGGCATCTCTATAGAGCAGCAGTTCTTAAAGTGTGCTCCAGGGAACCCTAGGGGTTCCCGGCATCCCTTCAAAGGGATCTAAGAGATCTAAATTATTTTCATAATAATAAGATGTTGTTTACCTTTTTTACTCTTATTCTCTCACAAGTGTACCGTTGGGTTTTCTAGAGGCAACATGTCATGTGATATTGCAATAGACTGAATGCAGAGAAGATAGAAGAATCTTTTCAGCTAGATATTAAAGAGATTTGCCATTGTTCTCAATAATTGTTTTTGGAAAATACAGTGGTTTTTTTTGTAAAAACCATAATTTCTGTTAACATGAAATCTATAATTTTTTATAAAGTAATTTGTATTTTTTAACTTTCTCAGTTTTAGTTTAATAAATATTTATAGACATAACCCACATAAAATTTTGAGTCCTTAATAAATTTTAGGAGTATAAAGGTATCCTGAGACCAAAATATTTGAAAACCACTGCTGTATAGTATGTCTTTAATAGATCTCAAATGAGTACATGTAACCATTTGTGATTTTGATAACATATTTTTGTTTTGTTTTTATGAATTCCTCTTGCTTTCCTTGAACTGAGCTAGCAAGACATATTTGTGTATGTGTATTTCCAAATTGCCAAATATTTTAAACCAAGATTATTGAAAGTCAAAGGTTACCATGAATGAGCAATGTGTTTTCCATAGTATATTGAGAAAAAAGTAACATTTAGAAATACGTACAAACGTATGCTTCAGGGAGTTGTCACTGTAGTTAAATATTTATGGTATAAAAATAGCCATTCAATTTAAACATAAGGAAGAAACTCAGTAGTGTATTTACTTAGAAGAGAAAGGACTAGAGTCCTAATAGAAAAAATTGTTGATTAACTTATATTGTTCGTATCTACTAAACCAGATTTTAGTTTTCTAACTTCAAAGTGACTCTACCCATCTAACCATTGTAAGAAAAGCTAAAGGGGGGAAAAAAAAGAGAAGAAAAGCTGGAGACACCACTGCCCAAGGTTAAAGCAGAGATCATTTAGGTGGATTGTAAACAGTTACAATTTAACTTTTGGGTGAACCACTTTGATCACACGTACCTAAGGAAGACTGTGCTGGGGAAGGAGAGTTTGAAATGAAAATCACATTCTGAGGAGATTTAAAGCAAAATTATATAATCTTTGCCTATCAGATATAATGTGTTTCGGAAGATGAATATTTCTGCCATAATGTAACACACAAAGCAAAGCTTAGGAGAGGATCACTGCTTTCTCCCCCCAGATTTCTCAGTCTAAATCTGGACAGTTGTTCACTCCATGCAGCCAGTGATTTCAAATATATGCAGCTCATTGCTCCCAGATGAAGAACATATTTCCTAGTTTTGCTGCCAGTCCTGGTCTCCAAGATCCTGAGTCATATGAGCTTTCGACCCTCTTGGGTTTTTCCTGGAGTATCAGTGGTTCCTTGCCAGCCTTACCAGTATTACTTGTGCTGCCTTTCTAGGGTGGGGACCCTGTATCACTTAGAGATCTTGCCTCTGTCCCGGGTGCATATTTAATAAGACATACAGTGCTTTGGCACCTCCATATTTGTTTTTGTAAGCACAAATTATGCTGCTGAGTTTTCTTGTTCTGGTTAAAATGTTATTTAAATTCCCTCATAAATGCACTTTTCTCACATATATCACTTATTTGAAATATGCAACAGGGGATGGAATAGCTATCAGTACCAGGCATGTTCTTAATTCTGTGGCCTCCAGAGCTTTCCACTGGTGTGAACATCTAAATTTGTCCCTCTATAAACTTAGTTTCCTTTTTTAATTGGAAAGAACAGATTTAAGTATTTTATTTGAAAACTTTTGTATTCAACTATCATCAAGACAAAACCAAGTAAATCGACACACTACGATTTGTGAAGGGCAGGGAAAGTTCTGGACGAGAGCTGAGAGAGACACTGTGACAACGTGCACCTGCGACCCCAAAGTGCTGGGTTTTCCCAAAGTCCTGACTTCAGGATGTATTTTTCCAGACCAGTCTGGTGAACTTTGGATATGGCCAGAGAAAGGCAACTCTTCTACATTTCAAATGTTTGCAGTGCAGGTTGTCAAAACTGTGTGAGTAGGGTGACGTGAGCCTGGGGTCCAGATGACTTACATCCCATCCACATTCTTCTCACCCATTTGGGATTTGGGTCAAGTTGCTCAACATCCTTGAGCTTTAATTCCCTCACTTGTAAAACGGAAGCTTTGGACGCCCAGGTCATTGATGCTCAGATTGTGTGTGGCGGCGGCCAGTGAAGAGTGGAGCCTCGGTGGTCTCAGGGAGTTGGGAAGCACATGGGCACCTGAGTGGGTGGGCTCTGTCAAAGTCACCAGCCCCCCCGCACCCCGCTGTCGCCTCAACAATCATGTGTTATTTATTGATTTACTTGCATTTTTTGACGGGGGTGCCGTGCGGCTCGTGGGATCTTACCCAGGGATCAAACCCGAGCCCCCTGCAGTGAAAGTGCCAAGTCCTAACCACTGGACCACCAGGGAATTCCCAGTCCTGGGTTTGTTTTGTTTTGTTTTGTTTTGTTTTTGTGGTACGCGGGCCTCTCGCTGTTGTGGCCTCTCCCGTTGCAGAGCACAAGCTCCGGACACGCAGGCTCAGCGGCCATGGCTCACGGGCCCAGCCGCTCCGCGGCAAGTGGAATCTTCCCGGACCGGGGCACGAACCCGTGTCCCCTGCATCGGCAGGCGGACTCCCAACCACAGCACCACTGGGGAGGCCCTAGTCCTGGGTTTTTAAAATCACTTTTCATACATTGTAGTTCTTTGTCAATTTTAAGTTTAAAAAAAAGGAAGTTCGCAGTTTTCCAGAAAAAGTTTGAAAAGCTCTGGTTTAGATGGTTCCATTTCTGAGGTCCTTTCCAGTTTTAACTTTCCATGACTCTGTTTCCCCCTTCACTTACTGACCTCCGTCCTGCCTGCCTGCTTCTCTCATTGTCTGTAAAGTCCACGAAGAAAGACACCACCGTGTCTTATTCCTGCGTAACCAGGCTCAGAGCTCGGCAAAGCATTGGAGTCAGTGACTGTTTGTGACATCAGTAAATGGACTCCTGCTTGACTAGCCCCACTGTTTGTGAGAGACACACACCCAGACACAGCAAGCCTCAGGCTGTGGCGCTCGGGGCAGCAGTGACATTTCACTCCTCCTGCTTGTGTCCCACGCTGGACCTGCATGTCTGAGACCTCCAGTGCCTCAGCAAACTGTTTGTTTTTCTTTAAAAAAAAAAAAAATCTCTCAAGGCTGGTGTTACTGCTGGTGGTCATGAGACTGTCACCTTTACGTATGACTAGGTACAGGTGTGAGAAGGAAGCCCTGCTTGCCTAGCTCCTCCTCTAGTTCCCCAAACACCATCCTTTTCCGAGTCAGTCTGTGGATTCTCACGGTGTGATCCACACACTCTCTTCCACTGTGTGCATTTGCGTTTCTGCTTATGCTCTTCATCCTCTGCTTGTGCTTCTCCCTTGGGCATCCTTGCCTGTGCCTCCCTCACCTGTGCGGCCTCGCCCGGCATCCTTGCCATATGGGAGCTGTCTCTGGCCACATGTCTAGGCCCTGCCGTCCTCGTGCTCTGTGGGACACTCCGTACAAGAAAGGGCCTTGTACAAGGGCCTTTCTTTTACGGAGGTGGAACTCCGGGCACTCAGTTACGGCCGCCGTTAAATTAAAGATGCCGAGTCACTGTTGAGCGGTGCTCTGTAAGAGGACCCTGTCTGGGCAGACAGTCTTTGTTAGATGGCTGTCCTGTGAGGATGCAGTCTGCGCACCCTAGAAACATGGGGGCGGCATTACCTGTACCACCCAGCTGCCTGTTTCTGTCCTGTGCAGCCCTTTCCCACTTTACAGGAAAGGCGCTTAGGCAGAGGCCTGGTTGAATGCTGTTGTCAGTCGGCTCGAGTTCCTCCCGGGTGACTCTCTTTTACGGCTCGGAACAGACTCGCCTCTTCTCAGCAGCATCGAAATTGTGGCATGCACACAACAATGGGGGCCAGGAGACTGGTGCGGGATCCATGTGGTATCTGGTATCTGTCATCTTCTGTAACACTTACGTGCTTCCTGTGGAGATGGCAGAAGCCAGTGTTTTTGTCTCTCATTTAATCCATCTGGCCTCTCCACATTGTGTGTGTCTGTCTGGATCAAGATGGAGCTTTGTATTCTGGGACCCATTATCTCCGAGGTCCTACCTGTGTTTGACAGGTCAGGGCATCTACAATCTGCTCCCTCTTCTATGCAAATCACACTCCCTGCCTGGCTCCCAGCAAGGAGCTCCTCCATCCCCCATAATAAATCAGTTTCCGTTGGAACCGAGAACATGGATGCTATATAACATTGCTTTGTTTTATTTTTGAAAATATAGAGTCCCATTTTTTTTTCTCTATTAAAAGTTGCCAAATTGTCAGCCTTCCTATCAATTCAGTAACAGCTTTTTGTCCAGGTCAAGGAGGTGAAACACAACAAAACCGAAGACTATGCTATTAATTGTACTTCTCAATGTTAAGATCTATCCAGTTTACAATTTTAAATGTGAGAACTGTATGCCTTGAAAACATAGAGCCAGATTGCTTTTGAGTAGCTTGCCTACTTTCTTATAGTACTCTTAACAGATCAGAAAAAAAGCACTGCTCTAAAATTTACATAACTTAGGTTAGCAGTGTGAGATTAGAAGACACTGAATTTATGTCAGTAAATCAGCTAATCTGAAAGCTTCCAGGAGAATTTTTGTTTATTTTATTAGCTTCAAATAGGATATTGCATGAATATCTCAGACTTTCTACTCTCAGCATCCTCCACATTTCTAGCCACCTTTTGTCATTACATTTTGAGCAAAAAAAATGCAAACTAGGTTGTTATCTTAAGACACCCCATTAGATTACTGTTAATCTGTAGTGGAAGAATTCAGTATAGGGGTTTCAAAGTCGAAGTACTTTGTAAAAGATTTCCCATTTGATTAATCTATCTTAATGGCTAATTGGGTGTTGATCTATAAAAAATATTTGTTCTGAAGGGCTGGGAATAAGAATAACCTGTCTTATCCTCTTATGCCAATTTGTATACTTAAGTATCACTTGCAGTTTAAGAAAAGGAGCTTTGATTTTAGGAAATTTCTGAATGCAGTAGAGGTGTAAGCATGTGAAGTAGCTGACGCTATCTATTCCTTACATTTCTTTTTCTAAGTGAAAAGTAAGTTAAGCTAAAAGTATGATGAAAAGTCACATCTGAAGTGTTTGAATTATAGAATCCTCATTTTAAGCATTTTTTTAATAAGGAAAAAGTATGTAAACAGATGACCAAGATCGTACTTAGGAACAAAATCATAGAATGCATGCCTTCTGATTTGTAGTCCTGTGAGTTTTCTAGAATATTAAACAAATTTCTGAGTGGGATAAGCCATTACACTGAAACTACTATAGAGTATGAATGAGTTGTAGTACCTAAAATCTGATATTTAAGCTCTAAGTTCCTGAGGGGCTGTGGGTGGTTCAACCCAGTGGATAAACTGACACTTGAGAAGCAGTGTGGTTAATGGTTAAGGGCCGTTGTAGTGCACAGGTTACCATGGCACCAAACCGTGGGGGACCCACTCAGCCCATGTGGAAGTTGAGTGGGGTGGGAGAAGGCTTCCCAGAAGAGGTATTGTTTTAGGTGAGTATTATTGCTTGAGTGGTCTTCAGTGGGTGCGTAGGAAACATAGGGAGCCGGGACCACCCCTGGACCGCCATCATCCTGTTAAGGTTCATGTATGCACTGTGGGTGAGGGCATGGTGAGGAGTGAGGTTTAAGACGTAGTCAGAGAACCGATCACAGACAGCCTCGTTTAAATCATTTTTGTTCATACTAAGGACCTTAAAGAGCACTTGAAGAATTTCAAGTAAAGGAATACGCTAGTTAGGGCTGTATGGGATGGCTTATTGGGGATGGGATGGTAAGTAGCAGTGTTGGCGGCAAGACTGGTTCTGTGATCATAATGCAAGACTCCAGGTGAATCACGATGCTTGGCAAAGCCAGAGGAAAGGGAGGGACTGCGTTTACATGCTTAGCATCTCACATGTAAAGATGGATGATGATGACGTGATTTTTCTCATTAGTACCTCCAGGCCCAGAAACTTAGAATCATCATCTCACTGTGTAATCACTCCATTACCGAGGTTTCTTATTTTTTCCCCCATGAAATCTCCTAATTTCTCTCCTTCTGTCCAATCTAGCCCCAATCCTCATTTTTTAATATCTGAAGTTACTATTAGGATCTCCTAACTGGTCCGACTGTCTCTACATTGGCTGAGTAAGCTCCGGGATCACACCGTCTTCACAGTCCTTCAAGCTCCCGTGTGCATTCTCTCCCAGACCATGCACTGTCTGTGAGGCTTATCTTCTCACTGCCCTGACTGTCCCCTACCCTCTTGTGTACGTTGGACTACTATCATATTCCTTCTTCAAGACACTTGTTCCCAAACAATCTAGTTTTCCTTTGATTTTCTAAAGCCCCAACTGGGTATGGACGCTCCCCAATTTACAATGGTTCCGCTTAGGATTTTTGGACTTTACGGTGGTTCGAAAGTGATGTGCATTCAGTGGAAACCGTACATCTAACTTTGAACTTGGATCTTTTCCTGGGCAGGAGATATGCAGATCCTCTGTGGAGATGCTGGGCACTGGCAGCAGCCGCAGCTCCCAGTCAGCCACGTGATCACAAGTGGAAACAACCGATACGCTGACAACTGTTCTGGTTTCCACTTTCAGCACTGTATTCACGAAATTACATGAGACATTCAACACTTTATTATAACCTAGACTCTGTGTTAGATGACTAGGCTAATGTCAGTGTTCTGAGCACATCTAAGGTAGGCGAAGCTAAGCTATGATGTTCGGCAGGTTAGATGTATTCAGTGTATTTTTGACTTACGGTATTTTCAGTTTATGTTGGGTTTAACAGGCCGTAACCCCATCGTAACTCAAGAAAAATCTGTATATAGATGTATCTGAGACTTTTTAATATAAAATATTTTTTTAACATTAAGAAATTTTGTGGATCTCGCAGTTTGGATTGTAGGGCATGGGAGTTGAGAGCACTGGCTTTTAGGGGACAGTTGTTTCGATTTCTCGGTAAATAGCAAAACAGAGCACTGCTCTCCATTCACTGTTTCATCACATTTGCACATTTTTATGTTGTTATTTATTTTTGTTTTTGTTTTTTCACTTAAAAGAGTCAGAGCAGTGGCCTGGACACTCTTTCCTTGACACCGTAATTTTTTTGTATATTGTTAAAATATACATTTGACACCAATTCAGTCCTTGATAAAAATAAAATTCTTAGTGGCAATTCCAACAGCAGCGTTATGAGTGCTACCATTTTCATTGTGTAGCCAGTCCATTGGGTCTGTTGAAAGGAAAGCGTTCAGCTTCTTTATACATTGTCCCCTGTGCACAGGAAACAGTGTCTGTTGTGGACCATCATTTGTATGTGAAAATCAATTATACACTGAAAGCAAATCTGCAAGCGTTCGGAAAATGGAGGGTGTGATCCTCATTGTATTTGTTCTGCAGCATTCTCCTGGGCAGGGGGGATAGTGGAGGTGGCATTCTACCAAGATCTTCAGGAACATTTTACCTGTTTGTTTGGAGGGATGCATTAAAGAAAACTTTAGACTGTGAAGTAGAAGTAAAGAATGGTTTTTGATAATAAGTCTTAAACTCTTTGGAAGTGTGGTTTTATTGTTTTTGTCTCTCAACTCCTTACCCGAATGTAAACTAAGAGGTTGGCTTTTTTTTTTTTTAATGAAATAAATCTACTTTTAGAAGAGTGGGTTTTAGGAATCATCTGTTTGAACGTTCCTCCAGTTGCTGAAAACCCTTCTCTAAACCTGCTGATAAACGCCACCCACTTCCTTCATGGTTTTTTCTCCTTTCACCGTCACGTTCTCTGTTCTTCATGATATCAGTTGTTACTCCCACACCACATTTTAGTATAAAAGCTTCTTCATTCTTCTTGCCAGCTTTGTGTGTGCATGTGTTTTTTTTTAAATGTTCTGAAAAAGCTAAGTTTTTCCATTGCCAAAAGCTCATCATTCTAATGTTAAAAGTCAGGGTCCAGGAAATCAGATCCTATTACTCAGTACCATCTGTGTCACTAGCTGTTCATTTCTTACGTCTTTTCTTCCTTCTCCAAAGTCAAATGTTCAACTAAACTAAGAAACAAAAATAATATGTGTATACATATATAAAAATATATATGTATATCTATTTATTTTATTTATAATAAAATGTTCTCAAATCCTGTGCAGGATTTGCAGTGCCTGGGGAGTTCAGTCCTCATTTATTTTTAGTACATTGTATCTTACCTAACATTAGGCAATAGACGTTGGTAGTGGTCAGTGGATTTGCTAAGTCTAGTGAAATTTTCCAATTACTAATGTCTCACTTTTCAACTCACTCATTTTAAATTTTAAGCTGATAGATTCTGAAGACTGCGTAATCCTGTGTCCAGTTATTACGTTTAATCCTTTGTCTTCCAAAGTAAATTGGAAATTACTCAAGAATATGTGCTTCTATTATTAGATCTTTCTAATTCCTAGAGTAGTTCTTTCTAAACAGGGAACGGTGAAGGATGGTTTTCATATGATGGGCTCTTTGTCAGTCCACTCAACAAATATTTAATAACACTTCTTTGAGCTATGCCCTCGGAGAAGAGTACTTGCTCACTGGCAAATAAGAAGCAATGCTGTCGTTTTCATTTTGTATTTCTCTGTTTTGTGTTTCTCTGGATGTTTGTACCAATTCATTTGACACTAGTAACAAGTCTGAATAAATAATTCTAGTAAAATTGTCAAAGCTGCCTAGAGTGACATTAACCGCTAAATCTTACACTTGTGTACTGTGTACTGTGGTTATTCCACAGCTGCTCTAAAGTTTGATTTATATCATGTACCTATTAGGATGCTTTCCGCTGCATTTAGTAGAGAACCCAGCTCAGACCAGCTCAAACCATGAGGAAATACATTGTCCTACATAACTGGTTCTAGAGTTGGGTAGCTTCCAGGATTATTGACTCCACAGCCTAACGGTGTTATCAAAGCCCCGCCATCCTTCTGACCCTTCTGCCACACTGTCCACAAGTCAGCTTAACCCGAGCGTAACCGCAGGGCTCAGAGGACTCGTGCTTTCCTGATCACGTCCAACTGAAGGGAGTGAGCCATCTCCCCACGCATGGAATACGTCCATTCGGGGTGATGGGGCCATTCTTGGACTAATGACATTGGACTAATAAATCAACAGGGGCAGGGGCCCATAGGTTGGTATAAATTTAGTAATGAATTCACCCCTTGAAGCTGGGTTGCATTCCTGAACACAATCAGAGTTCATTAGGAAGAAGAAACGGAGAAGTGGATTTGGGATAAGCAAGCAATGGAGATCATTACAGTCCCAACAGTAGTATTGCTTCTCAATGGAAAAAAAAAGACCATGTGGCTTAGAGTCAACTGTTGACAATGAAATGTGTGTGATGACGAGATCGAAGTGTTTATTTATGGCAGAAGCTACAGAACTTCGAGGTTCAGTTGACGCCTAAGGTCATTTTCTCCATAATCATTACCACATATGTGCTCAGTCTTTTCCAAACTTCTTGGTGACCCAGTCCTAACGTGATATCTTGCAGAACTGAGTAGCTGAATTTGTCGCATGGACTAGCATTTTAATTGAGCTGTATTTGCATCTGTTGAAAACATGGTAATTAGGTATGTCTTAATTATAGAATGTGCTGCCTGAAAGAAAAATAAGCAGCTTCGCGTTATACCTTCTTTAAAAAGAGAAACTTGAAAGTATCTGTTTTTATAGGTAATCACACGAGAAAGTAGCTGATAATGCAGTGCACAGAGCAGAAATGTTAGTCAAAAATAGAAATTTCCATTTGTTTGGAAGGAGGTAATCATCTTTCTTTGTGCAGACTATCTGCAGAAGGAAAGCAAACAATCTGCAAAGAGCAAAATTAAGGAGAAAAAATGTAAAATTTATATAGCATTTAAAATAGTCAATTACCTAAATGTAGGTTTATGATTAGTCCGTGCATTGTAATTGATTGTATGAACGCAATCGATCATGTCATTTACGGATGATGTATTACCAGTACTTTTCTTACTTGAAAAATTGTTTATCTGAATATCTTTTGTAGTTTAAGAGAATAAAAATATTTTATGTACCTTATTATAAAGCTAGTATTAAATGTACAAAGACTGGTTTTAAAACTGAAAACAAAATCTGACTATCAGTGACCTTGAATACATACATTTTTTTTAAAAAATTAAGCACGTGTCACCAATTTACTTAAGCTTTTAAAAACCACAGTAATTCTGCATAGGGATGGGGTAAAGTGAGATTCTTATTTTTCTCTATCAAATAATTTTAGCGTTTGAAGCGTACACAATGTAATACTCTAAAAGAACATCTTCTGTTTATGCATATGAAGGCACATATTGCTAAATATTTTTAATTAGTTGGCATTCAAAGGGGTTCGTTACATGAGTACACCCCCAGAAGAGTTTGTGTGATAGTGTATTATCTAAATCAGAATGTTCAGAATAAGCATAAAGAATTCTCAAATGTGCAAGTACAATTGTAAAACAGTCCACTTGCTCGGGGCAGGAAACTGAGCGAGGAGTTTTGATTTTATACAATGAGGTTACAAAACCTGAAGTTAATAAATGACTTAATACTAATTTTCTCTGTTTCACCCAGTTTAGAAAATAAGTTGTTTTACATACACCAGGAAATGATTGTGAATATGAAAGGAATTGGCAACAAATGTGACTTCAGCATATAGTTCGTTGTGAACGCGCTGCCTTTATCCTGTGACGGAGCCAAGAGCAGACATATGTCCCATGTGCCTCTCCCAAAACTATTAGGCAGAAAACTAGCAGAATCACTACTGATCTTCCCATTCATGATTTATGACAGTGGTCCCTGTGGAAGATGAAGTCTTTTACATGTATTGAGCTCGTTTTTTTTTTTGTTTATAGTCTCAGACATTGTAGGGGACCAGGCAAGCCACTGGGTAACACGTAGAGCCCAGACAATAATAGCGTAAAACTCTACCAGAAACTGACGAGAGCTTAACCAAGCACAGTGGCCTACCTGGGGTTACTGTTACCGGGGTGTGGCATGTGTTGTCAGGCTTCATTAGAGGAGCGTAGACATTGTTCTGAAGCTAGAGGATGGTGATGTGCAGAGGTTGGATAGAAGTTTGTCTGGTTGGGATAAAGTCACGAGTCAGGCTCACCAGTAGTCTTCCAGTTAAAACAGCCATTTACGGGCAGCCGCCGTCTGCTCAGCAGTCCTCATTTTAGAAGTTTAGGGAATGGGAAACGGACCTGTGATCGTATCATATGAGAAGTGCAATAATAAAAGTTTGTACAAAGCACTATGGACGGATAGGTAAAAGGAGTTTTGTCTGCGAGACTTTTAGAATAATCACCAGCATCCGTTTATCTAACTTGAGCGTACCAATAGACACACCTAGGTTTTGTAGTTCCCGGGAACTTTTGAGAAGTGTTTTATCCTGATTTGGTCCATTACCTCAAAGTTGAGGCCACACCCATTTCCCATAATGTGGAAGCCATGGTTTACCATCAGTTAGAGCACAGCCAAGTTCAAGGGTGTTTTCAGACAAGATGCTCCAACCCTGCATAAGCTATATTTACATTCTTGGGGAACGCCCCTTGAAAAGGCTACACAGCAAGCCCCCCGGGCCAGGGGTCTTTCCCTGCTCTCTGTGCACCACACAAAAATGACAGCCTTAACTCAGCATTTATTTGTAAGGCTATGGATTTTCACTAGCAATGCCCATCTGAAAGCTGTAACTGGCTTTCTCTAACAAACCCGCACAATTCCTTTTCCATATGAACTGACGGAGAGGGAAAGAAGCAACTTTTTAAAAGGCTGCCTTGTCTCTTGCAAGAGGAGAGTGGCTTCCAGTTAGATACCCCAGTGCAGAGGGAGGCCAGCCTTCCTGCTCATCTCTGTGGTTGGGAGCCGGTCCTCGAGTCCCTGTGCACATTTGATTGAGCTTCTGGAGTGATTTCCTCAGTAGCAGCTACAAGTCACGGAGCTGAATGACTGCAGGATTGACAGTGGGTTTCTTGAGATGCAGTGCTGGCTGCTGGAATGATCTTCTGGGCAGACCGTGGAGTGACTGGATGATAGATGACCAACATCCATGCTGTATGAAGCGTGGAATTGAGCAATCACAGAGTTGATCAAAGAAATGCATGAAGGTCTGGCTGAGGTACAATTGTACCAGAATAAAATAGTAGAGCGAGCCCCACACTGGCGGTGTGCTGGCCCCAAATCTCTGTTTCCTCAGCAAGAAATGGAAGAGGTTGGTCTAAATGACCTCCAAAGTACCTTCCGGATTTAGACACAGTGGTATTTTTACTCTTTGGCTGTACCCAGGGCATGACCTGCTGGGATGGGAAATATGTTGGCTTGTATTTTTAATCAAATGTGAAAACAAAAGAATTCTACACTTTTTCTGTTATTATGTTAAATAATTGGCACTTTGTAAAAAACTGAATTACTTGGTTATGGTTGTGCCATCTTTTGATAGCATCTTTTATGATCTGTGAGGGTTTAATAGCAGAACAAAGATAGTAAGATTGTTTTTTTAATTTAATTTTTATTTTACATTAGAGTATAGTTGATGTACAATGTTGTGTTAGTTTCAGGTGTATGGCAAGTTGATTCAGTTATACATATACATTATATCCATTCTTTTTTAGATTCTTTTCCCATGTAGGCTATTACAGAGTATTGAGCAGAGTTCCTTGTTCCCTGTTGATTATCTTTTATTTTTATTTTATTTTATTTTATTTTATAAATTTATTTATTTTTGGCTGTGTTGGGTCTTCGTTGCTGTGTGCGGGCTTTCTCTAGTTGCGGCAAACAGGGGCTACTCTTGGTTGCGGTGCGCGGGCTTCTCATTGCGCTGGCTTCTCTTGTTGTGGAGCACGGGCTCTAGGCGCATGGGCTTCAGTAGTTGTGGCACGTGGGCTCTAGAGCGCAGGCTCAGTAGTTGTGGTGCACGGGCTTCACTGCTCCACGCATGTGGGATCTTCCCGGGCCAGGGCTCGAACCTGTGTCCCTTGAATTGGCAGGCAAATCCTTAACCACTGCGCCACCAGGGAACCCCTGATTATCTGTTTTATATATAGTAGTATGTGTATGTTAATCCCAAATGCCTGATTTATCCCTCCCCTTGCCTTTCCCCCTGGGTAACCATAAGTTTGTTTTCCAAGTCTGTGAGTCTGTTTCTGTTTTGCAAATAAATTGATACTAGTATTGTTTTAACTGATCTTCTTACACTCTTGATTTTGTGTGTTGCTAACTCAAGTGCTGGTGGAGAGGCAAGACTGAATTTCATTTGAAGATATATTAATTTGATCTAGTGGTCAGTTCTTTGTGAAAGATTTCTAACTGTCTTATATATTTCTCTGTTAGAAGAAGCGGAAAAACACTGATTCATACTTTATTTGTTGATGCAGGGGGAAAATGACCTCAGATTTCAAGGGGTAATCTGGAACCCCAATAATTCTTATTATCGATATATTTGTAAGAACAGCTGAGGCAGCTAATCTGGAAGAAGGTTTATGAGAATGGCTGTTGATGTGTGTATCTATCGCTTCTTAATATAGAAATTCCTAAAGTTCTTTTGTAGGTAGAAACCTACTCTAGTTACTTGTCATTCTTTCAAATGCAAAAGGTTGGGGCTATGCCCTTGGACCACATGCTTACTAAGTGTTGCTTCAAAGGATGGAACGTCGTTGTCACTAAGCAGAGCTTTTATCTGCAAAGTTCAAAGGGGTGTGAGGCTGTGGATTTATGCCTTCGTGTCTCCATCCGCCTGTGTTCACCTGCCATTGTGTCGACCGACATGCCAAATTATTTTGGATTAGAACATTCAGGAGCGTTGGCTTATGACGTTGGCCTTTGAATGACAATATAAGGAGAAGTTAGGCTGTGAAGATCCAGTTTTTTCTACGCAGAAATCACAAAGGGTCATACGTATTTGGGAGGCTGAGGAAAGGAGTCCTGTGCTGACACTGGTGTGCTCACGAGGGAGTGGTGCAATTGAACAAAGTCGTCAGCGGCTGGGGTGGGGCTACACCATCCTCACCCAAGAGGAAAGGAAGCTCTTGGCGAGGGGCTGCTCGTCTTCATTCCGCCAGTGTGGTACACAGGACCCTTGGGCTTGGCTGTGTGACGAGGGCTTGCTTATCCCCCCAGCAGTACAGGCTCTACGTCAACGCGAGAGAGTCCATCCGGCCCAGGAGCCAGATTACGGTTACTGTTACTATTACTATTACCGTTGGCCCATCATCTTCATGCAGGAGTACACACGTGCATAGTAATCAGCCACACCACGCGTTCATTCTCATTCACGCGTTCATTCTAATTCTACTCAGAAGTAAACATCCTGGCAGGCCTAGTTGGAAATGTGGGAAAGAAAACCCTCACACGACTTCATCCTCCTTATTTTTGTCCCTTTGGTTCCCTGTGTTCCTTATCTTTTCTGTGTGTTTGTTTCCTTCCAAGTGGAAGAAGACACGGAAGAAAGTTCAAGATCAGGGAGAGAGTCTGTCTCCACAGCCAGCGACCAGCCTTCCCACTCTCTGGAGAGACAGATGAATGGAAACCAAGAGAGAGGCGAGAAGACCGATCGGAGGAAGGAGAAAATGGGGAAAGAGAAGAAGAAGGACAGAGACAAGGAGAAGGAGAAGATGAAAGCCAAGAAGGGGAAGCTGAGGGGCTTGGGAGACATGTTCAGGTAGGTGCTGCCAGCCAGGGCCAGCCGGCCCCCGTGTGAGTGCCAGCCCAGTGCAAGCACAGCTTTGACGACCTTGTCTTTGAGGTCAGTGGAGATTCTTCTCTAGTTCCCAGGCTTCGCTGCTGTGTTTTTACTTTCTTAAGGATTGCACTTGAACTATCTCAGACCCTTTTAAAGAGCCTGAAAGATACTATCTTGCCAACCATGTAAATAACTGTGGAGAGGAAGGAGGGCCAGAGACAAAGGGCCCTCACAGCCGTGTTTGTTCTTTTGTGCGTGTGAACAATTGTTCATTGTTGAAGTTGAACATCGAGCCCAAGTTAGTGGTAGCATATAAAGGTTCATTAATAACAAGTCTAATAAAAAAAATGTTACAAATAGAGCTTCAATTAAGCTGTGTTGATTAATGTAATACTTATTACTTCAGTCGGTAAAGATTTCATTAAATGCAGTCTCTGGCTGTTTCCTGACAGTTGTTTTTGTGCCCCTAAATTATACTCTAGGATTACTTAGCATATCATTTTTTTACAAATCGTGGCTGCACAATAAAAGTGACAAGTCGTTCAGAAGTTGCTCTGAAACTCTCCCATAAACGTTCATTGGAGGTGATTTATAATATTCAGGTATTTAATGTTAAATATAAAGATTGCTTGATTGTTCCATAAATTAAACCCCTAAACATATCAAGATGATGGTTTAAAATTGAAAACAGATGGCATAGCCCCTTGACTCTTCAAAAAGTAGTTATCCTGCATTATGAATCCCTTCCTTTTAGCTTTTTATTAATTGCAAAATGTGAACAGGAGTTTTTATTTTCATAGAATTTCCTGATTTATGGTCCTGAGGTTGACCTCAATGACTCAGGGAGTTATAGATAAGTCAAGGCCGTGAAGCGAGGACTCAGGCCCAGCCTGCAGGCTACACACATACCAGATGTGTCCTGTGGATGTCTGGCTAAGTCAAGTGCATGGAATAAGTAAACTACAGACACAGATCACACAGAGCCCGGCCCGTTGGCAGTATCAGCTTTAACTTAAATACGGTCGCATTGCCATATTCCGTGCTTCAGAACACTGGAATTTGCATCCTTTCACACCAGAGTCTTTCTTGTTTATATACCGCTCCTCCTGAATGCATTTGCAGTCAGATCATCTTTCATCATTATATTCCGTGTCCAGGAACACTTACGGATGGAATTGAGCTAACTGCCACTTTATTTCAGTTTCTGTGTTAGGCAGAGGGCTTCTCACTCTATATATGCAAACTCACAGCTGGGAATCAGGCACCTACATAATGCACAGAAATAAAGCTGTTGTCTATCAATTAACATTGAGGGAATTTGCACCCCTGTTTTCTTTAAATCAGAGAATATGCAGTAAGAGGAAACCTCCCCTAGGATATACACATCCCGCCCGGAGCCCAGTCTCACTTCCAGGTGCCCCCCCCCCCCACCCCGCCAGTGAAGTCTTCCTGAAGGCTAATGGCTTGTAGGTTTCCTTCATCGGCCAACATTTATCTGATGGGTTCAGTGCTCTGTTCTTATTGAATAAAAAAGTAAGCAAACTTCTAGGTTGTTTATAATTATTTTAGAAATTATACATTATTTTAATTATACATTATTTTTTCTGTAGCTTGGGACTCCAGAGTAAGAGAGGCTTTATGTTAGAGTTTTCTTTTTGGGGCCAGAGGAGTGGTGAGTGTGGGGACCATGGGGAAATATATATTGTTTCAAAGGGACCCTGAATGCAACCCAACCCAGCCCCGATTTTACTAAAAGTTCTGTAAAACACTGTACGATGTTTTCTCTAGATCAAATTCTACAGATTATACCTCTAACACGTAGTGAAAGCCAGCTTTGTGATAAAGAAGTTGACCCATTTGTAACTTCAAAGGCCTGAGTATTCTTAAAAATCAACTTCTGTGTTTAAGTGCAGGGGCTGAAGGTATTTTCTAAAAACTGAGCTCACCGTCTCCCAGTGTTTAGGAATGGCTACTGAGAAAATCATGGGTGTCCACACTTTTCTGGGACCAATTTGCTGGAGTCAGCCCATGTTGGCTCGTGAGGGTCAATTGTTCAGTTTCTAGAAATTTTGCCAATTGATTGTTAAACACAGCCATTGTTAAAAATTAGATAAGTTCTATAAAAATCAAAGGTAATTCAAAACTCAAAACTCATCACTTCCTAATTATTTTATTACATTTCCTTATGATCTCTGCTTTTGAGGTTATTTGCGCTCACTGTATTGGCACGGCGCTGATACCACACGCTGGTAGCTTAAAATCAGCCGTGTTGGGGGTACTTATACCCCAGGAAGTGTATGAATTCCACAAAACAGGGCTTTTTCTTCCAGGAGAGCCACATACCACCACATGGAGAATGCAGAGATATCCTAACAGGTTGCAGTATCTTGTCTACTTGCCTTGAATGTGGCCATCTTCTCTCTGGTTTCCCTTTGGGAAATGGTTGAAGCTTGCGAGTATTCCTCCTTGAAAAGAAGTCGAGAATCCTTTATTAGACTAACAGAAGCTTTTTGTTTGGTTGTCTATTGCCTCTAACTCCTTCACAGCATTATGAAATGTCCTTAGTATTTGAGAAGACTCTTAAAGCATTGTTAGACTTTTCAAAACCTTTTTTACCACCTTCCATACCTACTGGATCTAATTATTTGAGACTAATAGACTTGCAGGTTGATTCTTTTATGTTCCCTTTTTTTTTTTTTAAATTAACAGAGGGGAATATGGTAAGATTTAAAAATTAGTCTCTTCCTTCCTCTTTGTTCTTTTGAGGAGAATAGGATGTGATTCCCTTAGCAGTGTTGCTTTAAAATACCTTAATCAAAACGTGTATGTGCATATAATTTCTTAGAGCACTTTGTAAGAAGATTCAAGTATAGCTGCCCAACGTAGGCCCGAAGTACAAAGCAGGGGTGTGTGTGTGTGTGTGTGTGTGTGTGTGTGTGTGTGTGTTGGGGGGTGTTGCTATGATTTGTTTCTGTTTTCTGGTTCAGTTATAACAGAAAGAAGAAGGTAAGGGTAAGGGGCATTAGATGTTGGGAGTCTAGCTTTTGAGGCATGTGAGCTTTTCCCCTTTAGTCTTTTGAGGGAATAATAATATGGTTTCCTTCAAAAAACAGGCTCGCAGGCTCTGCTGCCCACCATCTCTCTCCCCTTGACCTCAAAACACACACACTCTATTCCCACGCCTGTAAGTTGTCTGTGATTTTGTTTACATTTGATGAGGGCCACATAGATGTACCATATCTCAAAAACTGTACCAGAGGAAACCACGGCACCTTGAGTCGGTATTTTTATTCGTCGTTCTATACAGACGACATGGTTTTCTACTTCGTGCATTGAATGGTAGTCACAAAAACAGTTTAATTATTGATAAACAGCTCTAGGAAAGAATGTTGGGAGTCACATGAGTCACTCCTCTGTTTATAAATTATGGAGTATATGAAGTGCAAAAGCTGCCTTAATGCAAGTTTTTAAATCACAAATTTAAATCTACAAGGAACCAAATGACAAATATAAAGTGTCCCGTGTTTGTATGAATTTCTCCTTGTATGTACTACATCTTCTTTTGCCCCTAAGGCGCTCCCATTGCCTTGATTTAAAATGGCTTTGGATCTGAGAAGGCTGAGTTTCTCTACTAAAAAGGTAAACTTGACTTTGTTGATGTGATCGTTCTGTGTGAAAAGTGCAGGGCAGCGTGAGGGTCTGAAATGTGGAGCCTTTGTGTATGTCTGATTCTCGGATGCATGGCTATTCAAATTTAATACTATAAAATATTTCTGAGAATTCTGCAATTGTATGAAATTGTCACCAAAGAGGGAACTGAGTCCGTGCCGTAGAAGGAGAGAAATCTGTTGTTTAATGTTTGAAATGCATCCGTTTTTAAAGGAAGGCAATAGCATCGTTAAGCAGCGTGTTTGTGTGTGAGTTTCCATCTCCAAAATGAAATAATCAATAAGATAATAAACTCCCTTATTTAGGACAATATTCTCAGACAGTAAGCATTTAAAATTATGTATTCCCCTTTTATCAGCCCTTGAATAAGTGTAATTCGATGCTACTTTGCCTGAAAAATTAGAATCGTTTTCTTTTGAATGTCATGGAATTGCCTGCCCTCTGAAATGGAAGGTTCCTGGACGTGACCCCACTCACGCCTCAGGTGCTTTGTGTGGTGCTGTGACACATGATGGCCGAGGGCCTGCCGCCCCCTGGACCACTAAAGCAAAAGCCATGTTGCACTGTTACCATTAAAACTGAATCCTCCAGTTACCTTGAAAATGATTCCGTGGGTCCCTACAGCATGGTTTTATTCAGTTCTGTACGAGGAAAAGGATAATTTAGTTTGAAAGCTTGTTTGGTTGAAGTCAGATATACGGCTGTCTTTCCCTTTTTAGAATATAATCGTCTTCAGAACGCAGCGAACACGATCAGATTTTAAAACTCGATGTCATAGTTTGGCTCGCACCTTGTAGGCTTTTGAGAGAATAACAAACACGCGTCTCGGTTGCCTCCCTTACCTGTGCTCACTAACCGTGTGTCTGTACCGTGTTTCTCGTTTAGCCTGGCCAAACTGAAGCCCGAGAAGAGATGAGCAACAAACGAGAGTCCAAATGTCTTGAGAAGCACATATTGCACAGTTCTGTTTTTTGTTTTTGTTTTTTTTTTAAAACAAACAATAAATTTACTTTCAATGAATTCTTAGTGGCTGTTGACAGATTTTGTTTACGACATCAGCAGTTTTGATGGTTTCGTAACACCCACGATAATCGCTCTGGGACTTTCTTTTCTTGATGTCAAGCTTGGGGGTTTACTGCTTGACAAGGCAGAGAAGTGTTTTTTCCTCTCTTTTCTTGGCCCGTTTTCATAGTGGAAAACCAGAGTTCTCACTGCTGGTGTATTCAGAACTCACCCGCCCACACCCATCGGGAGTGAGGATGGGTGCTTTGAGAGTGCGCAATGTACCGGGTTGGTTTTGTTGTGCGACATGGCAGCTGGGGACACAGGCAGGTAGGGGAACCGTCTGCGGGCGATGAGGTGTGTGGGTTGGGATAGTCACGCATCCATCCATGGACCAATGGGCCAGTGTGAAAAGGACTTTTTGGCAAAGGTTCTTCCCTTGATGGGTTACACAGTTTAGACAAAAAAATGGGGTGGGGGGCTGAGAAAATAGATATCTTTGCTCAGGGATGGCTGAACCAGCAAGTTCTTCCAGGGTGAAAAAGTAGAGAGACGTTGGCAAATAATGATCCTGAGGTTGCTGGGACCCCAGGGAGTGAGAGTGCACACTCTTTTATAAAAACGTTCCTGGCAAGAGCTGCCAGGTGTTGTCATCACAGGTGTGAAAGCTCGTGCAGGTGGATCTCAGACCGTCCTTCCTTTAGAGCAAAGCCTTCATCCACAAACCCCTCATGCTTCATGGCCCCCTGGGATTTCAGAGAAACTGTAGAGTTAGCTCTGTCTCCTGAGAATGGTAGAATTGCATCCCTCTCAAAGAGAAATGTGATGATGAAGAGGTAAGCCATGTCATAAGTGGTATTACGTACGGTACTGGGATGGGAGCCTGTGAGAAGAATTCACCTCCGCTCTGACCTGGTAGCAGTTGGCAGCCCGACCCTCGCCCCCTCCCCGGCTGAGCGAACCCTCCGGTGCTGCCGGAAGGAAGCACACAGAACAGTGTCAATTTGCTCACATCAGAAATAGCAGGACGTGTGGGTTTTTGCCTCGGGCCCAACTGCCCTGTGGATTAATGTGACCGGTTTCTTGTTGGCAGAATTGAATGACATCCAGTGCAGCCTGCTGGTGATTCAGAGGACGCAGTTAAAATAAATGTGGAGAAAAATTAGGCCTGCTTAATGAAACACAAGAGCAGTACTTTGTCACGGGAAAGAAGGAGCTGGAAGAGAACGGTTTTGCGTATTATTATTTCCTTGTTTGTCACCTGGACAGAGAACTGGTCCTTTATATAAGTACACCTACTGGGAGGTTTCCTTGGAATAAGTTCTGAGTCTGTAAATCCGTTACTTAGTATATGCTTCTTTTAATTTGAAAGGAAACAGGTTCCCATTTTGAACAGAGGAAAGTAAGTGCCAGACTGACCTCTTAGCAAAGATGAGCCCTGGGGCGGCTGATGGCATCCTTGGCGAGGACTCTTCTAGCTGAAGCAGAGAGCCTCTGACATCTCCGGCGTGGAAACTGACTGCAGAGGGAGCCGAGGGGCGCCCAGCGTGACAGCCGGGCCTTTCTAAGACCTTTTCTGATGTTCTTTAACGCTGCTTTTCCAGAGACCCGCGGCCTGAATACAGAATGCAAGTGTCAAGGATGACACCTACTTTATAGTCTCTGTAAAGCAAGCCTTTACGTAAAAGAAATTTTTGACAGTTCTGAGATGCTAAGTCAATTTCAATACCAGACTGTGTAGAAGATGGCATCTTTTTTCTGCAGTTGATGTGAAAATTGAAGGCTAGTGACTGTTCACTCCTTACTAGCAGTGTAAATAAATACCACACACTGTTGAAAACTGCACTAGAAGACGAGCTTGGCTAATGACATTTACCACAGCATAGATTGGAAATATTCTTTCTGAATGTTTTTTGTTACCCTTAGAGACTCTCTCTATCTTTTACATTAAATATCGTGGATCAAGTACATGTTATTCCTAAATGGATTTTTGTCAAGCCACAAAGTATTATATAAAAGTAACTGTTTGATTCTTTCCAGCCGTCTTTTAAAGAATTCCCTGGGGTCGTGACCTCTTACATAAGTGAGTGTTGGATGGGTTTCTTCTGACCTATGTTTAATAATGGCCAGTTTAGAAACAAGAGAGTAAAACTGGGTTAGATTTCCTATCATAGTGAAATAACCTATGGTCTCCTGTTAACCTTTCTGCTTACATTTTTTTTTCTTTTTAGGACGGATGAGCCACCCATGCCTTAAGCTCAGGCCAGTCCCCCAGAGCTGTCTGATCCTTTCTTACTTAGGCTGGGGCGTCGCTGCAGCAATTCTTTCTTCTCTCTCCTGCACCCTGATGCTGGCCTTTCCGTCCTGGATCATCTACTCTGTCCTACCCTCCACCTTAGAGAAAAGTCTGTCTTACCCTACCTCTCCTTCCAAGTACTCCCTCATTTTCCCATTTCCTCCTTTCTCCTTTAGCAAGCCCTGGGATCAATCTCTATCTGCTGCCTCCATTTTCCTGTTCTCTCTTAAACTCCCTTCAATGAAGCCTTCATCCCCCTTGGCTCCCTAAAGCCTGTTTTCATCCGGCCACCAGTGGCCTCTCCTGCTGCGTCTTCCTGCTGTATTCGCACCGTCTCCTCGGTCCGCGGGACCCTTCGGTGTGTGGATTCCTGTTCCTCTCCGAGATCACCCTGCCGGGGTCGCCTTTCTCCCTGCCCACCCCGTCACTGTCTCCTTTGCCACTTCTGGACCTGCCCCGTCCTCCAGATATTGGAGTGCTCCAAGCTCGGGCCTCAGTCTCCGTCTGTTTTCCTCTATTCTGCAACACAGAACGTTTGCATTCTTAGGAAACAGAGCCTTGGGGCTCTAAAGACAGTCTGCTGGCGCTTGACTCCCAAATTCACATCCCCCGCTCGGGCAGCTTCTTTGAACTCTAGATCAGCTGAGGCTACCTCTTCCCAGGCGCCTGAAACCTAACGTGCACGGCTCAGGCATTTCTCCGGATTGTTCCTCTCCGTCTTCCTCTCTCACGTAATGGCAGCTCTGTTCTTTCAGTTGGTTGGATCCAAAAGCTGGCAGTAGTCCTTGATTCCTATTTTTCCTTATACCCCGCGTTTAATCCGTTACGTACAAAAGCAAAGGCCCGTTTGATCTGTTCTTGACACACCTCTGCAATCCTCATGCTTTGCGGCATCCCCATCCCCTCCTGGATTGGGGCAGTAGTCTCCCAGCTACACTCCCTGCTCCTGCGCTTGCTTCTCTTCTCTATATTCTGAACTTCGAAGCTAGAGTCACGGCACGTCCCTCCTCTCAACCCCCAGTTGGCTTCCAGGTCTCTCAGAGTGAAAGAGGAAATCCTGAGTCTCCCATTGGATGCTACAGGATCCACCCCTCCCCCCAGTCCCTCGGACCTCATTTTTTCTCCTCTTTGCTCTGCTGACTTCACCCCGACTACCCCGGCTTCTCTTCCCTGAACTGCCAGGCCCTCTCCAGCCTTGGACCTCACCCATCCCTCTACCAAAATAATCTTTTCTCAGACGGTCACGGACGGGTTCCCTCTTGGACATTTAACATCTTCACTCAAGTGTCAGCTTTCAGGAGGCTTGTCCAGCACCGCAAACTGTTCTCTCTCCCACGGGACACTTCCTGCCCCACTTCTTGGCATTCTTTTTCTCCTTTGCACTCACCATCCCCTAACATATGATCCATCCCACTTACCTGGTTTAATAAAATGTCGACAGTGTCAGGGACTGTTAACCCCTTTCTCCCTGCTGCATCCTGTGCAGACTGCCTGGTGCATCGTCAGTGCCCAGGGAATGTACCAGATGCCTGCTAGCCCGGATCCCCCAGCTCCGCAGTGCAGAACTGCTGGCAGTGCCTGCAACAAGGCCTGCTCAGAGCAGCGTCAGCGATGACCCGAGGAAGCCCGTGTGAGCGCGTTCCAGGCCTCACGGCCTGAGGGTTAGAACGCTGAGGTGGAAGTCTGTGCCCTTAGCCCTGAGAGTGCATGGCAGGCCCTGGGAGCCTGGCAGAAATGCAGCGTCGCAGGCCCCACCCCACATCTACTGACATCGGAATCTATGCTTATCAGCCCTGGGGAGCCCTGTGCATGTTACTGGTGGAGAGGCTGTCCCTCCTCCGGCTCCCAGAGTTTGCCCACGGCATCACCCTCCCTGCCCGCAGTGGAAACAGGCTTGGGAACCGTCCTGCCGGGCTGCCTTTCCTTCCCTGGGTCCCATCGCCACTTCCCGACCAGAGTTTCTTCAGCTTCCGTCAGACCACGGCCCTGAACCCTTGTCTCAGGATTGGCTTCTGATGAAACCCAGACTAAGATAATGTGTTTGTTGTGTGAACAGATAAAGAAAATCCATAGAATTGCTAGAGTAGGTGGTGGCAGTGCACGTGAGGAATTTTACCTGGAGTGGTTTTGCATGTTAGGAGTAGTGACCGAACCAGGGCAGGGCTGCTTGTTTCCGCCTTTGGGAGATGAAATCACCTCCTGAGTTGGCCTGTGGCTGAGGGGATGGTCCCCAGGGAGCAAGTCTTTTCATGCTCCTAGAGCACATCATGTTCTTTGGTTTGTTGTGGAAGTGACTGTTTTCTCTGCTCTTAGTAGTCATAAATGATTTAAGGATTTTCTATTCCATCAGACTTGCAAAAAAGATGATACAGTTTCCAAGTTAAGTCGTCCTGTCGGGCAGGCCCCAGCCTTCAGTCTGGAGGCAGTATGGTTGAGGGGTTATAGGTTCAAACAAGGAGTAAGTGTTAACATTACCCTATGGATGTCTTCCTAAGCCTCAAATGTCAGGCTCTGGGCGATGGCGTAAGATCCTGTCCCTAAAAGAAGTCAGAACCTTGGTTTTACTCTCCACAGTTCTCTGAACAGCTGCCTCAGAGAGAATTACCTGGTGGCTGACCTCCCCCTTCTGGGGGCCACTCCCACCAGGTTTAGTTTACAGACTGCCCCACCCCTAGGTGGTGCTCTGGAGCTTTTCCCTCCGAGCCCCACGGGGGCCTGGAATGGTCCTGACCCCAGTGTAAGGTGTGGCTTGACCAAGATGAGGACATCTCACCTCCTTCGTTTCTCCTTCCACAATGTCTGTAATGTTTATAACTTATCTTTCACCTGTATTGAAAACAGCATCTCTGTTTCTCACGATCTTTTGGTTTATGTTACAATTCCAGTCCTTAAACAAAGAAACTAAAGGAACAACTTTACATTCTCTGTCCACACAAAGGAACAGAGACTTTGAACTGAACTGACACAAACTAACTGGAAAATATCCCCACTTTCTGTCCTACGCTCTCTCCGTCTCAGCTCTTCCAGTTAATTTAGAGGGCTGTCCATCTGAGACCACTTCTTGGCCCTCCTTTCTGATTTTGGGGGTGATGGGCTGGTCGGTACAACTTTAAAGAGAAGAGCATCCTTTGGGTGGCGTGCGGTCACTGAGCCCTGGGGGCGGTGGACAGGCTGCCCAGAGCACTATTCTCAATGCTCCTTTAAATCCTCAGAATCACCTTGTCAGGTAGGTGCTCTTTTTAGCCCCATTTTGTGGATGAAGAAACTAAACCCACAGGTTGGGAGAGGTGAACTAGTTACAGAGGCCACCCAGTGGGTGAGGACGGGGCCACTGAGTTCGAAGGCCTGTCCCCCTTTAGGGGCAGGTTTCCACCCCTCTGCTGGGCCACCCGGCCTCCTCAACCTTTTCCTGTGGGTTCTGCTGCGCCAACCCCATGTGGGAGCTGCGACGTCTGTGAAGGTCGTCATGTGAAGTGGCCACTGCTGCTGCGTGCTCTGAACATGTAGACCCCTGCTGCTAGCCGGGAAGCGTGGAACTTAGTACCTTTGGAACCTGGCTTTTGTTCCTATTTGATTTCTGAAGCTTATTCTGTCTGTGGTGCTCTCTCTCTCCAAAATAATTCTTAAGGACTCAGGAATTTTACTGTTAATTAAGAATTACCAGTTGCCACATCCCCTTGTCCACAGCTGACCCTCAAACTGGAACGCTAGCGACGATGATTTTGAAAAGGCTTTCCTCCTGCTCTGCTCTCAGGATGGCCCCCTAGTCCTGACTAGGGGAGGCTCTGACCTCCTTGCTGTTTTCACACCTCATTTCCCTTCCCTTTCTACACACCTTCGCGATGGATCCATCACTGCTGTCTCGTTTATTTTTTTCTATTAAAATAATTGTGAGGCTGTTCGTCCTTTCCTGGGAGTATGCTCTCAGCGTCGACTTCCTCTTCTGAGCCTCCGGTGTTTCTTCTGCCCCCTCTGTCTCACCCACGCCCCATCCCTGCCGCCCACATCAGCACCTGCCTGGCCCTTGGATGTGCTCAGCCCTGGGGCCTCCCCTGGGAGGCTCTCCCGGCTCCGTGCCTCCTGCCTCGGTTCCTCCACTACTGTGTCCATCTGGGATCCTCATCCCTGGCATTGCCAGATTCCCACTGCTGCTTGCAGGGAAATAATTTATCTAATTCTTGCTTCTATAACTGACTTTAGCCATCAGGAGAGCATCTCAAGTGTACTTTTGAATTCCTAGAATTTCAGGTTTCTTTTCTTTCCTTTTTAATTTTATCTCCTTTTAAAATATAATGCCAAAAACTTTTTTTTTCTTTTTTTTTTTTTTTTTTTTTTTTTGCGGTACGCGGGCCTCTCACTGTTGTGGCCTCTCCCGTTGCGGAGCACAGGCTCCAGACGTGCAGGCTTAGCGGCCATGGCTCACGGGCCCAGCCGCTCCGCGGCATGTGGGATCCTCCCGGACCGGGGCACGAACCCATGTCCCCTGCATCGGCAAGCAGACTGTCAACCACTGCGCCACCAGGGAAGCCCCAGAAACATTTTTAATTGAGAAAAATGAGAGCATCTACTTTATCTCAGTATAGGATGATTCTGGAACAGTTTCAGACAGGTACTCTAAGAAGAGGGCGCTTTTCCTTTGGTGTGTCTCTTGGCAATGGCAAAACACTGATAACCACTTGTGTAGAACACTCTCTACTGCGCACCCAAGCTGTCCTAAGCACACCCGGGAAGGGCGATTCCCCTGAAATAAACTTGGTGTGATGTGTCTCCACATTCAGGTAAGTATAAATGAGCAGTAAACCTCCTGATGGGCCATCATATTTGATAAGTAATTCTATTAAAGATGAACTTTCACGGCTTCTTTGCAAACTGGCGGGTGAGAGTGGAGCTCTGGGGCCAAAGAAGTCTTGTGAAGGGCAGCGCGTTCCCTAGATGGTCTTCAGGCAGGAAAGGCACTTACCTGGTGGGGGGGTGTGGCGTGGGCCTCTGGTCCCGATGACTTCTTTTTTGTAGTTTATTGAAGGACAGTTGATTTACAGTGCTGTGCCGGTCTCTGCTGTACAGAGGAGTGACTCGGTTATACACAGATAGACATTCTTTTTATTATATTCCTTCCCGCTGCCTCTTAAGGGAACTGCTTCTTCCTCCCACCGTATCCAGTGCCCTCTCTGTCACCCCGTCAGCTGTGCTGTCGGGTGACTCGGAAGCGAGTGCCGTAGGTTTGTGCAGCCACGCCTCTCACACAAGAGTCACCTGGGCAGTGAAACGAATTCTGAGTGTTTCACTCCTCACCTGGAAAGAATTGTTTCCAACCATGAGGGGGTGGATTCTTTTCAAGTCTGTTTATGGAGCGTGTGTGATTCTTCGGTAACTGTGAGGTAAAAGCTTTAATCCACACATTCCACGGATACTTACTGGAGGCCTGCTCCAGGCAGGCTAGGCTCGACGCCAGGTGCGGGGGATTGTGTGACGGGTGTAAAGGGAGCCCGAGGGGGCCCTGGGCCTCAAGAGGGGGCCTGTAGGGGTTGAGGGGGGCTCAGAGAGCCGGTGGGCCCAGCCCGGGAGGCAGAGTCAGCCTCCCTCCAGAAGATGACCTCAAAACCGAGGTCCTACAGATGTTGTGACTTATGTATCTGAAGGCGCTTTTGGAGGAGAGGAGTTGTTTTCATCAGAGGGATTCAGACTCCTTTGATGTGATCCTCCTCAGCAAGAAACACATACGCGCCAACAACTCCAGTAAACATCTTGCCGTCTGATCCCTGCCCTTCCTCCTCGTGATGGGCTCTAATGCCGAGAGGCATCAGAGTATAGAGCTTGAGAGCCTGGACTCTGACGTTAGATGGCTCGGGGCCAACTCCCAGCTGTACCCTCGGCAGCCTTGGGTTTAGGGCAACTTCGTGAACACCTTCGTGCTTTACTTTTCTCAGTTGTGAAGTGCGAATCATAATGGTAGCTGCTCTCCAGGGTTGCTTGGAAGCTCAAGTGAGCTGATATGTACAAAGCACTTTGGAACCCCTCCTGGCCCAAAGAATGCGCTATGTAAATGCTAGCTGTTGTAGTCACTATTATTGTTCGGTAATTCCATTTTCGAGAAAAATGTTGAGTCCCACCAAATCAGTTTTACATCTTTAAGGGTTGCAACACCCTCTTTGAAAGATGCTGTTTAGGTGGTAGAAATCCTCTAGGTTTGCAAAGGTGTGGGGGGAGGAGCCTGGAGGCATTTGAGAAGCAGGGTGGCTCATCGTGAAGGACTCCTGACTCAGTTAGGACCTTATCCTGAGGACGCTGGGAAGCCTTTTGAGAGAATGACTTGATAAAATTTACATATTTTTAGAAAATTATAATTTCTAATTCTAAAAATTAAAAGGGCTGAACCAGAGAGAACACAGGAACTCTGTTAGGTCTCTGTTGTAAAAATCATGGCCAGAAATGGTGGTGGCCGAGGGGACAGAGATACAATATACATTTCTCAGGAGGAATGTAGGCGACTTGATTGTTTGGTTAGATATAAAAAACAAGAGAGAAAGAACAGTAAGAAATAATGCCATGTTCTGGCCTGATCGGCTGGGTGGATTGTCACGTGCAGACAGGAAAACCCCGGAAGAGGATCGTATTTGTGTACTTGGAGGAGGAGAGTGACATGTTGTACCTGGTGTTCACTTATCTGCAGGTAAAAGTGGAGGCGACAGAGGCAGAGGAGGGGGAGGCCTGGCGAAGTGGAGATTTGGGAACTGAAGACAGAGAAGGTGACTCTGAGCCCGGGGCAGTATCAGTGGAGGGGCTGCCTGGGAATTGTGTGCAGGGGCAGAGGCCAGAGCTCTGAGGACCCTTCAGATGCCCGGGGCCTCAGCATGGGGATCAGTTGGCAGGAGGAGATGCTGGTGATCCAGGAGAGGCCGCTGCAGAGAGAGGAGGAAAACCAGAAAAGTGTGGTTGTCAAAGCCAGGGCAGGAGTACGTTTCTTTTTTTAAAATTATTTTATTATTCAAGTATAGTTACTGTATGGTATTATATGTTACAGGATGTCAACATAGTGATTCACAATTTTTAAAGGTTCTCCTCCATTTATAGTTTTTACTCAATATAAACTATTGGCTATATTCCCCGTGTAGTACGGTATATCCTTGTATCCTATCTTACACCCAATAGTTTATACCTCTTACTCCCCTGTCCCTAATTGCCTCTCCCCGCTTCCCTCTCCCTACTGGTAACCAATAGTTTGTTCTCTATGTCTGTGAGTCTGCTTCTTTAAAGAATGAAATTTTGCCATTCACAGCAACGTGGATGGACTTGGAGGGCGTTATTTTGCTAAGTGAAATAAATCAGACTGAGAAAGACAAATACTGCGTGATATCACGTAGATGTGGAATCTAAAAATACAACAGACTACGAGTGCATTTCTTACTCATTAGAAGGATGTGCTCCCACCAAGGAGTCACAGGTGCTCATGGCCTCGGCTCCATGGGAGCTGCTGACGTCAGGAGGTGTCCCTGGACCCGTGTTGAATGGTGACCGTTGTTTTGTGCTGTACTTTAGTGTCTCTTTGTGATGCCAGTACTGGCAACCTCCTGACGCTAATTCTTGTTCCAAGTTAAGGATATTATATATCAACTCCTGTTTCAGGAAGCAAAGCTCTTTTTTTTTTCCCCAACACACTCTACACAAGCACAGAGACCTGTGCCAGATTTCCCTGTTTTTGAGCAATAGAAATGATGTTTTAAGTGGCATGTTAATCCCAACTGCCAATTTTCACAAAGGTTTGTAGAAATTAGGATTCAAGGAATTAATTTTTTTTAAGTAAGTTATTACCAAAATATAACTTGGAAGAAAGATGAATAAAATGATGAAATGGTTTTGTTGACTGTGGGATCGCTCTTTCCTTCGAGGTGGGAGAATTTATCGTCTCCCATCTCTGTCCTGTTCCCTCCTGTTGGCAGTTGTCGGGTTGCTGTGCACCCCGTGACCCGAGCGGGTGGACCCTGGTGACTCAGATGCTACGTGACAATAGGACCCTCCTCCACTTTTCTCTCCAAACAAGAAAAATCCTGAGGTCAGATAAATTGCTTGCTTCATCAAAGAACCAGCTTTAAAATTACCTTGTGTGAAAGATTTTTTTTTTTAAATATTGTGACATTTTAACCATTATGATACATACTCAGGAGTCCTCATTTTCAGACTGTGCTTTCCCAGGACGTATTTTCCCAAGATTCATGAGCGCTTCCGTTCCCGTGGCTTCAAAAAAAAAAAAAAAATTTTTTTTTTTAATAAACTGTGATTTGCAGATATCTTTGTTTTTCAAGGCAACACTGCTGATGTTTTACGTTCCATCCAAGGGGATATGAAGTTTTGGCTATGTTCAAGCTCTTAATGGGTTTAGATACTGTTCAATTGGTATATTGAGCATGGCCGTGATTTTAGTTTATTGCCCTTTCCTGAAGGGTTCCTGGCTGTGCTCTGCTTATATACATCATTTTTAAAAACCTTTTTATTATTTTTGTATGCATTTTTGCTATCATGAATCATTCTGTGTTTTCTGTACTTTATAGCCATTGCTGCATTCAAAAACATTGCAACTAGATTTCTTTCTGGAAATATATTTCCCAGGAAAGTGTAGAATTATATGTATTCCCTGCTGTGACACAATTTTGACTTCTTTTGTATTTTCAGTAATAAGGTATTGTAAACTAAGTAATTTTTTAAAAGCAGAAAATGTAACTAGTTAGCTATTGTTTGGTCATAGTTAGAAACCAGTACAAAGCTTTAGAAGGTTATTACGAAGATTTTAGATCTGTCTTCTCAACTTCAATGAACAAATAGAAAAAAACTTATATAACATTTTTCCTGTGGAACTCTTTTCTTGAAAGGTCCCATATTTAAATATAGTTTTATCCTTATGGGTCTTATTATCTTTACTGTCAAAGTTTTACGCTTTTTCTCTTAGAGTAGACCCCCGTCTAGTCTGGCAAAACTCCTTTGAACATTATTTTTCTTGTGAGATGAGAGTTATATAATTCACTAAAGCAGGGTTTTCATACTGTTTCCAGATACTCTGGTCAGCAATAGAACAGGATATTTTCTTCTAGAAGTTTCTTCCACTGTCCTGAATACATGCAGCTGAGCTGCAGCTGTCTAATTAGAGAGAAACACCATTAACGGCCGAATAATAAAGTGTGTGAAGGTGTCTCTGCTCCCCCACTGGAGAAATGCCCACATAGCATCAACAACAATGAGGGGAAATGAAATCACTTCTGACTCAGGGAGCGTGGTTTGCTTCTTGTTTTCTACTGAGAAGGCTTTGTCAGCCCGAATGGCGGTATTGTCCTGAATGGAGGAGGCCCCCGTTGGCGGGTTTTTTGGTTCTCATTTAGTTCCGCTCTCTCCCTCTTGGAAGGCTGTTGGCCCCATCCTGCTGTCCCTTGGCCACCGCGGAGTGACTGTGAGGGTGACATCTTGAGGAGAAAATTAGTTGCTGGGAACTGTAGGACTGAACCAGTTGAGGTATTGATGTGAAGATGGGATCCTTTCCAAAGATGTTGCAAAGAATATAGTCTCCTTTCCTTTATTTGGGAATCTGAACACCTGAAAGGAAACACTCCTTCTTGCCTTCTTATCTCCGTGCTTTTATCTGTGAGAAATGGTTTTGGTTGTAGCACAATAACTGTGGATAGAGGAAGACACGGCTTATTTTTCTCTAATTTAAAAGAGGTCTGAAGATTGACCATCCAAGCCGTGTATGGTGGCGCCAGAGCGTAAGCAATGTCACTACCTCCTTTTTACTCAGCCATCCTTAATATGTATTGCTTTATTTTTTTAATTGTGGTAAAGTACATATAACATTTACCATCTTATCCGTTTGAAAAAAAAAAACTTTTTACATTGAGGTATAGTTAATTTACAATGGTGTGGTAGTTTCAAGTGTACAGCAAAGTGATTCTGATATATATGTATATATTCTTTTTCAGATTTTTTCCGTTATAGGTTATTATAATATACTGAGCATAGTTCCCTGTGCTATACAGTAGGTCCTTGTTGATTACCTGTTTTATATATAGGAGTGGGTATATGTTCATCCCAACTTCCTAATATGTCTTGCCCCTCCTCATCCCCTTTGGTAACCACAACTTTGTTTTCTGTGTCTGTGAGTCTATTTCTGTTTTGTAAATGAGTTCATTTGTATCATTTTTTATTTTATTTTATTTTATTTTTTCTTTTTTTTCTTAATTAATTAATTTATTTTTGGCTGTGTTGGGTCTTCGTTGCTGTGTGCGGGCTTTCTCTAGTTGTGGCAAGCGGGGGCTACCTTCGTTGTGGTGCACGGGCTTCTCATTGCGGTGACTTCTCTTGTTGCAGAGCACGGGCTCTAGGCGCGCAGGCTTCAGTAGTCATGGCACGCGGGCTCAGTAGTTGCAGCACACAGACTCTAGAGCGCAGGCTCGGTAGTTGTGGCCCATGGGCTTAGTTGCTCTGTGGCATGTGAGATCTTCCCGGACCAGGGCTTGAACCCATGTTCCCTGCATTGGCAGGCGGATTCTTAACCACTGCTCCACCAGGGAAGCCCTGTATCATTTTTTTAGATTCCACATAAAAATGATCTCATATGATATTTGTCTTTGTCTGACTCACTTCACTTAGTATGATGATCTGTAGGTCCATCCATGTTGCTGCAGATGTCAGTATTTCATTCTTTTTTATGGCTGAGTAATATTCCATCACACACACACACACACACACACACACACACACACACACACACACATTATATACCACATCTTTATCCATTCTTCTGTCCTTGAACATTTACGTTGCTTCCATGTCTTGGCTCTATCTAAACCATTCTCACATTGCTGTGTAACCATCACCACAATCCTTCCCCAGCACTCCTTTCATCTTGTAAGATGGGAAACTCTATCCCGTTTAAACAGTAACTTCCCGTTCTCCATCCCTCACCCCTAGCAACCACCATTCTAACTTTCTGTCTTTCTGAGTTTGGCTACTCAAGGTATTTCACATAAGTGGAATCACGCAGTATTTATCTTTTTTCGACTGGCTAATTTCACTTAGCATAATGTCCTCAAGTTTTAAACATGTTGTAACATGTGTCAGTATCTCCTTCCTTTTTAAGGCTGAGTCATATTCCATCGTATGTATCCACCACACGTTGTTCATCCACTCATCCATCCACAGACACTTAGTTTGCATCTGCCTTTTGGCTGTTGTGAAGGATGCTGCTGTGAACACGAGTGTCTTAACGTGCATTTGTGTCCTCACTGTCATTCCTGGTGACAACTCTGAGCATCTTGTCGGAATCCTAAGCAGCAAGAAGCAGGAAGGGGAAGAGGCAGCTGCTAGTGGAGGGAGCCCCCTTTGTAAGGGTCTTCCCGGAAGTGCCGCCATCCACCTCGATGACCCAGAGACGGAGGCTCACGATGATAATGAAATAGTTAATATGTATGGAGTGCTGGTATGTGCCAACACCGGGAATGTATCGTCCATTTAATTCTCAAAATAAATCCGTGCGGGTGGTCGCATTTCATCCAGGAGGTTTAGTGAGTTGTCCAAGGGTAGTGAGTCACATAGCTAGTAAGAGGCAAAGCTGGGATTTTAACCCAGGAATCTAGCACCAATGTTATGCTCTTAACTACCATCTTCTGTTCCCGTTTTCAGAGGAGCTGGGGAAAACACTTTTATCTCAACTAGGCGTGTTTCCTCTCCCGACCAAATCGGGGCTCCGCTTCGATGGAGGGGGAGGAGAATGGATATGGGTAGGCAACTCACAGAGTCTGCCCTGGAGCGCCTGCCCCTGGGAGCTGCCTCTTCATCTCACGGTTTCTGAAGCGCGGTGGCCTCTGGCCTCTGAAATTGCAGCTGCTCCGTAGCACTGCGTTGCTGGCCACCGTCACACTGCCGTGCCAGCCAAGCCCCACCACCGGCCAGATCATTTTGGCTTACCCCAAAAGACGGGGAGTAGACCACAAATCCTGGAATACCTGCTTATATCTACCACTTGAAGTGGTCATGATTTACCCAATGTAGGGAGCCTAGAGGAGCTAGCTGGAAACACAGGAGGAGGGGCTGAATATAGAGATATTTTTGTTAGAAAATTGTTTCTGTTATTTACTGAGTAATGATTTCTGCCAGCAGTGCATTACCTGTTTAAAAACATTGTATTTAATCTTTGCTACTACTACTTTTTATAGTTAGTATTTTTATTATTATTTAATAGTGCCAATTGCCACACATCAGGTAACCCATGTCTTTTTTTTTCTTTTAAAAATTTATTTATTTATTTATTTGGCTGCACTGGGTCTTCATTGCCGTGCGCAGGCTTCCTCTAGTTGCGGTGAGTGGGGGCTACTCTTTGTTGTGGAGCATGGGCTCTAGACGCGCGGGCTTCAGTAGTTGTGACTTGCGGGCTCTAGAGCGCAGGCTCAGTAGTTGTGGCGCACGGGCTTAGTTGCTCCGCGGCATGTGGGATCTTCCCGGACCAGGGCTCGAACCCATGTCCCCTGCATTGGCAGGCGGCTTCATAACCACTGCGCCACTAGGGAAGTCCAACCCATGTCTTCCTGATTTTGGAGTAGAAGTTCTCAGTCAGTGTTCTAATGTTGATTGTACGAATTTGGTGCCTTTTAAACCCACTGATTTGTATGGATATATTCCCCCAATATTCCAGCTAGATCTTGTCTTCTGGGACTTAGATGATCATCAGCATTCAACCTTAACCCTCTTTGTAGAAAGAGCTTTCCTTCGTTAGTGTGGAGGAAGTAGTCCTGAAATAAATGATTGGTTAAGACCAATCACCTTCTACTATCCCTTGACTCCTCTTCTTCTTTGTAAATAATAAGGCTATCACACTGAACTTAGTTGTTTGTCTTAAACCCTAGCCCAGTAGTTCTCAAACCCCAGGAATTTGCCCCACAGGGGACTTTGGCCATGTCTGGTGACTTATATGGTTGTCACAAATGGGGAGGGGGTGTGCTGGCATGTGGTGACTGGAGGCCAGAGATGCTACTTAACAACCTACGATGCACAAGGACCCCCTCACCCCACACACATAGGATTATCTGGCCTGAAATCTTGACAATGCCAAGGTCAAGGAACCCTGCCCAAGCTCAACTGCCGTCCAAGATGCAATTGAGTTGTTGACCTTCAGATAAGTTTCCCTGGATGCTTTGGTGTTTTGTGTCCGATTGTCTCTGGTCCATCTATCGGCAATACGTCTCAGCCATCATTCTGTGTGGAGGACCCCTGCTTAAGAGTTAAAATTACATCGACCACTTTCGAGTGTTTTACAGTCTAGTTGATGTTACGCCATTTAAGAAGCTTACGTGGTGACCTTTCTTACAGTTTATTTTCAACGTGATTTCAGTGCAATAAAGATTTTGCTTTACTTTTAACATATAAATGAACATGAAGAACCTAAGGGGGCATTCGAAGGGGTTAAGGTCAGTCTGAGAGGGAGAAGGGTATTCTGTAGTGGAAAGAACTTGGGGTTTAGAGTTTGAAGCCTTCTTTTCCCAGCCCAGCTCTACCATCTCTGGCATTTAACCCATCAGCCTCAGTTTCCTGATCTCCACTTGCTTCACATTTCGTTTGAAGAATGAAATGAAAGACTGTGTATTAAAAAAGCTTTTTGAAATTTTAAGGTGCTGCATATCTGTCAGCTCCTGTTGTTAAAGTTCTTTCCTCATGGGCTTTTCTCCCCTTAGATTAATTATTCCTGTGTTAGTTCCTAGATAAATATTCTGAGTGCCTTTGCTAAAAAAAAGATGTATAGTTTATTTCTCTCCAGAAATATGTGTGTATACATATATGTGTGTGTGTGTGTGTGTGTGTGTGTGTGTGTGTATTGCCCTCAGTGAAATGAGGTTTACTAATATACCATGATTATACTAGTTTAGACCAGACAGGTCGAACTTCAGCCCAGGAAAAGCAACATAATGATATCCTGTAACAGCTGCTGTAACTGGGGAGATGTGGGGATTTAAACCGACTGTGAGTAGTGTTGGCTCCGGTTCCAGGAGGGTTTGTTGGACAAACATGCGTGTTCTGACAGAGCCCCACTTACGCCTCGTGTTTGCCAGAGAGTCATGGAGCCTCAGACCACACAACAGGCAGAGCAGACGTGACAGTTCTTAGGAGGTGGAAGTGAGTTGGGATGAGAGGAATTCCAGGCCAGTGCACAGATCTACAAGTTCTGTATTGGAATGCTTGTTGAACTCTTTAGACAAATAAGGGAAAATGTGGTGGTTGGCCATCTGTCAGATTTCATGTCCCCTTCCCAGGAGGGGCGTGCTGATTGGAGGGGAGACCCTAAACCTGTCTCTTCCTCCTGAGCCCCTGTCATTCGATCCCTGAACCCATCCCAAGACTGTGGATCGCAGTTACCAGCTGGGTTCTGAGTCATAAACAATACTCAGTGCTGTGCGTCCTGGTGGCGTGAAGCCCCAGCACAGAAGAATAAAGAAAAGAGCCATTGCCAGATTTTGGTGTCACACGGTCACCTTCTGTATGTATTAGACTTGCCAGGACCCAGGTGCACTGTGAGAACACTGATTTTAACCAAGTCTGCGAACTTAGGTGATTTGTTCTTTAAGAGGGTGATGTGAGTCAGGTAGACGGTGGGTGTGGGCGCTGAGGTGAGGAGCCGCAGACCCGGGGCGGGATTGCTCGTTTTTCTTGGTCTAAGAATTAGGTGTGGCCTCCAGCACTTGGTAATTTGCCTGCACAGCCCTGTTGGGCCTTAAAAGAAAGGGTCAGCTCCTTAATTTTAAATCTGAATATGCAAATCAACTGAAAGATAAAAAATGAAAAGCTCTGACTCCTAATTTACTCTGCAGAGAGTATTCTCAGAAATGTGAATCATCAAAAATTGTTTCCTATCATCGACAGAAAAAAATGCTGACTGACACCTTAACTTTACAGATAATGAGATCTTTGGGGAAGTTTTAATCTTTCATAGTTTCCCGGAGTTGTTTCCTTCCTCCCCTCCCCCAAACGCCAATGACCACGTTATCTATCTGTCTTTACCACTTTCATTTGCTCTGTAAACATAAGGATAAGAATATATTGGAGGGTGTTTTAGCTGTACCTGTAATTAGGTATCTCGTATCAATAGTCAAAACATAGACTTTGAAGCACAATACATATTTAACTGAGGGTGAGTATTTCTGAGTCAAAAAAGATACCCTTAAGCTGTGCATGTGTTTGCATTACTTTCTCAGCATTTATAAGCTGGATGCCAGTTTGAGCATCAGATAGGCAGATGGTAACAGAAATTATTAGAATTATCTTTGTTACTAAATGCTCCTGACTTTGTCCTAATAGAAAAAAAAAGGTATTTTGTAAAGTATCATTCTATCTTTTACTTTTTCTTCTTTCAAGTGCCCTTTTACATAGATGTGTTTTTTGACTTAGGTCTCATTAACATTTCTTATAGGAACTGCCTTTGGGGCAGTACCACGTATTAAATTGTTCTGATGCTTTAGGAAAAGGAAAACCATGGTAACCAGAAATAGGGTGTGATTATTTGCCTCTAACGTGGCAAAGTGTTGGGTTTAACAAAAGAAGCTTAATACAAATGTTCCAATTGACCCTTCTCATCACTCAGGCTGCTTAGAGCTCAATCAATCTCTCATTATTATCAGAGTTATTCTAGCAAAGGCAGCAGTGATAGTATTTTTCATAATCACTCCTTGAGCCAAATGTAATTTGCAATTTGTAGTATTGTATTATGAAACAATAATGCATTAAAATGAACAGTGCAGGAATTAGGAGTATAGTGGTAAAGAAAGGATCCAGAGAAGTAGTTGTGGGACAGACTCTCTCAAAATCATTTAAAGTGGACATGACTGATTTCAATGCCAAATTAAGCATTTAGAAAAATCAGACTTGTGTCTTGTTTTTACTATATTGTGTGTGTGTGTGTATACATTTTAATCTTATATGTAATAATACATATATTATTTATTATAAAGTCAATGTAGTAGCTGGGGGGAAACAAAAACAATTACTTAGCATATTATTTGCCTTTGCGTGTTTGGTGTTTTGGGTTAGCGTACTTTGATTACCTGTGTGGGTATGTTCTGAAAAAAAATGAGGTATATCAAGCCTTATAAAAATCCTGTATGGAACAGTCATTGCTGATTGACCCCTTTTTACAAAGAGGAATTTATTTACTACAGAAAGTATGTAGTGTGGTCCATGGACTAGCTGATGTCAGGGAAGCTTTAATATAATTAAGATATACTTTCACCCATCTTCTGTCATTTGACTTGAATGGCTCTAAGTATAGATTATAAATATTATTTCAGAGTTATTTATGTGTTCATCTTGTGTTTTGAAGGATTACTGTGCTTGCTTGTTTTTTTTTTTTCCTTAAGCCTTTATATCTGGATCCCGTGCTTTTTGGGGTGTGTGTATGTGTGTGTGTGTGTGTGTTTGGTTTGGTTTTTAAGATCTTTGGAGTTTATGATGATTCTCATAAAGTCAAATTTGATAATGTGCTGGGTTCAGTTTCTTAATTGCTTTACTATTTCCTTGTCCGTATCCGTCCTGGACTCCTGCAGTGTTGGGTTACTAGGCAAATCTGTGCATCCTTGATTCGATAACACAGGCAAGACGCAGGGGAAGAATGCACTTCTAAGGGCATTTAATGGGGGTCCTGAGAAGGATATGTTGTCCATTAAGGGAACATCACGTGTCTGAAGGCTGTTCTAGCTTGGTTAAGGAGAAGCTATATTTTCTTTATTAAAAAAAAAAAGTCACTTATTTTTTTCCTGGATGCCAAGCAACACAAATTTAGTTTATTAAATCTAATCAGACTAGCACTGATGAAAACCGTACACAATCAAATAATGATTCTCAAGTCTGCAGATTTCCTTTTAAAGAGAACCCCTGCTACACTGTGCTGACTTAAAACTGCATCCCATTTGACAAAAGCACTATCAAGTTGTCATGCACCCTTTCCGAGGCTGCTTCTCATCATGGTTGATTACCAAGATGTTTTTTGCCTAAATGGGAGCTTTCTGCCTTTCCTAATCAGCCCTCTTTTGCCTGATTGATCCAGCATTGCCACAAGCCACTGCTGAGCAAATCGGTACACAATCATGGTAGCAATTTCTTTAAATGTCACTGAAATATGGAAGATCCTGTATGGGAAGGACACATTAGAAAGGACCCCTTTTCCCTCATTTATCAAATGGAGGCCGAGGCGCACACACACACACAAAAGGTAGGGCCAGAAACCACGAGCACATCATCGTACAAGAGAAATGCACGCAGGGACTTGCTGTCTTACCCTCTGACTGGGTTTGGGCGGTTTGACACGCTTCCGCTGTCGCTCGGCATGATTTGCATACGTTACGCAGACAGCGTTGACTTCTGGAGCGTCGCTGCACTTAGAAATACTGGCAACGTCCTGAAAACGAGTACGTGGCAGTTTGTGTGATCCTTTCCAATGATTAGAATCCGTTCTTGACCTTGCGTCTGAACTCCTGGCCTTCACAGAAAAGTTCATGCAGCAACAGTGTCCCTTGGACCTCCTTGCTGCCCAGCAATACAAGATTTATCTCACTGATTTCACCCAAGGTGTTTTAACCAGATGCTCTCAGTATAAAAGCATAGAGTGACTGGCCGATTTGGAGGTGGCTGTGTGTGGTAATAAGAAGAGTCTTGGGCCAGAATTCCGGTTTTGCTGCTTACTTGCTAGATGACCTGTTAAATCACTAAATCGCCCTGTGCTTCCTGAGGTTTCCCCTGAAGAACACGTACCTCATATGCCGGTTATTGGAATCAATGAGATCAAGTATACATAAAGAAGAATTCAATAAATTCTAGTTAAGTGTTGTTAAGTGAGCAAAAGAGCCTTCAACAGGTGCTCAGTTCTATGTCTCACTTAGGAGTGAACTTCATGGGTCTGGGAATTTCATTTTCTCTAGGAGTGTCGAAGTTCAGACCCACCAAGGTCTCTTTTTTTTTTTTCTTTTTAGTAAATTTATTTATTTATTTTTGGCTGCATTGGGTCTTTGTTGCCACAAACAGCGGCTACTCTTCGTTGCGGTGTGCAGGCTTCTCATTGTGGTGGGTTCTCTTGTTGTGGAGCACGGGCTCTAGGCGTGGGCTTCAATATTTGTGGCACGTGGGCTCAGTAGTTGTGGCTCACGGGCTCTAGAGCACAGACTCAGTAGTTGTGGCGCACAGGCTTCATTGCTCTGCGGCATGTGGGATCTTCCCGGACCAGGGCTCGAACCCGTGTCCCCTGCACTGGCAGGCAGATTCTCAACCCCTGCGCCACCTGGGAAGCCCCCATCAAGGTCTCTTAAACTCACTGAGGTGAACTGAGCTCTGTTCCTGACTCGCAAGGTGACTTTGCACAGCTCTGCGTGCAGACCTCTTGGGCCTCAATTTCCTTGTCTGTCAAATGAAGACATTGGATAAGGTGACTCATCTCTAGGCTTCCATCTTCAGACATCTGTGCATGTGGAGCCTCAGTGCACTTGGACAGGAGTGCACTAGAACAACCTGCAGAGACACGTGGCTAGATGTTTATTTTCTTCAGCTAAAATGTAGAGCAGCTACCTTTTAGGGCTTTAAGGCAAAAATCAGTTCCTAAGTTCATCACCGGGGTGATGAATTAAGGGGAGTCACCGCTGGCACTAGGAATGTAGGGTAAGATTATATGAGATTTAACTGATAAAGAGTTTGTAGAGAAACTTGGATCCAAAACCATTTAGGAAAAGTATCACTCAAAGGACTACAGAGGAATGAGGTTAAAAGCTGGTGATTCTGGTTGAGTGAACGTGTGTCCTGAGGCATACAGGTTGCTGATGGGGATGCAGGAATGGCACAGGACATGGTCTTCGGTTTTGCTCTACAGGTTCTTGAACTTGGCCCACTGGGCAGCTGGCATCTCTCAAGGATCTTTAGGGCCCTGGCCCATTAGTATAGCAGGCAGTGGTCAAAGACAGGGTAGCACAATGGCTGTACCAACACATGTGTCCACCAGAAACTGGAAGGTTCCAGAAAGAGACAGCGAGTTCCTGGAGAAAGGGATGATTAAATCATGTGATGGTGCACATATGTAGGGCACCAAAACATAGGGCAGGGGATGGAGTTAGAAGACTGTGTTGACCATACCAGTGTGGGAGTTGTTGGGTGTGGGGGGAGGACGCAAGGCTTCTGGTAGCTGACACTGAATTTGGATTTGTGCCATTTTCACTTCTTTCCCCAGCCAAGCAGTATCACTTAACCTATACGTTTCTTAGGGTAAATAGTAGTACAAGTCTTATAGCAAAGCCCTCCTTAGACATGAAGACCTCTGTAATTAGCAGTGAGAAATACCAGACTTCTAGGTGACATTTCAGTGAGTTATTTTGGAAGAAAATCTTATTTTAAAAATTATTTCTCAAAACTTACAAGGTAATTGGTTCTAGATAGTCTGTTCATCTATTTTTAAATATGGCAGCAGATTTTTTAGACTTTCTTTTTTCCTCTATTGTGTTTTCAAATATGATATTAGGAAAAGCCCTTTCATTACAAAACCAATTTCATTTTTTTTTATTTATAGCAGGATGCTGTGTGTTATCATTCAGCCTAATCTTTCCTAAAGATCTTTAATTTTAGTAGCAGTAGAAAATATAGTAAAAATAGTTCAGTGTTATTTATACCACAGAGAGAATGACGTTAATTTGCTAAAAACCAAAATGATGGTTGAAAAGCACAAAACTCTTTATCAGTTAATTTTTCATGATGGCTTTTTCTATATAAAACCAGCAGAATTTTGTTGCAATCCATTGTGACTGTTGGTTTGTTTGTTTTCTTCTTCCCGCATTCAAGTGCACATCTTGCCCATCCCTCTTTGCAATAATAATAATATATATGGCTGATCTGGCAGACGGCAATGATCTCATTTGTAGCACGTCATGGTAGAACCCATTTGGCACATCACTTGGAGATTAGCTGAATGGAAACATCGCTGTATCCTTTATGAAGAAAGCCATATGTTTAAGCAAATTTGCAATCAATTTCACTCTGATAAGACGGGCTCATCTACTGTATCCTTCTGTGAAAGGAGTCTTCAGTGGCTTATTGGCACTTTTTTCATTGTCCCTTCTGTCTCCATGGGGCAGTACCTGTAGAGAAATTTTTCCCTTTCAGTTTTTTCTCAAGCTCTCTATTTTTCTTTTTGTCTCTAAAAAAAAAAGGCCATTCTACTGTATTAATACATCCTAAGATTTGACCAAGAAGTCCTTCTAGAGGTGGCAGACATTTCTCTTCGAACATGTGTATGGGGTGGTCAGAAGGCAGCTGACGAAACTGATTCTTTGCTGGGAATGGGTTTGCTTCCCGGACATACTATTAGCACCATGTTTTTTCAGCTATGCTGTTCCTTGGAAAATGACCCATTTGAAATTCATCTGTGGCATTTAAGATAATAAAATAAGTGTAATTGATGTCCTCCAAGTTTCTAAGCATCTTGCTATTAAATGATTGTCTTCATAGGTTGATTACTGATTTCAGCTGTGAAATTGACTCTGTGAGCCCATGTGTAGCTGAAATTTTTCAATGACCTCCCCTGTCCCCCTTTCAGAAAGAATTAAGCAACTATAAATTAAGATGAACACTAGAATAGATTGGCAATTAGAGTGATGAGGATATAGCTAATTCCTTTTTCTTTTTATACTCTAGAATGGTTGGTATATTTTTTTCATTTACAGTCTTTATTTCATTCTGTCAGAAAGTTATAGCTGAGGGATCCATTTTTACCCCAGTTAACAAGTAATGTGCTGTGCTTTTATAGAATGCCTTAAAGAAATCACATAATTTATTAACTAAAGCAGGCGTTAAGGGAAATGTCCAAATGCTAACCTATAAACATTTCATCTATGGTTTGTTCAGGTTTTCATACATTAATCTTGAAGCTGTAGTTTTTAAAAGGAAAATATAACAGTTTGATAATAAATTTACAAATAATAAAATAGTATATTCTGGTGATTATGAGGCAGTTGAGAAAACTAATATTTTGACATCAAATACAATGAGAAAAAAATTCACTTCCTAAATATGAGTTGGGATTCATAGGTTTGTTTCTTTTTTTCTTTTTAATCATGTGTATTTGAGATAAAAAACTGAAAGTTGGTAGACTGAGATAGAAAACTGAAACTTTCTTCACAAAATAGGACGAAGACCATTTTAAAAAAGATTTTAACAATAGCTGATTAAATTCAGTGTTAGGTTTTGGGTTGAAAATATCAAAACTGCTTGAAAACATGGGAAAGTCAACCACGTCAATTTTTCCCCACATTATTAACTCAAAGGGCAGATTCTTCTTGGAAGATTAAACTGTACCTTTTGGTAAAGATAGATGATATATCTTGTATCATGGTAGTGTTTCTCAAATATGGTACAGGGTTGAATGTATGTAATCTAGAATGTGAACCAGCAACACCAACAAAACAGGTCAATATGGCAACGTTGTATTGTTTGAAGGATATTTATGAACTGAAAAACTAAATGGTTAAATGATTTACCTTTAGGAATCTGTATTACAAGTAAAATGTCACATATAGCTGATTCACTTCATTGTATAGTATAAACTAACACAACATTGTAAAGCAATTATACTCCAATTAAAAAAAATAAATGTCATGTATTAAGATTTGAACTTGATGCTTTTCTTGAAGTTAGAATTTAATACATTTTATATTTCCAGGTGCCTCAATGTTGCAGAATTTTCATGATGGGATTCACATGGGCTTTAAATACCATCTACGTGCTGATGACACTTGAATGAATTTGTCTAGCCCTGTCCTTAGCTGCTCAATAAATTTTTGTCAAATGTTGGCTTCTCCTGGGACGTATCAGTTGTTTATGTTTGCTCTTTCATTTATTAATTCATTCTATAAAGACAATCATTATGCTTAACTCTTAGGCATTATTGATATATTGACAAAAACAACGGAAAAAGGAAGTTTTTATCTTTAATGCTTTGTATTTATTAGTTTTAAAAGCATAGTACATAGTTTCTCCCCTGTAAGACATCATCATTTTCGGGGCTTAAGTTCCCAGGGAGTTTCTCTTTTCTTTTCTTTTTTTTTTTTTCTTCTTTTTTGCCGCTGAAATGATCTTCTAATTTCTAAATAACATTAAAAGTTAAGGGTAGATTTGCTTTATGCTTTATTTTACAGGCAGTTTTCAATGCCATTTAATAATACACATAATTTTGAAGGAATAGTGGTGGTGAGACTTTAACTTTTTTCTATTTTAACATCTTGAGAATGCTTTCCCTTACTTATTTCCAACATAGTGTTACTTTGGTGAACCCATGAGATATTCCCATGTACACTTCCTGTATAAACCGGTATTTGACATCAGATTTATATCAAAAAAGAAAGACATATGCTCCCAGCCACACCAGTAATTGAGATACTTTTTTCTATTTTATATCAGCTTTGGACCAACTCTTTTACTCGTCTCTTTTTCAATATGATTAATTGTCACCATAAGCCAGATTCCTACTTTGTGCTCAGAAAATGCTTGGTATACTTTATATATTTATGAATGCTTAGTTGAGTAACTGTCTATAAAAGATTTCTTTTTTGAAACATCTGGTGACCAAATCACTACAGATGAATATTATTTCAGGGGATGGAACACATGCCTTCCAGGCAACATGGTCTGGAGAAAAGTAGAGAAAAGTAACAGAGCAGGAAAAAGGATGGATACCAAGTCTGAGGTTTCTAAGGTATTTTGGATGCCCGAAGGGAATAATATTAGTGTTTTTTTGGAGAGCCTCGAATTCAGGGCCCATATGTGGAAATGTGTGTGCACTGTTTTTGAATTGCGTGTTTGTTCCTCATGTTTGTTTTTGATCAGATACAGATTTCCAAGTCAAAGATGCCACATTCGGCGATAGCTTTTCATCAGATTTAGGAACAGTATTTGTTGAGACTTCCTTAAAGCTTTCAGTTTAATAAGCCCAAAGTACGATCACAGTGTAAATTATCCTTTCTACTTTGAACCTTGCAAATGTGACCTTGTTTGTCAGTGTTTAGACTATGAGGAATGTTGCCAATAAAACTGACTGTGAAAATAAAGAATAGTTGTTTATGGAGAGATCATTAAAAAGATGATTGTGGGGGCCTCCCTGGTGGCACAGTGGTTGAGGGTCCTCCTGCCGATGCAGGGGACACGGGTTCGTGCCCCGGTCCGGGAAGATCCCACGTGCCGCGGAGCGGCTGGGCCCGTGAGCCATGGCCGCTGAGCCTGCGCGTCCGGAGCCTATGTTCCGCAACGGGAGAGGCCACAACAGTGAGAGGCCCGTGTACCGCAAAAAAAAAAAAAAAAAAAGATGATTGTGGATTATCATTCTGCAGTCCTAAAAAAACCCCACTCTGATGCAGAGTTTTATCCTCCACACCTGATGTACTCGGCACTCTGTTCTATACCTTTATGGATTGTGTGTTTAATAAGAATGAACTGCAAGAATTTTGTTGTTATTTTTGTGTTGCCTAAAGAAAAATGGGTATGGAGGCCATTTCCAAAAAGGGTTTTCTCTGGAAAGTTCTAATTAAAAAGGATTAAAGTAATCTGATTGAAAATATTAATACTGGGCAGGAGACACTGGGGCCTCATTTTGAGGATGCTCACACTTCATTGAGTGCATAGGTCTTTATCCCAAAAGAATGACAACGCGTTTTGTATATATTGACAAGTTAGAATTTTTTGTTATCAACAGGTTTGGCAAACATCGAAAAGATGACAAGATTGAGAAAACGGGTAAAATAAAAATGCAGGACTCCCTTACATCAGAAGAGGAGAGAGTACGGATGAAGCAGGAGCAGGAAAGGTAGATTTCAGTTATTTGGTTGAACCTTATTAGAGGGAGGCTCTTTTGTTCCTTTCTACTCTTTCTTTCTTTTCTTTTTAATATAAAGAAATTGCATTTATTTTATTTTTGTTTTTTTCTGTGTCAATCCAGATACTGATGGTTGGATGAATACAACATAAAGAACGATTGAAAGAAAAAACCTTATATTTATTTGAGGCATTAAAATGAATTTTATTGGTTTTAGTTAAGATCTTTGTATAGGAGATGGTAGGGCATATGAGATGAATAAATCAACTAATGATCAATAAATCAATGAATGATCACTTAAAATCACAAAAAATGTGTAAAATTCTGTCTAATTCATCTATGAGTATACAGTATATTATAATACTTGTAAAGAAATGCTCATCTGGAAATAAAACTCTGAGTTTTTATATCTCATTTAAAATATTTTGATTTCTAATAAGAATTGAGGAGGCTGTTGGTTTTTTACTATGTTGTTTTCCTATCAAATCTGACATCTATTTCTTTTTTCTCCTATTTTGCTATCATATTTTGTGTGACAGTTTTTACTTAAATTTTACTCCATCTCTTCCAGAAAGATTATTATCTATTGTTGAGTCATTTCATGTTGGAAACCCAAAGACCAGTGAAATAAATGAGAAGTTACTTGAAGCAGACACTTGAAAACCATTTTATGAGCAATTAGAATTTTTCTCATTGTAACTCGTGGGGGGATGAGAGAATCATCTCACCCTTGTATTATTAGAGTTTGCAGGCTTGGAGTGAGCTTCTCTGTAGCAGCTATTTCATTTCAAGCTGCCATAGCAAGAGCTACCATGCCTCTTTTACTTTTAATAATCTGGGGTATCAGGAGCATCAGAAGCCTTCATTAAGGCTATAAAGCTAAATATCATCCACAGTTTAGGACTGTAACCCAGCATCTCTAAGACCAAGTGTGGTATTCTTACCATAATTCTAGAGTAGTGATACCTTTGATCTCATTCTGTTTTTTTTTTTTTTTTGGCTGTGTTGGGTCTTCGTTGCTGTGTGCGGGCTCTCTATTACATAATTATTGACTATATTCCCCACACGGTACATTTTATACCTGTGACTTATTTATTTTGTAACTGAAAGTTTGTACCTCTTAACCTCCCTCACCTCTGACAATTTCACCTCCTTATTTCTCTCCTCCCTGCAACGCCCTCTCCTCTGACAATCACTGTTTGTTCTCTGTATTTGTGACTGTTTCTGTTTAGTTACGTTTGTTCATTTGTTTTGTTTTATAGATTCCACATATAAGTGAAACCCTATGGTATTTGTCTTTCTCTGTCACTTAGTATAATACCCTTTAGGTCCATCCATGTTGTTGCAAATGGCAAGATTTCATTCTTTTTTATGACTGAGTAATATTCCATTGTTATACCACATCTTCTTTATCCATTCATCTGTTGATGGACACTTAGTTTGCTTCCATATCTTGGCAATTATAAATAATGCCGCTAAACAGAGAGGTGCATTTATCTTTCTGAATTAGTGTTTTCATTTTCTTGGGATAAATGCCCAGAAGTGGAATTGCTGGATCATACAGTAGTTCTATTTTTTTGTCTTTTAAGAAACCTCTATTTTAGGGCTTCCCTGGTGGCGCAGTGGTTGAGAGTCCACCTGCTGATGCAGGGGACACGGGTCCATGCCCCGGTCCGGTAAGATCCCACATGCCGCAGAGTGGCTGGGCCGGTGAGCCATGGCTGCTGAGCCTGTGCATCCGGAACCTGTGCTCCGCAACGGGAGAGGCCACAACAGTGAGAGGCCCACATACCGCAAAAAAAAAAAAAAAAAAAAAGAAACCTCTATTTTGTTTTACACAGTGGCTGCACCTACTTACATTCCCACCAACAGTGTACAAGGGTTCTCTTTTCTCCACATCTTCTCCAACACCTGTTATTTGTTTGATAATAACTATTTTGACAGGTGTGAGGTGATATCTCATTGTGGTTTTGATTTGCATTTACCTGATGATTAGAGATGTTGAGCATTTTTCATTCACTTGTTGGCCATCTGTATGTTTTCTTTGGAAAAATGTCTATTTAGGTTTTCTGCCCATTTATTATTTAGGTATTTTTTGTTTTTTGTTTTTTTTTATGTTGAGTTCTTTGTTTGTTTTGAATATTAACCCCTTATTGTATATATCATTTGCAAATATCTTCTCCTATTCAGTAGGCAGCCTCTTTGTTTTGTTGATATAGTTTCCTTTGCTGTGTAAAAGCTTTTCACTTTGATATAGTCCTTTGTTTATCTTTGCTTTTGTTTCCCTTGCCTGAGGAGACATATCCAAAAAAATATTGCTAGGAGCAATATCGAAGAGCGCTCTGCCTATGCCTTCTTCTAGGAGTTTTATGGTTTCAGGTCTTATGTTTAAGTCTTCAATCCATTTTGAGTTTATTTTTGTGCATGGATGGAGAGAGTAGTCCAGTTTGATCCTTTTGCATGTAGCTGTCTAGTTTTCCCAACACCATTTATTGAAGAAGCTGTCTTTTCCTTGTTGTATATTCTTGCCTCCTTTTTAGTAGATTAACTGCCCATATGAGTGTGGGTTCATTTCTGGACTCACCATTCTATTCCATTGATCTGTGTGTGCTTTTGTGCCATTACTATACTGTTTTGATTACTATAGCTTTGTAGTATAATTTGAAATCAGAGAGAGTGATACTTCCAGCTTTGTTCTTCTTTCTTAAGATTTTTTTGGCTGTTTGAGGTCTTTTGTGTTTCCATACAAATTTTAGAATTATTTGTTCTAGTTCTGTGAAAAATGCCATTGGTAAGTTGATAGGCATTGGATTGAATCTAGATTGCCTTGGGTAGTATGGTCATTTTAGCAATATTGATTCTTCCAGTCCATGGACATGGTACATTTTTCCATCTGTCTTTGTTGTCTTCACTTTCTTGCATCAGTGTCTAATACTTCCTTAGTTAGATTTATTCCGAGTTATTTTTATTTAGACTTTATTCTCTTTGGTACAATTCTAAATGGGATTGTCAGAGTTGATTGTTTCATAAAACTGTGAGCAAGTTCTGAGCCAGTGCTGTGACCTTCCTCTACTTTATGGCTTCTGTTTTGGGAATCTTATCCCTGAAACATCTTTTTTTTTTTTTTTTTTTTTTTTTTTTTTCCAATTCTCTCTTTCCCACATGTTTCTCATCTGTTTAAAACATATATCTTGGGGCTTCCCTGGTGGCGCAGTGGTTGAGAGTCCGCCTGCCGATGCACGGGTGATGGGTTCATGCCCCAGTCTGGGAGGACCCCACATGCCGCGGAGCGGCTGGGCCCATGAGCCATGGCCACTGAGCCTGCGCGTCCGGAGCCTGTGCTCCGCGACGAGAGAGGCCACAGCAGTGAGAGGCCCACATACAGCAAAAAAAAATATATATATATATCTTTTTTCGTTTGTTTGTTTTTTGCCGTAGGCAGGCCTCCCTCCCACTGTTGTGGCCTCTCCTGTTGCGGAGCACAGGCTCCAGACGCGCAGGCTCAGCAGCCATGGCTCATGGGCCCAGCCGCTCTGCAGCATGTGGGATCTTCCCAGACCGGGGCACGAACCCGTCCCCTGCATCAGCAGGTGGACTCTCAACCACTGCGCCACCTGGGAAGCCCTAAAACATATATCTTTTTAAGGTCTAATTCTAAATTTATTCTAATTCCAATTCTACAGAAAATTTGAAAAAAAACCCATAAAACAGGAAAACAAAAATTTGCCCGTAATAACACCACTGTTAACATACTGGTCTATGCCATTCTCATTTTTTTCCTATACAATACATATTTCCACACATGTACTTTTAAGAAGCTGACATCTATTTTCAATAGTTAACAGCTATTTTCATTTTGATTTATTTTGCATTTTCATACAGTTTTAGAAAATCATGTTAAATGTTTTCTGGAACAAGGCCAAGGTTGTATGAACAGGATGGATGGGAAGGAAGGACAGAAAGAAGGAAATAAGGTCTGAAAGATGAAATTTTAGCTGTGATAACTGGCCAAATTCCCCAGTTCTCAAATAATATTTACCTCATATGTTATTCATTCTATTAAATGAGATTTATAACTTTAACTGGCTTATGTTTTGTTGTTACTCAGCAGGCTATACCCATGATGATATTATTATCTATATCTACCTTGTAAGTTGGAAATATTTTCAAGGAGACTGAATGCTTCTAGTGGAGACATGAAAAAGTTAATGAATTTCTTATGAAATTCTTCCATAATATGAAGATTATTTATAAATCTCCTAAGGACTTATGGCTTAAAATGTTCCATTATTCAAAGTGATAATCACCTTAAAAGCCTTGTGCTTTCAATACCTGGCCGTTGAACTATCTTTGTCCGTAGTGGTGCACTCCCGGTTCTGGGTGTGTCATTTTGGAATGCTTTGTGGCATTTTTGCCTCCAGTTTCCAATCACTGGCATTTCTCTTTTCAGTTTTACCAACTGTTCCCAATATCTGCTTTGAGTAAATACTTGAAATTTTGATAAAAACTTTTTTGTGGTCTTTCTTAGTTGATAAGATCCTTTTCAAAGATGATATATGTTTATTAGTTTTTGCAGAAATTAACATTTAAACAATATGTATCATAATGTAGTAGTAAAGTTTCTTTAAAATGCATGAATAAAAAATTAGTGAAATTACAGAAGGAATAAACTGTATAGCAATAATAGGTGCATTCCCTGTGCATCTGAAAAAATAAGCAATTTTCACTCCTTTTGGCTTGAAACTTAGTGTTCAGATTCCCCAAATTCTGGCATCAGAACCCAGATATCCTGGATAATTTTTGCATGCAGGTCACATATTGTCATTGAAACACAGCTTGACTTTTAAAATTTAACCTTTTATTAGAAAAACTGTATTTTTCTATCATCTAGCAGAGTTCTTCATATTTTCTCTGACCTCTTAAATCCTTCAGAAAAGTCAGTTCTGATCGATGAGATTAGTTCATCAGACATATTTTAAGAATTTATTGTGCAAGTGAACAAATTTTTAAAGAATCTATTAACTTTGTGGAAGTCTAAAATAGACCAATACTTGGGCAAATTGGAACAGATTTTATTGACAGTCTGTATGTAACTGGAGTAGGAGAGGCAGTTTTATTTTTGATGAGACCTGTCTTAGATGTATTTGGCATTGTAGCTTCTCTTTGAGTTGGAAATAATTGTAGGTGCTTTGACGCTTGTGAAAGCTCCAACATGATGTGAGTGAATGAGCAAGTATCTATGAGAGAGAGAGAGAGAGTGTATGTGTGTGTGTTTTGCTTAGTGAAATATCATTCTAGCGTTTTATTAGCGTAAAAGAGAAATTTTTGTTGTTCACGATATATTAAGTACATAAAATGATGGTATACATTTTTTATTATTATTATAATTGTTCCTCTCTCAGGGATTCCTTGCCTTTGTTAAGAGGGAGAAAAGATTTAAACCTCATAATATTAAAAAATCAACGTAAGACATATAATCAATTGTGAAATTTGGTGGCCACAGGGCTTTGGGAAGGGAAGAGGTTGGGGGGCTAGAGTTAATAACGAACACTTCATAGAGATGGTAATTTGGGGTCTAGATCTAGTTCCCAAGAACTTATGAATTTAGCAAAATGGAAAAATTCTGCATCCGCGCTCAGGTACAGGGCTCGCAGTGGGTGCGCATTCTTGTAACTGCTTAGATTCTGGAAAAGTTGTGGTTGTATTAGTGATTAGTACTGCCTCTGTGAATGCTGTTCTTTGATCTCTTTTTCAACTTTTAACCATTTTATATTATAAAACTGCTATCATCTCATTTTAGCTTTGAGGGATGAAATTTAACTGCCCCCCGCCGCCCCCCACCTCTTTATTATAAGGTACCACTGTGGATTTCAACACCTTACCTTCTTCCCTTGAATGCAAATCTATCTTTAAAACAGTTGCTCCTGCTCAATAATTTTTTTTAAGGCCCCATTCAGAATGTGGAAGGCTTTTCTTTTCAAATCAACTTTTGCCCCAATATTACACAAGTATTAAAATCCTACTTAAAATTATAACTGTGTTTTCAAATTTAGTGGGATATTGGCCTTCTTTGGGGAACTCAGTATAGACACCACATTGGCAGCTTACATCTTGGTAGGTGGCAGGTAGATTTGCCCAGCAAGGTAAGCTGAAAATTGAAGATTTCTGACATCTGCCATTTGCTGAAGTATTTTGAGGGGCAAATAAAACATTCAGTTGCACACAGACTGCTATTAAATCGAACTGTTTTTTTCCAGTTGCCTTGTAGCTTAAATTTCATTCTGCCATGAAATTGGGTTTTATTTGACGAATTTCTATAATACTGATTTTTAGAGAGAGGAAATATTATTGGGGAAAGATCCAGGAAATTTACTCCCAGCCTGAGGCTTCTGGATGGTAGTGCAATAAGTTGGGGGAAAATGTTTCCCAAAAGAGTTGATTTCAAGCTCTTAAATACTCTTTTGAAGATAGTTAACCCTTATCTAATATGTAGCAATCTGAAGTTTATTTTAATTTTTATGTTAAACTAATATTAGTATATTCTATCTTCTGTAGATGTTAAAAGTGTTTTGTTTTTTTAATATTAAAATCATTAAAGGTTACTTTCTGCTTCTTGGAGTCTTTTTAAAAAATGCATGATTCAATACATTCCATATATTGAGGCTTCATAGCTTTGGAAGTGGAAGTATTTTGGATACAGCAGAGTAATTGAAGTAACCATTGATTTTTCCATCATGAGAAGTTGTTCTTCAGTCGTGCTTCTCAAGCCTTATATCTTTTCTGGCTATAGAAAAACTATACTTCATAGTCATAAAAAAGTTATTTTCATTTTACTCTACTGCAATTAGTGCTAGAAGCCATTTATTGTAAAAACAAAAATTCTAATGAATAGAAATGTTACAAGAACAGAAGTCTTGTGTGTTTTATCCTCCTCATGCATCATCCATTTTAATTAGAGAAAAGGGTAGTGAACACTGCAACGAGTCTGGAATGAAAATCATTAATTGATGTCAAGCTGAAGAGAGACCGTTAGCATGAATTTAGTGACAGCAGGAAAGAAATTAACCTTATTACTTTATTTAGTATATTACATTATTTTGTGTATCCTTTCCTATGCAGGTTCAAGGCAATTTCATTTTCATAATGGAAAAGACTGTTATTTTTCTAACAAAAAAGAAAGATATGAATATTTATGTTTGAACATACCAAATTGAAATGATGAATTCTTTACTAACATTTTAAAAAGTCTTAGTAAAAAGTTTAAAAAGTTTTAATGGTTGTTTTAATATTTTTGTTAACATTCCAAGAACAGGGAAATAGTGCGTGAAGATGTTGCCCATCAATGTCAGAACAGCTGTCTGCCATCATTTAAACCTCAGAATGGTTCTCTTGTTTATGGCTCAGAATGACTTTCTGGACTGCTTAAAGCAATAGACATTTATTTCTTTGGCTAAGTTTTGGGCTAATCAGTTACTTTTGTCATTGGTGAGGTTTGGCCCGAGAAGAATTAGATGGATAATGCTAAACAACAACCTGACTGTTCAGAAAAACGGATGACTCTTACATCTTAGAGATAATTTGTGACCCCAGGGTCACCGTAAAAGGGTGGAGGGGGTGTCCTTTTATAGCATTGACCATCTGGAACTGTTAAGGGCTACACTGCAAGATACCCTCTTTTTTTTAAAGTTTCCTTAAACTATGCTATTCTCCTTAAACAAAACTATTTTCTCCTCTGAGCCAAATTTTTTTTTCTGAAATAAGAAAAATATGAAAATGAAATGTAAACGTGAACATGAAAATATACAACATGTATATATAACTTTTGGTTGTGTTGCAAAGTCCCTTTTCTCACTTTATAATAAACAAGACATTCAAATGTAAAAGTATGTAATAAAATCATTGTGTGTCTTTTGTTGACTGAACTGTCACTAAAATGCACCAAAACCACAGTGCATTCCTCCTTTTAAAACTCTACTTTTTAGTGCCATTTGCACAGCAAGCTTCATTAGCATTGATTTCTACGATGAACTTTGAAATACACATTGGTTCAGGCTAATAACCAGATTTGTCAGTCCTTTGTGGCCAGTCCCACCGTCGGTGGCCACAGTTATACTGTAGTTTTATTCTAAGGTTTCCGTCAAAAGTATGAACCACTAGCATGGAAAGGAGGGATACAAACAACTTTTATAACTTTGGGGATAAATTTATTGGTAATGACAAGGTAAACAATAAAAATGTAATTTCTTATGTTATTGGAGCTTAAGGAAAAAAAAATCAGTGTTTTTAGAAGGTACTGTAGATGTGACTGTAATGTTTATTGGATGTAGTGATGAGTGACAATTAGTAATAATGTGCAGCTTTGGGTAAAAGAAAGCAATTGAGAACTGGCATTTATGATTTGTTCCTCATGCCACTAAGCATTTCTTCTGAGCCATTGACTTCTCAGAAATTGACTCCAGTCAACATGAGTTTCTGTGTAATTTGGAACAAAAGAGTATTCAAATACAGGACCCATCAATAATACGTTGAAACTGATGTGTAAGTAGTTTGGGGAGATTATCTAGGTTTCGTGCTTCCCTTGAGAAGAGACTGTTCCTATTCTCTTTTTCTGATGGCTTAACAGTGCCACACTTTCCAACCTCAGTAAGCAAGAATAGTTTCACTTTTAGCCAACCACAGGGTTCAATCATTTTTATTTTTTTTTTTTTATTTTTTTTTTTTATTTATTTTTTTTTTTTTTATTTTTTTATTAACATCTTTATTGGGGTATAATTACTTTACAATGGTGTGTTAGTTTCTGCTTTATAACAAAGTGAATCAGTTATACATATACATATGTTCCCATATCTCTTCCCTCTTGCGTCTCCCTCCCTCCCACCCTCCCTATCCCACCCCTCCAGGCTGTCACAGAGCACCGAGCCAATATCCCCGTGCCATGCGGCTGCTTCCCTCTAGCTATCTACCTTACTACGTTTGTTAGTGTGTATATGTCCATGACTCTCTCTCGCCCCGTCACAGCTCACCCTTCCCCCTCCCCATAACCTCAAGTCCGTTCTCTAGGAGGTCTGCGTCTTTATTCCTGCCTTACCCCTAGGTTCTTCATGACATTTTTTTTTTCTTAAATTCCATATATATGTGTTAGCATACTGTATTTGTCTTTTTCGTTCTGACTTACTTCACTGTGTATGACAGACTCTAGGTCTATCCACCTCATTACAAATAGCTCAATTTCGTTTCTTTTTATGGCTGAGTAATATTCCATTGTATATATGTGCCACATCTTCTTTATCCATTCATCCGATGATGGGCACTTAGGTTGTTTCCATCTCCGGGCTATTGTAAATAGAGCTGCGATGAACATTTTGGTACATGACTCTTTTTGAATTTCGGTTTTCTCAGGGTATATGCCCAGTAGTGGGATTGCTGGGTCATATGGTAGTTCTATTTGTAGTTTTTTAAGGAACCTCCATACTGTTCTCCATAGTGGCTGAACCAATTCACATTCCCACCAGCAGTGCAAGAGGGTTCCCTTTTCTCCACACCCTCTCCAGCATTTATTGTTTCTAGATTTATTGATGATGGCCATTCTGACTGGTGTGAGATGATATCTCATTGTAGTTTTGATTTGCATTTCTCTAATGATTAATGATGTTGAGCATTCTTTCATGTGTTTGTTGGCAGTCTGTATATCTTCTTTGGAGAAATGTCTATTTAGGTCTTCTGCCCATTTTTGGATTGGTCAATCATTTTTAAACCAATCCAAATCACTCCCTTTGGTTTCAACAGGTTCTCCAAATTCAGAAGTTTTGGCTTTATTTCTAATATAGCCCCTCAAATTTCTTTGGGTTCCCAAACTTCAAGACTTGTGTGAATGCCCACTCACCCTGAATATTACCTATGATTAGGTGATTGTCCGATGGTGACCAAATATAGTAGTAAAGTGGGTTGTGAGATAAGTGATCCTAATTGAGCTTCAAAATAATACCCCACTGAGTTGAAGAAAGAAGTCATTTCCCTCTCTTGAAAGTTTTTCTGGCTGAATAGAGTCAAAAAGACAGTATGGTGCAAAGAATAAAATTATCTCTGAACTTATAAACTTTTTTATTGTGGATATCTAGTATTTCATGGTATCAGCTTCTATAATGCCATCCTCGACTGTCATATTTGCTCCTAAATGAATAAGTAGACTACAGTAAAAAATCTACTATAAATTTAGATAAATTTGACATTAGAATTTGAGTTCCTACTTCTCTTATGGGTGTTACAACTTACATAAGTATAATACAATATTGAAACCAGGAAGTTGACATTGATACCACCTGTGTGTATAGTTCTGTGTCATCTTATCACATGTGTAGATTCATGTAACCACCACTGCAATCAAGAAACAGAATTATTTCATCACAAGTATCTCCTTTTATAGTCCCACTCACCCCTTGCTTACAGATTAGCACCATTAATCTGTTCACCGTGTCTATAATTTTGTCATTTCAATAATGTTACATAAAGGAAATCTTTTTTTTTTACATCTTTATTGGACTATAATTGTTTTAAACTGGTGTGTTAGTTTCTGCTTTATAACAAAGTGAATCAGTTATACATATACATATGTTCCCATATCTCCTCCCTCTTGCATCTCCCTCCCACCCTCCCTATCCCACCCATCCAGGCGGTCACAAAGCACGGAGCTGATCTCCCTGTGCTATGTGGCTGCTTCCCACTAGCTATCGATTTTACGTTTGGTAGTGTATATATGTCCATGCCACTCTCTCACTTTGTCACAGCTCACCCTTCCCCCTCCCCATATCCTCAAGTCCGTTCTCTAGTAGGTCTGTGTCTTTATTCCTGTCTTACCCCTAGGTTCTTCATGACATTTTTTTTTCTTACATTCCATATATATGTGTTTAGCATATGGTATTTGTCTTTCTCTTTCTGACTTATTTCACTCTGTATGACAGACTCTGGGTCCGTCCACCTCAGTACAAATAACTCAATTTCATTTCTTTTTATGGCTGAGTAATATTCCATTGTATATATGTGCCACATCTTCTTTATCCATTCATCCGATGCTGGACACCTAAGTTGTTTCCATCTCCTATCTATTGTAAACAGAGCTGCAATGAACATTTTGGTACATGACTCTTTTTGAATTATGGTTTTCTCAGGGTGTATGCCCAGTAGTGGGATTGCTGGGTCATATGGTAGTTCTATTTTTAGTTTTTTAAGGAACCTCCATACTGTTCTCCATAGTGGCTGTACCAATTCACATTCCCACCAGCAGTGCAAGAGGGTTCCCTTTTCTCCACACCCTCTCCAGCATTTATTGTTTCTAGATTTTTTGATGATGGCCACTCTGACCAGTGTGAGATGATATTTCATTGTAGTTTTGATTTGCATTTCTCTAATGATTAATGAGGTCGAGCATTCTTTCATGTGTTTGTTGGCAATATGTTCTTCGGAGAAATGTCTATTTAGGTCTTCTGCCCATTTTTGGATTGGGTTGTTTGTTTTTTTCTTATTGAGCTGCATGAGCTGCTTGTAAATTTTGGAGATTAATCCTTTGTCAGTTGCTTCATTTGCAAATATTTTCTCCCATTCTGAGGGTTGTCTTTTGGTCTTTTTATGGTCTCCTTTGCTGTGCAAAAGCTTCGAAGTTTCATTAGGTCCCATTTGTTTATTTTTGTTTTTATTTCCATTTCTCTAGGAGGTGGGTCCAAAAGGACCTTGCTGTGATTTATGTCATAGAGTGTTCTGCCTATGATTTCCTCTAAGAGTTTGATAGTTTCTGGCCTTACATTTAGGTCTTTAATCCATTTTGAGTTTATTTTTGTGTATGGTGTTAAGGAGTGATCTAATCTCATACTTTTACATGTACCCTGTCCAGTTTTCCCAGCACCACTTATTGAAGAGGCTGTCCTTTCTCCACTGTACATTCCTGCCTCCTTTATCAAAGATAAGGTGACCATATGTGCATGGGTTTATCTCTGGGCTTTCTATCCTGTTCCATTGATCTATATTTCTGTTTTTGTGCCAGTACCATACTGTCTTGATTACTGTAGCTTTGTAGTATAGTCTGAAGTCAGGGAGCCTGATTCCTCCAGCTCCGTTTTTCGTTCTCAAGATTGCTTTGGCTATTCAGGGACTTTTGTGTTTCCATACAAATTGTGAAATTTTTTGTTCTAGTTCTGTGAAAAATGCCAGTGGTAGTTTGATAGGGATTGCATTGAATCTGTAGATTGCTTTGGGTAGTACAGTCATTTTCACAGGGTTGATTCTTCCAATCCAAGAACATGGTATATCTCTCCATCTATTTGTATCATCTTTAATTTCTTTCATCAGTGTCATAATTTTCTATATACAGGTCTTTTGTCTCCTTAGGTAGGTTTATTCCTAGATAGTTTATTCTTTTTGTTGCAGTGGTAAATGGGAGTATTTTCTAGATTTCACTTTCAGATTTTTCATCATTAGTGTATGGGAATGCCAGGGACTTCTGTGCATTAATTTTGTATCCTGCTACTTTACCAAATTCATTGATTAGCTCTAGTAGTTTTCTGGTAGCATCCTTAGGATTCTCTATGTATAGTATCATGTCATCTGCAAACAGTGACAGCTTTACTTCTTCTTTTCCGATTTGGATTCATTTTATTTCCTTTTCTTCTCTGATTGCTATGGCTAAAACTTCAAAAACTATGTTGAATAAGAGTGGTGAGAGTGGGCAACCTTGTCTTGTTCCTGATCTTAGTGGAAATGCTTTCAGTTTTTCACCATTGAGGACGATGTTGGCTGTGGGTTTGTCATATATTGCCTTTATTATGTTGAGGAAAGTTCCCTCTATGCCTACTCTCTGCAGGGTTTTTACCATAAATGGGTGTTGAATTTTGTCAAAAGCTTTCTCTGCATCTATTGAGATGATCATATGGTTTTTCTCCTCCAACTTGTTAATATGGTGTATCACGTTGATTGATTTGTGTATATTGAAGAATCCTTGCATTCCTGGAATAAACCCCACTTGATCATGGTGTATGATCCTTTTAATGTGCTGTTGGACTCTGTTTGCTAGTATTTTGTTGAGGATTTTTGCATCTATGTTCATCAGTGATATTGGCCTGTAGTTTTCTTTCTTTGTGACATCCTTGTCTGGTTTGATATCAGGGTGATGGTGGCCTCATAGAATGCGTTCCTCCCTCTGCTATATTTTGGAAGAGTTTGAGAAGGATAGGTGTTAGCTCTTCTCTAAATGTTTGTTAGAATTCGCCTGTGAAGCCATCTGGTCCTGGGCTTTTGTTTGTTGGAAGATTTTTAATCACAGTTTCAATTTCAGTGCTTGTGATTGTTCTGTTCAGACTTTCTACTTCTTCCTGATTCAGTCTTGGCAGGTTGTGCATTTCTAAGAATTTGTCCATTTCTTCCAGGTTGTCCATTTTATTGGCATAGAGTTGCTTGTAGTAATGTCGCATGATCTTTTGTATTTCTGCAGAGTCAGTTGTTACTTGTTCTTTTTCTTTTCTAATTCTATTGATTTGAGTCTTCTCCCTTTTTTTCTTGATGAGTCTGGCTAATGGTTTATCAATTTTGTTTATCTTGTCAAAGAACCAGCTTTTAGTTTTATTGATCTTTGCTATCGTTTCCTTCATTTCTTTTACATTTATTTCTGATCTGATCTTTATGATTTCTTTCCTTCTGCTAACTTTGGGGTTTTTTTTTTTTTTTTTTTTTTTTTTTTGGCGGTATGCGGGCCTCTCACTGTTGTGGCCTCTCCCGTTGAGGAGCACAGGCTCCAGATGCACAGGCTCAGCGGCCATGGCTCACGGGCCCAGCCACTCTGTGGCATGTGGGATCTTCCCGGATCGGGGCACGAACCCGTGTCCCCTGCATCAGCAGGTGGACTCTCAACCACTGCGCCACCAGGGAAGCCCTGGGGGGTTTTTTTGTTCTTCTTTCTCTAATTGCTTTAGGTGCAAGGTTAGGTTGTTTATTCAAGATGTTTCCTGTTTCTTAAGGTAGGATTGTATTGCTATAAACTTCCCTCTTGAACTGCTTTTGCTGCATCCCATAGATTTTGGGTCATCGTATCTCCATTGTCATTTGTTTCTAGGTATTTTTTGATTTCCTCTTTGATTTCTTCAGTGATTACTTCGTTATTAAGTAGTGTATTGTTTAGCCTCCATGTGTTTGTGTGTTTTACAGATCATTTCCTGCAGTTGATATCTAGTCTCATAGCATTGTGGTCGGAAAAGATAATTGATACAATTTCAGTTTTCTTAAATTTACCAAGGCTTGATTTGTGACCCAAGATATGATCTATCCTGGAGAATGTTCCATGAGCACTTGAGAAAAATGTGTATTCTGTTGTTTTTGGATGGAATGTCCTAAAAATATCAATTAAGTCCATCTTGTTTAATGTATCATTTAAAGCTTGTGTTTCCTTATTTATTTTCATTTTGGATGATCTGTCCATTGGTGAAAGTGGGGTGTTAAAGCCCCCTACTATGAATGTGTTACTGTCGATTTCCCCTTTTATGGCTGTTAGTATTTGCCTTTTGTATTGAGGTGCTCCTATGTTGGGTGCATAAATATTTACAATTGTTATATCTTCTTCTTGGATCGATCCCTTGATCATTATGTAGTGTCCTTCTTTGTCTCTTCTAATAGTCTTTATTTTAAAGTCTATTTTGTCTGATATGAGAACTGCTACTCCAGCTTTCTTTTGGTTTCCATTTGCGTGGAATATCTTTTTCCATCCCCTTACTTTCAGTCTGTATGTGTCCCTAGGTCTGAAGTGGGTCTCTCATAGACAGCATATATATGGGTCTTGTTTTTATATCCATTCACCCAGTCTGTGTCTTTTGGTGGGAGCATTTAATCCATTTACATTTAAGGTAATTATCGATATATATGTTCCTATTCCCATTGTCTTAATTGTTTTGGGTTTGTTGTTGTAGGTCTTTTCCTTCTCTTGTGTTTCTTGCCTAGAGAAGTTCCTTTAGCATTTATTGTAAAGCTGGTTTGGTGGTGGTGAACTCTCAGCTTTTGCTTGTCTGTAAAGGTTTTAATTTCTCCATCAAATCTGAATGAGATCCTTGCTAGGTAGAGTAATCTTGGTTGTAGGTTTTTCTCCTTCATCACTTTAAATATGTCCTGCCAGTCCCTTCTGGCTTGCAGAGTTTCTGCTGAAAGATCAGCTCTTAACCTTATGGGGATTCCCTTGTGTGTTATTTGTTTTTTTTCCCTTGCTGCTTTTAATATGTTTTCTTTGTATTTAATTTTTGACAGTTTGATTAATATGTGTCTTGGCATATTTCTCCTTGGATTTATCCTGTGTGGCACTCTCTGTGCTTCCTGGACTTGATTAACTATTTCTTTTCCCAAATTAGGGAACTTTTCAACTATAATCTCTTCAAATATTTTCTCAGTCCCTTTCTTTTTCTCTTCTTCTTCTGGAACCGCTATAATTCGAATGTTGGTGCGTTTAATGTTGTCCCAGAGGTCTCTGAGACTGTCCTCAGTTCTTTTCATTCTTTTTTCTTTATTCTGCTCTGCAGTAGTTATTTCCACTATTTTATCTTCCGGGTCACTTATCCGTTCTTCTGCCTCAGTTATACTGCTATTGATCCCATCTAGGGTATTTGTAATTTCATTTATTGTGTTGTTCATCGTTGTTTGTTTCATCTTTAGTTCTTCTAGGTCCTTGTTAAATGTTTCTTGCATTTTGTATATTCTATTTCCAAGATTTTGGATCATCCTTACTATCATTATTCTGAATTCTTTTTCAGGTAGACTGCCTGTTTCCTCTTCATTTGTTAGGTCTGGTGGGTTTTTATCTTGCTCCTTCATCTGCTGTGTGTTTTTCTGTCTTCTCATTTTGCTTATCTTACTGTGTTTGGGGTCTCCTTTTCGCAGGCTGCAGGTTCGTAGTTCCCATTGTTTTTGGTGTCTGTCCCCAGTGGCTAAAGTTGGTTCAGTGGGTTGTGTAGGCCTCCTGGTGGGGGGAAGTAGTGCCTGTGTTCTGGTGGATGAGGCTGGATCTTGTCTTTTGGTGGGCAGGTCCACGTCTGTTGGTGTGTTTTGGGTGTCTGTGGACTTATTATGATTTTAGGTAGCCTCTCTGCTAATGGGTGGGGTTGTGTTCCTGTCCTGCTAGTTGTTTAGCATAGGGTGTCCAGCACTGTAGCTTGCTGGTCGTTGAGTGAAGCTGGGTGCTGGTGTTGAGATGGAAATCTCTGGGAGATTTTCGCCGTTTGATATAACGTGGAGCTGGGAGGTCTCTTGTGGACCAGTGTCCTGAAGTTGGCTCTCCCACCTCAGAGGCACAGCACTGACTCCTGGCTGCAGCACCAAGAGCCTTTCATCCACATGGCTCAGAATAAAAGGCAGAGAAAGTAGAAAGAAGAAAGAAAGAGGATAAAATAAAATAAAATAAAAAATAATTAAGAAAAAAAATTTTTTTAAGTAAAAAAACCTTACAGATAGAACCCCAGGACATATGGTGAAAGCAAAGCTATACAGACAAAATCTCACACAGAAGCATACACATACACACTCACAAAAAGAGGAAAAGGGAAGAAAATCATAAATCTTGCTCTGAAAGTCCACCTCCTCAATTTGGGATGATTCGTTGTCTATTCATGTATTCTACAGGTGCAGGGTACATCAAGTTGATTGTGGAGCTTTAATCCGCTGCTCCTGAGGCTGCTGGGAGAGGTTTCCCTTTCTCTTCTTTGTTCGCACAGCTGCCGGGGCTCAGCTTTGGATTTGGCCCCGCCTCTGCGTGTAGGTCGCCGGAGGGCGTCTGTTCTTCGCTCAGGCAGGACGGGGTTAAAGGAGCCGCTGATTCAGGGTCTCTGGCTCACTCAGGCCGGAGGGGAGGGAGGGGCACGGAGTGCGGGGCGGGCCTGCGGCGGCAGAGGCCGGCATGACGTTGGCGCGCCGTGCGTTTTCCCAGGGAAGTTGTCCCTGGATCACGGGACCCTGGCAGTGGCGGGCTGCACAGGCTCCCCAGAAGGGAGGTGTGGAGAGTGACCTGTGCTTGCACACAGGCTTCTTGGTGGCGGCAGCAGCAGCAGCCTTAGCGTCTCATGCCCATCTCTGGGGTCCGCGCTGTTAGCCGCGGCTTGAGCCCGTCCTAGGAGCTCCTTTAAGCAGCGCTCTTAATCCCTTCTCCTCGCGCACCAGGAAACAAAGAGGGAAGAAAATGTCTCTTGCCTCTTCGGCAGCTCCAGACTTTTCCCCGGCCTCCCTCCTGGCTAGCCGTGGTGCACTAACCCCCTGCAGGCTGTGTTCACGCCGCCAACCCCAGTCCTCTCCCTGCGCTCCGACCGAAGCCCGAGCCTCAGCTCCCAGCCCCGCCCGCCCCGGCGGGTGAGCAGACAAGCCTCTCCAGCTGGTGAGTGCCGGTCGGCCCTGATCCTCTGTGCGGGAATCTCTCCGCTTTGCCCTCTGCACCCCTGTTGCTCCGCTCTCCTCCGCGGCTCCGAAGCTTTTCCCCTCCGCCACCCGCAGTCTCCGCCCGCGAAGGGGCTCCTGGTGTGTGGACACTTTTCCTCCTTCACAGCTCCCTCCCGCTGGTGCAGGACCCGTCCCTATCCTTCCGTGTCTGTTTATTCTTTTTTCTTTTGCCCTACCCAGGTACGTGGGGAGTTTCTTGCCTTTTGGGAGGTCTGAGGCCTTCTGCCAGCGTTCAGTAGGTGTTCTGTAGGAGTTGTTCCACGTGTAGATGTATTTCTGGTGTATCTGTGGGGAGGAAGGTGATCTCTGCGTCTTACTCTTCTGCCATCTTCCCCCTCTCCTCCATAAATGAAATCTTATAGTATGTGACCTTTTGAGATTGACTTTTTCTTTCACATAGCACAATACCCCTGAGATCGATTCAAGTTGCCGTGTGTAATGGTAGTCTGTTTATTTCTATTACTGAGTAGTATTCTGTGCTGTGGATGTTTCTTCAACCATTCACCTATCATAAGATATTTCGGTTATTTCCAGTTTTTGAATATTAGAAATAAAGTGTTTAGGAACAATTGTGTACAGGTTTTTGCATGGACTTGAGTTTTCATTTCTTTGGGATAAATGCCCGGGAATGCAATTGCTGAGTGGTATAAGTACATGTCTAGTTTTGTAAGAAACTGCCAGACTAGTTTCCATGATGGCTGTACGATTTTACCTTTTCAACAGCAGTGTGTGAGAGATCCAGTTTCCCTGCATTCTTGCCAGCATTTGGTAGCATCATTGTTTTATTTTAGCTGATCTAAGAGGTGTGTAGTGACAGCTCTTTCTGATCTTAATCTGCATTTCCCTAATGGCTGCTGATGTTGAACATCTTTTCATGTACCTATTTGTCATCTGTATATTCTTTTCAGAGAAATATTGCTTCATGTCTTTTGCCCTTCTAATTGCATTGTTTTCTCATTGTTGAGTTTTGAGTGTTCTTTATATATTCTGGACATGAGTCCTTTGTCAAATATGTGGTTTGCAAATATTTTCTCCTAGTCTGTACTTGTCTTTTCATTCTCTTAATATTTTTACAGAGAAAATGCTTTAATTTTGATGATGTCCAGTTTATCTGGTTTTTCTTTTATGGATCATGCTTTGGTATCATTTATAAGAATTCTTCACCATTGCTAGGTCCTAAAATTTTTCTTCTATAGTTTTACATTTAAATTTGTGATCCATTTTGAGTTAATTTTTGTATAAGGCATGAAGTTTAAATTCAATGTGGGTTTTGTTCTGTTGTGTTTTGTTTTCATTTTTGCCTATGGATGTCTAATTGCTTCAGCACTATTTGTTGAAAAGGCTGTTTTATTTCATTTAATTGCTTTTGTACCATTATGAGAAATCAGTTGGCCATACTTGTTGGATATTTCTGGGTTCTTTATTCTGTTCTATTGATCTAAGTGTCTATCACTCTGCAGAAACCACACCATCTTGATTATTACAGGTGTATTACCAGTCTTGCAATCAGGAAGTGTGATTCCTCCCACGTTATTGTTCTCTTCACAATTGTTTAGCTGTTCTATCCTTTGCCTTTTCATATAAATTTAAAAATAATCTTGTCTATATTTACTAGAATCTTGTTGAGTTTTTTCTAGGAATTACATTAAAACTACACATCAGCTTGGGGAGAACTGACTTTACTATGTCGAGTCTTTCATCCGTGAATACCATTTGTTTCTCCAGGTTTTAGATCTTCCTTGATTTCTTTCATCATCATTGTATAGTTTCCGGCATATAAGTCCTGTACATGTTATGTTAGGTTTACATCTATGTATTTTATGCATATCTATAAACCAACCATTATAATCTAAGTATTTCATTTTTTATTGATTGTAACTGACATTGTATTTTTAATTTTGGCATCTGTGTTCATTGCCAGCGTATAGAAATACAATGGATTTTTGTATACTAATGTTGTGTCCTGTGACCTTACTGAACTTTCTTTATAGTTCTAGGAGATTTTTGTAGATTCCTTGGGACTTTCTACAAAGACCATCATGTTATCTACAAATAAGAACAGTTTTATTTCTTCCTTTCCAACCTGTATGCCATTTATTTCCTTTTCTAGGCTTGTTTCATTGTCTAGAATTCCCAGCATCCTGTTGAATTACAGTGGTGGGAGCAGGCATCCTTACCTTGTTCCTAATATTAAGGGAAAGCATTCAGTCTTTCTCGATTATGTTACCAGTAGGTTTTTTATAGATGCTTTTTATCAAGGTTAGGAAGTTAGTTCTGCTCTATTACTAGTTTTTTGAGGATTTCTGTCATGAGGGTGTTGAATTTTGTCAGATGCATTTTCTGCATCAGTTGATATAAGCATGTGATTTTTCTTCTTTAGCCTATTAATATGATGTATTACATTGATTGATTTTTCAATACTGAACCAGCCTTGCATTCCTGCAATAGAGATCACTTGGTCATGGTGTGTAATTCTTTTTATATATTTCCAAATTCTATTTGCTAATATTCTGTTAAGAAATTTTGTTTCTATATTCATGAGAAATGTTGACCTGTAGTTTTCTTTTTTATTATTGGACTGATTTTTCATCTGATTTTTTATCTTTTTTGTATTCTTTTGAATACATTTATGTATCGTTTATGCTAGCAGTGGTCTACTTCAAGTATGAAAAAGGTAAATAACTTTGCAATAAAATATTAAGCACAGCTGAAAGTATTGCTTTTTATAGATAAGACTTCACTTTTAAGTTAACATTTAAATTTGTAAGTATGTAAGAGAAATATTATTTTTCCATCAGAAGTTATCAAAATTCTGTCAAGGGTAGTTGAATTATCTTCAGCTAACTAAGATCATCTTAGAACATATATTATTTCAATAGGTTGAAGAGGACTTTGTACCAAGTAGCTTAATAAAATCTTAGGAAATATTTAAACATATCTTCAGTAAAAGGGGTTATTTAAGGTCTGTTTCTTAGTTATAACACAGGCAAGTTTTATTTCAAAATTTGATTAGATACATGCCTTCTTGTCCTTTATCTCAGGATTTGCCAGTTCTGTATACATCACATAAAATCAAAGTCACTATCATTAAACTGAGATCTTCTTTTGCCATTAATAAAGAATTGTGGTGTGGATTCATGGTTAAGCTTCATAGTTTGTTGAATGTGTATGGTATATTTGTAATGAGTAAGACTGTACATGGTGCACCCACACGTAAATGTATACATATATAGAATATGTGTGTGTAACTTTTCAAAAAGTAACTTTTTGCCTCAAAAAATTTCATGAGTAAAACCCAAGTGGATGCCTAAAACTATTCCTAGTGAACTTTAAAAGCTAGTTAATAAGTGATAATTTAAATTAAGATGTAAATCATGACTATGTCTTACTGATATGAACAAAGCTATCTGAAATGATAATTTTTGAGCCTCCATGACATTACCTTGACAATCTAGAATGAATATAACATCGTTTATCCTATCTATCTTCTTAGAACTACATGAAATAATAGGTATTTTACAACGTATTTTGAGGAATGTTTCTGTATGCAGTTTTTAGGAAAGGCATAGTTTCTCTTGTTCCAACTTGTTCTAATTTTACAGGATTCAAGCGAAAACTCGAGAATTTAGGGAGCGACAGGCTCGGGAGCGTGACTATGCTGAAATCCAAGATTTTCATCGGACATTTGGCTGTGATGATGAGTTGATGTACGGGGGAATTTCTTCCTATGAAGGTCCCATGGCTCTCAGCACCAGACCCCAGAGCCCGAGAGAAGGGCATATGATGGATGCTTTGTATGCCCAAGTGAAGAAGCCGCGGAATTCCAAACCTTTACCTGCAGACAGGTAGGCTCCTGGAGCAGTCAAGGTATTGCTTCCAAATCAACTTTTATATAGTTGTGACAAGGGAGTAGATTGTTCATCAATTCTCCACAACTAGAACTGCCTTTTATTAATGGCCTTTAAAAAACCCTTGTGTCTAAGAGTATTGAGTTTACACAAATCGAAGCCTAATGGAAGAACAGTAGAGATTTTGATAGCTTGTCTCATGATCCCAAAATACGTCATCTTGTTTTAAAATGGTTTCAGATGGGAGAACTAACCTGTAGTTTATAACTCACATAAGAAGCAAACTTGAAACTATGGTTCTTCTATTTAAGGCATATTTCCTTTTACTGCTAGGAGAGCCTCTAGTCGTGGTAGTTAAATAGATGGGCAATGACATGATTTCTTCCAATTATGATTGATTTGGGCCACTTTTTTTTTTTTTTTTTGGTGACATGATTTCATATCATGAAAGAATTAGTGAATGAGATGTATAGTATAGTCAGTCTTCAAATTGCTTGTTAATAGCCACAGACCACAGGTCTGACTGTGTATATTAGTGTAGCACAGAGGAGTGCAATGCCGACCCTATGTTAATGGTTATATATTTATTTCAAATTTTATCTGAAACAATTTAGAAACAGATCTTCAGCTCCTTCATTTATGTATTCAAGCACCATATAAAGTTTAGTTCGTGAAGAAAATAATATTCATTTCTTTTTATTTGGAACACATGCATGCTATCTTCATAAACAATACACTCATTCCATCCCATCTTGTAATGATGTCTTGTAATCATTGCTATATTGTGAAGCTAGGCTTTAAAAATAGTAGGTCTCACTTCAAACTAGGGGTTCTTTAGCACACATCAGATACCTGGAGGGCTTCTTAAAACACAGTTGGATTAACCCTTCCCCAGAATTTTGATTCCGTAGGACTGGAGTGGAGCCTGAGAATTTGCATTTCTAATAAGTTCCCGGGTCTGATGCTGGTGCTATACTTTATGAACCCCTACAAGACTAGAGATGCGTTGGAATTCCTTTGTCTCTAGCGCCCATGTGCTATTTGGCTGCTTTATTTTGCAAGCTGTCTATGTTTTAGCTATTTACTTGCAGCTTTTTTAAATAAAGGTTTGCAAAGGCAACAGGTAACCCTCAGGCAAACCCAGATAGAAGCGTTTTAAAGAGTAGCAAAAGGAGAAGCAGATCTGAGGGAAAGCTAGTCAGATTGTTGTTCTGTTCTTTCTTTTTTGTTTGTTTTTTTGTGGTTTTAGGGTTTTAAAACATTGTTTTATGAAGATCTATTTGGTGTTGATCGTAATGAGTGAGCCTTGTAAGTTGCCATAGGAGGCTTATGGTTTATTTAAACCCCTTTGGTGTTCACTGTGCTTATTATCTAATATGGATGTATCAGGAGTCAAAGAGTAAGGTGATTAACAGCGAGTGACATTTTCTTAAAAAACTTTTGCTAGGTTTTTGCCGTACTTGTGGAAGCTGTTTGTCAAAGGTCAAATCTCACTTGAAGGCCATGGATGCCCCATGGAAAGTGTTTTCTTGGGAGAAGACACACCAGCAACACTGGCACTGCCAGTTAGTAACTCCTGGAGGAGCTAAAAGAAAATTAGTTAACGTGTTATTGATCATTGGTAAAAATATTGATCATTTTCAGCACCTTCCGCATCTAGTTTGAAAATCTAAAAGATAGTGACTTATAGTGATTATTCACATGACTCAGAAATTCCCCCTGACAGAGCTGGGAGTCAGAAGGGGTCTCTCCAGCTCCTGGCATCCAGAAATGGTTGCTTTAAACCCCCGTTTAAACCCCAGTGCCCTACAAGAGTCTGAGCCTCCTGAAGATCTCTGCAGATTTTCAAAACCTTCTGTGTCCAGGGTCCTGACTACTAGGGTCCCCAGCATCCCAGCCTGCAGGCTCAGTTCTGCCCCAAGCTGACCTCAGACTGAAACTCAGCCTCCTGATTCATTTCCATCAAAATCCCACTCAGCAACACGTTCCGAGGAGGCTTTGGTCTTGGGGAGAAGAGCTCAGAATCACATCATACACGTCGGTGTGTTCAAAGCCCCTCTCAGCCTCACTCAGGCACATCCCAGACAACTGTGTGTCAGAGAGTTTACAGTTCTATGTATTAGTGTCCCAGAAGGGTGATTGGACTACAGACTTTCTAAGACGTGTCCACCTCAAGAGAGATATAATTTATTTTTTTAAATGGATCACAGATATTTATGTTTTGTGTTTTTGTAATTATGATTTTTTCAGAGAATAAGCTGTCCATTGAACAATGATTTCACTAATCCAAAAAGTTGGGAATAATGGAACCTGTAAAGTATTTCTTCATCAACCTATAATTGCATTTGGTTTGGAAATAATGGCATCACCTCCATTGCCATTTTCTGTCAGAGTAAAAGCTGTAAAAAGAGTGTTTCTCAGACTTGAGTAGCCTAGAGACTCTTTACAAGATGATCTCTTGATACTGCCGCATAGAGTTAAATTGTTTTGATTATAATGTTACTTAAATATGTATAAAAATAAAATAGGGCCAAACTCCTTCTGTTTACGGCCATTATGTAACTATAAAACCAAACATCTTTACAAATTAAAGACAAACAAAACAGTAAAACCATTGCATTCAAATGAACAACATTAATTTAATGTGGCCAATAATGTTTTTTTTAAATCTAAAGTCTCACACAAATCATGAATATGGTGGTGGATGCTCCGTGCCTGGTTCATTTCAGTTTGTTTGCTCCACAAGCCACGGGCTGACTCAGTTCAGCCATCGCTCTTCTCAGTTAGAGTCTGCAGTTCTTTTGCATGTCTGTATCCCATGACCTTTGACCCATGTGCTGCATCCACGCATCCTAATGCATGACGTCCAACCTGCTTCTCTTACCATTAACTCGAGACAGTAAAAGCAGCATTTCTTGGTGCCTCTGCGTCTGTAAACTTAAATTCAGACAGTGAAATAACACATAAGATGATCTAGAATATGCTTCTATTAACTTTCTAAAAAGTTAAATGATGGAAACATAAAACTTGAAACTCCTCAGAGAGAGTTTTTACCCAATAAAGAAACTCCCATCAACTAACTAAATTTCACCCGAGTTTGCCGTTGGTGTCAGATGAACTTTACTGTTCACATTTTGGATTTCATGGGAAAATCGCCAGTCCGTTGACAGTCTGAAGCGTAGCCTGAGTCTGTTCTGGGATTTTTATTGTTCGGTAAGAAAGCCATGTTCTGAATTTCATTGCTTATAATTTTGATTGATCTAATGGAAATGTGGATCTGGTGGTCCCATGTGGAAATAACCAGGGATAATTTATTAAGTGCTGTGAATTTGATGTCAAACTGGGACACTTTCTCAATTTCCACGTATTATTTATAAAATGCTTTTTTACGATAGCTTCATACTCTGGCAATATTGTCCACGCCTGTTTAATTGGATTGACACACGAAATATTATCTGACTGTACCCTTTGGCCATTGTTACTACTATTTATTAATGCCCTTAGTAACATTCTGAGTTTTCATATTGGGTGGATGCCGGAGAAGTCACCCCTACCCTTCTGTTTTCTATAAATAACAAAGCTCAAACTCACAAAAGTGTTGGTGAACTTACTTTTATCCTGCTTATAACCAGAGACCTCAAAGATGTAGCTATTGTAAATGATTCCTAGTCCTATATCTCTTTGGTGGAGTGTATTGCCTGTGTGATTGCTGTGTCTTCTGATGCAGCGCCTCTGTGTTCGCACATTTCTCCCACCGTGGGAGACACTGCTAGTCGCCTACCCAGCACCTCTTCTCTCCCTCTTCCTTACCTAATAGGATCCCCATTTTGTTCAGGCTGGTAATGTGCCCAGCTTAACATTTTCAATTTCCCGGGCTCCCTTGCAGTAAGAGGTGACCACGTGACGTTATTGTGATGAATGAGCTAAGTGGGACTCATTTATAGGATCCACAGTCTCAGAGGATGGGACTTTCTGCCAAGCTAGGTTTTTCCTGATGAAAATAGAGCCGACTCAGCTTTTTCCCTTTGCCATTTTCCCTTCTCCCTGCCTGGATTTGGATGGTGCCCTTAGATGGGGCTCATCTAATAAGCCTGAGGATGAAGGCCACATGGAGGAAGAGGGAAGCAGCCTGGTCCCTTGAGCAGTGGCTTCAGTCCCGGGATGCCCGCCCTCTGCTCCTGTTACCTGGGAACTGAGCCCTTCCTTACCTAAGTCTCCCTCTCTCAGGGTTCGTTTCATGCCCAACACCATTCTGAGTTTAAGGAATCATGCAGACAAGAGTCCAAGGGAATCATCATCTTCATATCAAGGTTGTCTGCACATTGGAGAACTACCCCCTAGTCAAATCATTGCCACAATATTTTGTGAAATTAAGTAAGAATTGTGAGATTCTTCAGTGTCATTCAATAATCTCTTCTACCTTTCGTTTTGCGAGCCTCTATTTAAAGAAATGTTATCAATCAAATGTCTGCTAGCATTTATCCTTTTTTAATTGATGTATTTGAAGTATAATTGACATACAATATCGTATTCGTTTTGGGTGTATGACACACTAATTCAACATTTGTACACATTGTGAAATGATCAGTGCAATATATACTTACCACGTGTCACCATGAAAAGTTAAAAATAATTGTTTCCCTTGTGATGAGAACTTTCAAGGTTTGCTCCCTTAGCAGCTTTCAAATTTGCAGTGCAGTGTTACTGACACCATTTATCATTCTTAACTCTGATATACCACTCTCTCCTACCTCTATCAATAATCCTGTTATAAAATCAGAAACTCTTTTTTTTTAATTTCATTTATTTATTTATTTGGTTGTGCCGGGTCTTAGTTGCAGCACGCGGACTTCTTCGTTGCGGCATGCAAACTCTTAGTTGAGGCATGCATGTGGGATCTAGTTCCCTGACCAGGGATCGAACCTAGGCCCCCTGCATTGGGAGTGCAGAGTCTTACTCACTGCGCCACCAGGGAAGTCCCCTGTTATAAAATCAGAGGCAGCTAAGTGTGATGTCCAAGATACACACTGCCTGACTTTTGTTCTGGGTTCGTCCACCATTAGTGTGAACTCTGTGCTTCATTTTCCTCATCTGTAAAATGGGGATAATAGTGGTACTTACCTCATTAGGCTTGGTGTGGACTAAGTCTGTTAATATCTTCCAAGCACTTAGCACAGTGCCTGGTCCACAGTAAGCACTATTTAGGTGTTTGCTGTTGGTATTATAAGTTGGGAAATGGGCACTTACTCTCAGGAAAGGACAACATCCCCACCCGGATACAGAAACAAGTAAGGAATGAAAATGGAATGAATAAAGATGGTTTTATTCCTTATAATTAACATACATATAAAAGTGTGGGGATGCAGTTCTCTGATGCCCACAGTTCAGTCATCAAGTAGGTTGGTCATTAAGTATTCTCCATGAATCACATCATATCATGAACCGTTTCTTTTTAAATTAGGACTTATTGAGTTCAGTGTGAGGCATACCAGATGGCTTCTATAGTATAAATACTTGGAAGAAAAAGTAGATGGTGGGTACTGAAAAAATGCCTTATTTGAGAATGAGTTAGGGGGATAGTGGTGTCAGGACATGAGTCATCAATTTCAGTCTGTTTTTTGCGAATTTGAAGGTATTCGTTTTGTACTTTCATGGAAGTCTTTGAAGATCTTCCTGTTTTACTTTCATGAAAGTTTTGCTGATTCCAAGCTTCAGTGCTCCATAGAGATATGGAGGCTTGGACTTCTCAAACCTTGGCGAAAATGTTGACATTACTCTTTACGTCAGATTGTCTTCTGGTGGGCCAGGCAGGTAGGGATCATGCTCTTAAGAATTATGAAAGCCTGCATTCTAGAACAGTGATCTTTCAAATTTTGGCATGTATATCAAGAGCGTGGAGTGCTTCTCGCCAGTGTTGACCTCCACCCATTGGTATCCTGATGCAGTAGATCTGGCTGGGGACTAAGAACTCACATTTTCAACAAGCGCCTCAGTTGACTAATGCAGTTGGTCCATCCACCCTTTGAACAGTACTATTCTTGGGCTAATCAAAAACGAACTGGAACTCCATTATCGGTTAGTTTAGTAAGGTCGTTTACAGTGAAGAGGTGAAATAATTTATAATTTCCATATTGGGTACAGCTTTAACTGGGCATTCATAAATGCCCATTTTTCACCTATGACCGAATCATCATTTTATTCAAAAGGTCAGCCTGCAGGTGTGTTATTCATAAACTTTATTCAGTGTTTCTTGACACTTACCAAAAAGTTTCTTTTCATGTAAATTATACAATTTCAATTCAAAATTTCGTGTGCTTTGAATTCTAGCAA